>NC_136912.1:39237196-39681535 GCF_949606895.1 Notothenia rossii | reverse complement strand
ATGCCTTAATGGGTTATTTTGACACAGTGTGCCTTCATGTTTGTGTAAAGCTCAGCCTATCTGAGCTCTGTTATTTCCCTGCAGTTTTGCTCATTTTTTTTCCCATGTCTGTACATTTGAAAAGCCGCTTTATAAAGCCCCAGGATAAGTATGACGTTTTTGCTTGAGTTGAAGCACTTTTAATTCGTGCTGCCCCAGATGAATTCCCTCTAAATTTCAATTGACTTTGTATTTAATCGTGCGCCTCTGAAACAGTTACCGTAATTTTCGGACTATAAGCCGCGCCTTTTTTCCCATTTTTCGACCCTGCGGCTTATATAACGGTGCGGCTAATCTATGGATTATTACAGCTAACGGCCACTAGGGGACCTCCTAAATCTATGGATTTTACAGGTTACAGTCCACCACCTTTAACTCTATGGGCTCTATGGCCGGTCCGCGCCCCCCACCTTTAAGCGGCGGGCTCCAGCAGGAAATGCTGGAGGCCGGAAAAGAGTGAGACAGGTAGCGCGCAAAAGTAAAAGTGGAACCGAGAGTGGTACGAGAGACAGAACGAGAGCAAGACAGACAGACATTACGAGAGCGAGACAGTTTGTCCCCGTACCACTGGTTGAAAACCACTGCTGTAGATCACTGCCGGTACGTGCGCTGGGAGCGCACCGTTTAAGTTTGAAAGTTGAAAAGTTTGTGTGTCTGAAATGCTATGTGATACAGTACAGTTTACACAGCACAGTACATGTTCTGTAGCTACTATTGCACTAAATGGTAACACTTGAATACGTTATGCAAATATGCAACTTGTTTGTTGAAATGTTAATAAATGGGAGCTTCCTCAAACAGCCATCTCTTTCCCGACAATCCCCTCTGTGCACGAACCCTTACATATGGTAATTAAACATTAAAACACCTGTGGCTTATAGTCCAGTGCGGCTTATATATGTACACATCATTCAATTTAGCTGCTGCGGCTTATATTCAGGTGCGCCTTATAGTCCGAAAATTACGGTACATATGTTTTTGAGTTTTGAGTCTTAGAGTTTCAAAGTTTTACTAAAACTGTATAATAATCGAAAAGAATAAAAAGGAGCCTGGTCAGCCGAGGTAAAGGTATATAAAGAAATATTATCATTCTCAACATCCACATTTACTACATCATGTCTTCATATTGAAATACTGTAAATCGGAATTCCCTGAGTTGTAACAATAACCCTCAATTAGCACAATTCCACCAGCATATGTCAGTAATGTTTTGTCATATGTAGGCCTATGTATGTGCACAATTTACAATTTGTATTTTCACTCTATGAGATGCTGATGGAGGTAAATAAGGGTCACGAGCTATATGTAACAAAAATATTCTGAATAACCACCAGCCCATATTGGGAAGATGTATATAAATCATATAATGATGTCATGTTACGGAAGTAAACAAAGGAGTCCAATGGAGGCGTTTCAGGTAGGGGGGTGGGGGGGGGGGGGTGTGTGGGAGAGAGACTCCCTCTGGAGTGAACAGAGGGATTTTAGCCTTAGCAGACCATTTACATGCTCAAAACTATTATAACACACTACAGGAAAGGGAAAACCTAAAAAGCAACCATTGTGCATGTCTCTCCCACACCCCCCCCCCCCCATCCCCACTGGAAATGCCTCAATTTGAGTCCTTTGTTCACTTCCGTAATAGAAGCGCCTTAATGGTGTCTGTACAACACACTCTCACTCCATAATCTTCCAGGAGCGACGTTTGGTCAGGGTCCCGTGGCGTGCAGTTGTGACGCTCCTTGGCTCCTTCAGCTTCATAAAGGGACGCAAATAGCTTTCAACTGATTGCAATGTATTCCCATCTGCGGCGGGATTTGACGCTCATGGAAGCACGGCATTCATTTGTGTCGGCTGCCCTTAAAGGCAATGTGAGCGTCCATTCCCATTGGATAACGGAGAATTGTACACCCGGAAGTAAGTATTCCCCTTACTGTCAATTGATTTTACAGTGATATCTGCACTACTCATCGACTAAAAAACACCAGATTATCCTTGTGCTCTGTTTGACAAACCCCGTTTTTTTTCACCATTCATTCCATCCTTATGTCACGTGATCTTCAAATTTCTCCCTGCAGAAAAAAAAACATGGCCGAACTTCGTTTTATTCTCGGTGGGAAATACCTATTTAAAGTTAGTTTGGACATTAAAATGCGTTTTGATGTCATTTGATGTGAGAAATATGAGTTGTTATTTCAGATTATTTGTGCAGTGGATGTACATGATCTTTAGTTTGCTAGTTATTATGAAGATTACTTCAGGAAATTGCGTCCATAGAACGTTTTCATTGTTACCAAGGTGGTTGCTAGGGACGCTGCTATCGATATTATTTCTGTTATGTTGTGTAATTATTTAATGGTGTTATCTTTATTGCTACCCCCTTCCCCGTCAATAGTGTTGGTCCACAGCGCAAACTTATTAGTTTAACAAAATCCGCATCTAAAGATACGTTATTTTCCCCTGTGCAATTCCAGTCTCACATGTCACATCACATCGTCATTAACAAATAGACCGAAAACATTTAAAAAAAATTAAATAATACTTTATTCCAAGTGTGCTTGCTTTTCTCTTTGAAAGTCATCACATAACGGCATTGTAATACACGGTTTGGCTGCATTAAATATTACATATCTGCCATAGTTCTCTATTTATAGAGCCCTGATGAGAAGACTTCTAGACAAACATGAGGAACTGCCGCCAACACTGAAAATGTGACGTGGATCATAAATATATCAGCAATTAAACAACATCTTACATTTATTTTCACACAATACGTCTCTTTGCAGGATCAACACTAATTCGGCTGACTTTTATATTTGATCCAATTGGTAGATAGGTTGTATTTACACCATAAAGGTGCACAGCTGATAGAAAGGGACACCTGGTGGTTAAAGCATGTTATTGAATTTCATTATTTTTATTATTAGATATTAATAGGATCCCTATAAAGTATATTCATTACTCGTTATTCTCTACTAATAGTTCATTAAAGACTGTATATAATGACTATTTTGCACATCCCTTTCAAGATTTCAAGATTTTCTAAGGTTTATTCACAAAGGGTTTAGTTATGCAATGAATGAAAAACTTGGGTCGCAGGTTCCTCAATAGTGCATTACAAGACTTCTATCAATATTTGTGCATACCTCCAGCAATGTTAACTATGTTGTCACTTATTTTAACTGATATTATACATATGTATTATACTCTTATAGGATGTATATAGATATTTCATCTCCGGCCTTGTCAGGTATTGAACAATCAATAAATAAATAACACAGAATTATTAAATATAAAACACAGAATTTGTGTGATTATACTAAATGATTTACAAATAAACACCACTGCATATTTACAACTGTTACACATGCTGATGTAACGCAAATGTTTCCAACTTGGGATCAATAAAGTATATCTTATCTTAAGATGATCGATGGCTACTGCCATATTTGCAAAATGTGCCTTTTAAATGTTGAAGTTTCAAAGCATCAATCTGGTGCACTTTGAGAGCAACATTAAGAGATCTATGGATCCATCTCTCAACACCCAGATGAAACAGAACTGGAAGCAGATTTTATTTTTATTTTTGGATATTTTACAAATCACTCCCCTTTCAAACTGTATTCTTGTTTATTAATAATAACTTTTATTTACTGTCATATAGTATTTTATACCTGTTTTTCACCTATTTTTTTATTTTTTTATAACTATAATAATCATATAAAGGTGTGCCTTTGCCTCACTGAGCTGAGGTTATCAGAGCCGCTCAGTCTTTCAGGTGAGAGCTCTGTAAAGCTCTCCCCCCCGCGGCCGCTTACAAAGTAAATTCCAATGTTAAATAAAAGCACAAAGAAGCTGTGTAAGTTTTTTGGGAGTTTGATTTATTTTAAAGTAACACAAATACAAAATTAAAACCTATAATTGCACACTAAAACCATTATTTCAAAAAAAGAGCAATATCACATAAACCTCTTGTTTTTACTGGGGCTGGGGCAGTTCAACTTGATTTTTTTTGGGGGGGGTGTGTGCCGTAGTTTATGGGCGCTGTACGCAATATAGGCGTAGTTCTGTTAGTATAAGATAATAAGATGTATTGTGTTGATGCAAAATCGGGAAATTGCGTTGTTATGAAATTTCCAATTTTTTTTTTTTTAAATTTCTAACTTTTTTTGCCTTTTTTTTCTCCCCAATTTTCGGCGCCCCCTATAGGTTGATGCGCCCTTTGCATTTGCCTATACTGCCTATGCCGAGAGCCGGCCCTGGCTACTGCCATATTTGCAAAATTTGCCTCTGAACCTTGACAAGTGTATGCTTTAGGCTTATCAATTCATGTAATGTAATGTAATGTTATCAATTAACAACAGGAGGGGTCACAAACATAAGACCAGCTGTTAAATAAAGCTCTTCTGACCATAGCTGGCATGTGGGTATATATTAATGCTGCCTATTATGGGCACAAGCAATTTTCATCCATTTATTAATTATATGTTTTAAATTTGAGTGTTTCCTATCCCCTAAACCTCCAGGGATGTACACAGTATACTGACAACTTCTTATTATGGGAAATACGAAAACGTCTTTTAAAACTACAACTCCCAGTAGAGACGTGCCATAGATAGAGAACATGTTGCGAAACACAATATCGATAGCAGCGTCCCTAGCAACAAGTAACAAGTTGTTAATAATAATAAAAGACATTAAGAAAAAGGCATTTTAAACAGTCATTAAAAAGCAACACAATCTACCTGCATTGCATTACTCTAAACGTGTAATAACGTGCTTTAACAAGTAGGTGGTTTGGGTTAAAAAGCTGTCAAGTTTACAGTGTTAACAAAATAAAATATACTGCTGTTTCTGGTTTAGTTTACAGTGTATATATTTAGTTATTGTTTTGATATTTGTAACACAAAAGCGATGGAAAAAACCCACAGCAACACAGAAAAGATGGTCTTAACATGACCCAGCGGTCTAGTAGTTAATAAAAAACAATAATATCAAAACAAAATATTACTACTAACTTTATTGTGAAATTCAAACTGAACGGTAAATGAATAGTTTCCGGTCTATTCTGAGTCCGATCTCTGTAGATCAGGGGTCACCAACCTTTTTGTCACCGAGGGCTACTTCAAGGGTACTGAGTAATACGAAGGGCTAGTTGTTTGATACAAACTTCCTGAATAACATAATTGCACGGTTCACCTTTAATGATAATATTATTATTAATAATAATCAGAACACATATTAATTTACTGTATGTGAAGGACTGTCTGATCACATGTTAATATTAATTATTCCTCACAATAATTATTAACAATGATTTACCATTGCTATAGCAACCCCATTGTTTTGTTATGAAAATGTATCTATATTTATACACATTCTCGCGAGATCTATCAGGGGTCGTTGTAATGCTGCGTTCACACCGGACGCGACTTCGCTCGAGTTTCACCGCTGCTGCCAGCTGTGTTTACTCGCATCATTCAAACAAGACGCGCTGGCTCGGGAGCTACAACCAGTAGTCGAGTTGAGGGGGGATGGGGGGGGATGGCATCCCCCTTAGGTATTAAAATGGTCAAAACCATCCCCCTTGTCCCCCTTCCCATCCCCTGTTATTTGATCAATTAATGTGGAAATATTGCCAATGTTTAATTTTCAACATTCTACATTTTATATGTGCACGTCACGTGCCCCTCGTCCACATTATTTTAGCCGCTAAAATACTGTTGACGAGGGGCTCGTGCACATATCACGATCACGAAATTGATGTCAAGTCAGTCAGCGTCAACGATAGCAGCGCAGCCTGTGCAAGCATCATGGCCAGTAAGCGACAAGGACAGCTTGACCTGAGGGACTACTTCGGCTTTAAGAGGACAAAAAGTACCACTGAAGGTAAGTCAAGAATACTTTTGATATGTCACCAAATGTGTAATCTCTGGACAGAGGCGATAACAACAGAGTTATAGTTTGGGAGCTTACGTTTTTTTTCTTGTTAACTAGCCTAACGCCAGGCAGCTAGTACTAGCTGCTATAGTAACCAACGTCAGGTTAGACCTTTCTTATATTCACAAAGTTAATGTCAGATTTGATTTCTTTTTCACATGGAATATCTCGCAGGGTTTCCCACAGCTCTTTACTGCTTAGGCGGCCGCATAAGCAACACACTTAACTAGCCTAGAGATGTTCAGTCGGGGAAAAAAGTTAAATGTAATTTAGGATGAGGCAGAGCAAGCTAGTGTACAAGCAGAGACGACAGGGGCAGAAGAACACAGAGAAGAACAGGTGTCGTTGACGGTTCCTGAAACAGCCGGTGAAGTTCAGTTAAGGATGGTAGATAGTCCAAGTTTGGGATTCTTCAGTATGAAAACTGGTTCCGAAAGAACCCATTTGAATTAAGGTTCCTGGAGGATCTTTAGGCTGATTTTGTGTATCAATTCGATGATCATGTATCCACTAGTGATTTAAGCACTTTGTTTGATAAGCTTTCCATTCATTTTAGTGAGATCATATAATATAAATTAAGTGTGAAAATTGCACCTTTAGTCACTGTGAGCGACCAAAATGTATTACTTAAAAAGCTTTAAATGTGATGCATGCCTCCGAATCGTGTGATAGCGGCTTCTGGTGGTTGAATGTCATCGCTCTTATTGTATATGAAAAAAAAACACAACTTGACAGTAGGCCTACTTCACTGTCTGCTCATCCTAACAAAACCATAATGCCGTTGTTTTCTTCATATAGAGGATAATCATGGCGAGGAAGCAGGAAGGAGAGCAGAGGAGCCTAGAGCTGGAGAAGGAACAGGTTTGATAATTCTAAATAGACACTTTTCTTTTTCGAAGAGGGGAAATGTATCTTACCAAGTGGGGTTTTAACATAGATTTTATGTTTTTGTGGTAGAAAAAAGAAGAGAGGAGGAGGCAGAAGCAGGGCGAGATAGTGTCGATGATTCTGACCAAAATAACCAGGGAGATAATGAGCAAGATATCCCTGAATGCTGGACATCTACCAAGTTCAGGGAGAAAAAAAAGTATTATCCATGGCTAATATGTCAAAGCAAAAAACTTGGCTGCCTAACCTGCCAGAAAATGAAAGTGGTTGGGCCAAATACAGGTGGGAGCAGCCAGTTGCATATTGCTGAGGAGTGGTCCAACGTTAAGGTTACAGCCTATGGTACAAACCGAGCAGCACAGCTGCAGTCTCTTCGTAAGAAAATACACAAGCATAAAATGTCAGACTATCACCAAGCAGCTGAGAAAACCATGGAAAAAGCAAAAGAAAAGACATTGGAAACATTGACTTCTGAAATGCAAAGGGATCACTTCTTAACTACTGATAGGGTATTTCGTACAGTTTACAAGATTGTGAAATCTGGAAGGCCTTTCACAGATCTACCGTCCGATATTGATCTGCAAGTCTTGAATGGACTAGACATGGGAAGAACTTTACATTCAGACTATTCCTGTGCAACAATCAGCCAACACATAGCAAATGAAATGCGAAAGAGAGTAGTTGGAAAGGTCCTTCAAAGTGGAACAAAACTTTCTGTTATGATAGATGAAGCTACAACTGACAGTAAAAAATCAGTATTGATCATTTATATTAGAGCGAGCTTAGGGATGAGTGAAGAGCCCCTAACATTCTTCTTGGATCTAGTTGAGCTTTCTGCTACCAATGCAGGTGAAATCTATCAAGCTCTAATGAAAAATCTGTCACATCATGGCTTCTCTGAAGCTATTCTGAGTGAACGCTTTGTTTGCTTTGCATCAGATGGAGCTTCTGTAATGCTTGGAAGTAAAGCAGGTGTTGCAACCAAAATCGTAGAAAAGTTTCCAAACGTAATGGTGTGGCACTGCATGAACCAGCGTCTTGAGCTGAGTGTTGGAGATGCTGTTGAAGAAACTGTAGGGATGAATGACTTCCAGTTTTTCTTTGACAAAGTGTACAGTCTCTATCATGCATCGGCCAAAAACCGCCGTGAGCTCACTGAATGTTGTGAGGAATTTGCTTTACAGTGTCTGAACATAGGGAGAATTCTCAGCACTAGATGGGTGGCATCCAGTTACAGGACCATTAAAGCTGTATGGCAGCAGTACCCTGCAATCCACAAGCACTTTTCCAATGCCTCAGTTGATCCTAAAAGAAGTTCAACAGAGAAATGCATGTTCAGTGGTTTAATAGATCGCCTTTCTAATGTCACCTTTGTGCACAATCTTGGAATCATGTATGATGCTTTAGAAGAGTTGTCTGAATTCTCTCTCTCTCTTCAAGACAGAAACATGACGCTCCCCAAGGCTTTAGCAATACTCAGTCGGCAGGTCCGTGTGTTGAAGTCCATGGCAGAGCAGCCTGGACCAGCGGCAGAAGTGGCTCAGACTGCAATCGGTTTGAAGCTATTCAAAGGGGTGCCACTAACAAATAATTTAAGACACAGCAGAGAAATAAACCACCAAAATTGTTTTCATGCTTTGGCTGCTAAAATTGAGACAAGAATGGGATCACTGCCTGGAAAACAGAGAAGCAAAGAAGAGTACCAGAGCTTTCTTGACAATGTCAAAGTGCTGCAGCCATCAAACTGGCCAGATGTGTGTGGTGTTCGTTATGCCGAAAAGGAAATACAGGAACTCTGCTACTTTTTCAAGCTTGATGATGGCAGACAAATTCAGAGAGGAATGAGGGAATATGTTGATATGGTGAAACTCAAAACTGTTGATGAAATGACACCACAAGCACCAGAAGAGCTAAAGCCCCTCCTTCAAGCAGTGAACACACTGGTCATCTCCACAGCTGAGTTTGAGCGTGGGTTCAGTCAGATGAACATTTTAACCACAACTAGAAGCACGCTAGAGGTAAAAAGTATGTCAGCCTTGCTTTTCATCAAGTGTGTTGGCCCTCCACTACAAATGTTCAAACCAGAAGTTTATGTCAAGTCTTGGCTTCAAAGTCGTAGCTTGGCTAATGATCTGAGAGCAAGAGCCCGGAAAGTTGTCATTAAAAAACATGATTATGAAACTCTTTGGAAGATCCTATGAGATACTACAGTATAGGGGAGAATTGGGTTGGTAGCCATTGAATAAAACTGTTTATTTGTATTTGTATATCATATTATATGTATTATTTTCAGATTTTGTAAATAGTATATTTGTTTAATCCATGTTCTTGCACTTGAATTAAAATGGACTTGACTAGAGAGGATTCATGTTCAATGTTTTGTGAGGTTTTGTTTCAACATTTAATGGATGAATTCCCAGTAGATTTATAGGTATTGTGAGTGTGAAGTTGAAGTTGAAGTTGCACTTGCACCCAGTGGGAAAATGTGTCCTCTGCATTTACCCTAACTATGTAGGAGCAGTGGTAGCCATGGGACCAACTCTAATTCTGAGGTGCCTTGGTCAAGATCAATGACAGGAGTATCTGACACGTAATATATCCATAGCATGCAAGTTGTTTTACAGTAATAGAATATAATAATTATCTTTGTGCTTAAACACTAATCAAAAGGGTAAAAGGGTACAACGTTGGTCTCCCACCAAATGCGCTGTCATCAGATCAAATTAAGGGCCCTTAAGGCAGTCAGCACCAAACATATATCCAGTCTACTCAACTACCCTGAATTGCAGGTTAGTTTTTGTTTTTAATCTCCGGGGGGGGGGCATGCAGATCCACCATCCCCCCTGGCTTTTTTTTACAACTTGACCACTGGCTACAACTACAACAAAATGAACATATTTTACCGTGATTAAATTGTAATACACGTTTCTAAATGATGCCGAAGTAACAACATACTGATACCGGTTCATAAAAACCATGAATTAATGCTTGACAAGTCTGCAGACAAGACAGCAGGCGAAAAACCTTTTAAAATGCTTGTTTTCTGAATGGAGATTGGGTCGACCAGGCTAAGCTAACGTTGTATATGCTCATTCCACACTCATAACAATGGCCTACAGACATAAATAAACCAGCGACTGTATTCGCCATGACACAGAAAGTCTGTGGTTTGTACTTGTTTAACTTTTGTCCAGTGTCTGAAAAGATATGAGGAGCTGTGATCTCTGTTTGCTAACTGCTAACGTTTTCTGGTTGAACGTAAGTGGCAGGCTGAGATCCTCACCACTGCTGTGTGTGTGTGTGTGTGTGTGTGTGTGTGTGTGTGTGTGTGTGTGTGTGTGTGTGTGTGTGTGTGTGTGTGTGTGTGTGTGAGTGAGTGAGTGAGTGAGTGAGTCCCATGATCGTAGCTGCTCATGCTAGCTTGTCTCAGCTAAAGGTGGAACGGAGATTTGGTGCGTGGAGTTCAACTCTGAACCTATCTGGGGTCAGAGTTCAATTTCACGCACCAAATCTCCATTTCACTTACATATGTACATACAAAATGTGTGCTTTTAAAATGTTATATTCAATATTGTCATTTTAAAAATAAAAATGTATTCAATAATTTTTATTATTTAATTGAGCTGTGTCCCAATTCAGAGGCTGGGTCCTCCTGAGGACCCAGCCTCGCAGCCCGCAACTGCGAAATGAGACGGTCTACGGAGCATGTCCTTGTACGTCACCGGCAGTTACCCCTACATTTTGCCGCCCCCGTCACCTAGCAACCAGCTGCAGTCACAAGTGCCGGTAATAATTTCTGACACTAGGCAAAATATTTTCAAACTGTTTTCAAAACTGTTTTCAAAACTGTTCAATATGGAGTCAGATCTAGCTGTACTTATTTTTGGTGTTATATAATATGTTTAAATTATTTTCCCGAGGTCGCAACAGGCCCCCTTGAAGAGGGTTTCATTCTCCCCGCGCATCTGGATAAATTGCGCAGTCTGCTCCTTGCTCCCTATCAAAACAAAATTGTTGTAGTAAGATTTGTATAACAAAAGCAGTTAAATAAATAAATTAGCTTTATAATGAATCCCAACAATATGAAAACCAAACAGGGTTTAGAAATATTTTCACTTCATATTATTTTAAATGTAATATAAAGAATACATCTCCAATTGCCCGTATATTTAAATACACAAATTAAATAGGTTTACTTTTCTTTCATGTCGTTTACTATTTGGGTGAGTACATTTAAAAACGAATCCAGCTGAAACCGTTGTAGCCGTTGATGGGACGTTACAAGCCATATATTTTTTTTAAAACTCATTCGTCACGTCACCGTCACCCGTTGCATCCTGGGATATGGTAGACCGCGGAGTGTAGATCAGATGTATCCTCTAAATCTGGGGAAAGAAGGCTGCATTTGCGGGCCGCATTCGGAGGAGTCTTGTCTTTTTTTTAAATTGGGACAGCCTTCGTTTGGCGGAAGTGACGTATGCGGTCTCCGAATGCATCCTCAGGAGGATGCGGCCGCTGAATTGGGACACAGCTATGGTGTAGTCCTAAACGATAGCTGGGGATTCTGGGTAGTGTAGTGTCTTCTGCCATCCTTTACTCCGAAAAAATATTTGTTTCTACAAATCGAAGGGGAAAAATACAAAAGCATTGCACACAATTTAAACCAATCAATGTTTTGTAATTAACAAGGATAATCTGGTGTTTTTTAGTCGATGAGTAGTGCAGATATCACTGTAAAATCAATCGACAGTAAGGGGAATACTTACTTCCGGGTGTACAATTCTCCGTTATCCAATGGGAATGGACACTCACATTGCCTTTAAGGGCAGCCGACACAAACGAATGCCGTGCTTCCATGAGCGTCAAATCCCGCCGCAGATGGGAATACATTGCAATCAGTTGAAAGCTATTTGCGTCCCTTTATGAAGCCGAAGGAGCCTAGGAGCGTCACAACTGCACGCCACGGGACCCTGACCAAACGTCGCTCCTGCACGATTATGGAGTGAGAGTGTGTTGGTCTGTAACTCGATGATCCAGGACTTTAAGCTAACTCGCAGGAAAAAGAGAAACAACTCTTTCTGTAAATGTCCCCTCATTTCTCTTTCCTCTTTCCTACCCCCAACATTTGCAGACTGACAGTTTTCTCCTCTTTCATCTTCCTCCTGTCCTCAGCTCTCCCTCCTCATCAATCCCTCCATTACCCTCCTTTTCTCCCCCTATGCTTCGGTTTTGACGTGGTGAGGGTGACAGCGGCTAAGAGTAGGGGAAATTAAGATAACTTTGAGTATGTCTGCTTCCTTCTCTTCTTGGTGCTATGGTGAACTCCTCTGGCTCATTTCCAGAGGTGAAAATCTCAATCGGGGAAAGAGAGGTAACACAACAGCTAACTGCAGCTTCGGAGCGATCTGATCTCCCATGGGAGCAGTTCAGATTTGATTTTCATCGTCTGAGGCTCAGGAAAGGCTGTGTCTTTTCAATGCTGAATGCCTTTTAATAGACTCCAGGGTCAACTATGACACAATTAAATGTCTCATCAGCAGAGTGATTGAGGAATCGAGTCCACAGGGCCACCAGCAGAGTAGATCAAAGATTCTCGAGAGCAAATTGACTGGAAGCTATTATGACGCATCAATCTTTTTTAGTGAATTCGCACCTCTGTTAAATTAGTCATGCAGCTCAAATGGAGACCTTTGACATTATTCCAGCTCCAGCACCTGAATGCTAATGCTCACATCAAAAAGGAACTTGGAAACAATTTTTCATCCTCCAGGATTAGATTCTTTTGGAGGATCTGTCAAATTCAGAGCCAACAGAGGTGCAAGTTTGAATCATTTTGGCTTTCCTATTTCACTTTCAACTATAGTCTGCAATAAGCCTCCATGACTTGGTACATCTATCGATTGTTGGCGAGAGGAGATAACCAGTCTAACCTGTCTTTCTCTATTCCAAAGTTTTCTCTGCTTCAAATGAAGGTCGTCTATTTTCACAGCTCAGATGTGTAAAACCCCTAATAACAACAACAAAAACAACAACAATCAATAAAGAAGTGAAAAACATGTCTGATCCCTGAGCCCGCGAAGAGATGTGTTCGGATACAGATCTGGTGTCCATGAAATCCACACTGATTAGGCCGTGAAATTAAATCAGTTAACATTGCCGCACGCTCTCTGTTTATCTACATAAACGTGTGCAAATCGACATTTTAAACTACATCCGCCCTGGATCAAGATTGCATCTTGGTCTCGGTGGAGCGTGGATCTTCAGCAGGAAGCACACTAAGCATGTATTTTAGGAGATTTGAAAATAAATAGAATAAACATGAAGTAGTCCAGACATGTTTACCATTATAAATAGTACCGTCCACCAGGGTTGGGATGGTTTCTTTAATAAATGAAATGATGTTGTAATTGATAGTTACATGTAAAACAGACGAGAGAAAAATAAATAACAATATGATATTTTTCACTAGTGTATTATATAAAACAACAGAACAAGGTAACTAAAAGATTTAGTTTGAAAAGTGTGTCAAATAAAAGAAAATACTTACATTTACAAATGATGTTTTAGTTTAATACATTAATTAACTTTAGACAGTACTTTAGTTAATAAATCCAGTGTCTACTTACTGCATTTAAAATTATATTTAGAATACAGAAGGGAAATTACACAGAGGGAATGGAATACAGGTACCTTTTATTTTTTGTATCCTGATTAAGTTAATCCATTACATTCTAATGTGAATGCAGCCTGTTGCAGTCGCTCCTGCTAGATTTGTACTATCTTGCTTTCTTATTTGGTGAGAATTGTTGTTCTTTTTCTATTTGTAACTTCTATTGGTAACATATTAAAGGTGGGGTAGGTAAGTTTGAGAAACCGGCTCGAGATACACTTTTTGTTATATTCCATGGAATGCTCTTAACATCCCGATTGCAATGAATATCTTAAGTGCTTTGACAAAATATATATAAAAAAAATTCATCTGTGGAAGGCGTAGTACTGTAAAAAGCACAACCAATCATTTTAGCTGGCCCGGCTAAAGTGACGATGGCCAACCCAGTCCCACGGCATTTCGTGTTATAGTCACAACATTTAATCTGTTGATTTCAACATGATTTCCCCCTTTTTTTCGTGTCACACAGAACGATTTTAAAAGCAATGTATTTCTATTGGTAGTATGTTTCGTGCCTGCAGCACGTATTTTTGTCCGTTCGGGTCTTGGAAGACCGGAAGCTGTGGGGTTCATAAAAACATGTTCTTACTCAATAGCAAACCACAATTATTGCTTTTATTTTAAATCGTATAATTTCAGACTTTTGCTGCCGTCTGTGAGGAAAATAAATGGGGCTGAGAGCCTCAGAATACTGAAATCTGTATTTCTTTTATATTTTTTTCCTTCTAATTTGTTATTCTTTTCAAAAATAACACACTGTTATTTACTCACCAATAACACATAATTATCCTTGTTTTTATTTATTTGTTTGGTTCCATAATCTCTGGCTTTTTTGGCGTCCGTCAGGAACTGAATTTCAAAATAAAAATAACCGGAAACCACGTAGGCATTTCGAGCGATTACCCAAGATCCTCGGCTATGGTTTAAGCTCGCCGATTGGATGTTTTAGCCGCAATGCATGTTGGGATTTGGTGTTTATATGATATGAAATCAGAAAAACATTTTTAAAAGAATAAAATAATACTTAATTCTGAGTGTTCTTGCTTTTCTCTTTGAAAGTCATCACATAAAGGCATTGTAATACACGGTTCGGCTGCATTACATATTACATATCTGCCGTAGTTCTCTATTTATAGAGCCCTGATGAGAAGACCTTTGGAAAAACTGGAAGAAATGCCGCCGAAACTGAATACTTGACGTGGACCATAAATATATCAACAATTAAACAACATCTTCAATTTCTCTTCACACAATACGTCTTCTTGCAGCATCAATAGTAATTCGACTGACTTCTACATTTGATCTAATTCATAGCTAGGTTATATTTACACCATAACGGTGCACAGCTGATATAAAAGGACTTGTAGTTTTTAAAGATATTACTGATTTTTTTTTAATATAAGAATGTGAATACTGAGTCTGAAATAGTATAGCAATATGCTGTAAAATTATGTGAAAACGTGAATAAAACTACACATCTTCAGATGTTGTACATACATAAGTGTCCTACACTAATAATACAAAGTTATTATGGCTGTGTGTACCTTGTGTGCACCGCCTAGTGGTTAAAGCACGTTATTGAATTATTGTTTTTATGTGTTATATTTGATTAAAAAAATATTAAGAGTACATACTTTCATAGGGGGAAAGTAGAAGGTCAATGATAGCAATATAGAATAGAAAAAATCAAGAAGATACTGTAAGTGATCTCTACAATAAAACAGTTTAGTGCAGGATGTGCAAAGATATTAATATGAGGAGGTGCAAAACAGAAAAACGAATTAACCTTTATTTAAACATTATTAAACACATCTACAGATAAATATTAAGCCTGACAAAGTACTTAACGTCTAATATATTGCTTTCCTGCAATGTTAACTATGTTGAAGCACTTATTTTAACTGATATTATACATATGAATTATACTCTTATGTATGTAGATAGTATAAGAAATGTGAAGAATATGACAGTTTAATGGTGGATGTATACTTAAGCAATAGCTCACGACAGGCCGTGGTATATGCTCATTATATCACAGCTAAGGGGCGTGGTTCGGCCCGACGCGAAGCGGACAACCCCGATGACAATCTTTTAATATTTTATTTTTATTAATATTTTATTTTGTTTTATTGTTTTTAAATCACACAACCGCCCTTCAAGCCAATCAGAATCGAGCTGCCGCTACTGAGAGTGAAACTGAGTATCTGCTCAGCTTTTGTAGCAAGTGAGAGCTAGTGAACATTTCACTCTGCAGCTGGATGAGAGCACGGATGTAGCAAATATTGTTGTTTATACATATGAATATAAATATGTTAATTGTTAATATTACTGTATTATAATGTAATTAAGGCATAAGTAGCTTTCAAAAATGCTAAAATATGTCAATTGTTCATATTACTGTTCAAAATTATATAATGTTATAAAGACAGAAATCACTTTAAAAATGCTTTAAAAATATGTTTACTGTTGATATTACTGTTTAATATTGTGTTAATAAAATATAAATACAAAAAATGTTTAGAAGAATAACTGATTATTAATTATTAATACAAATATAGATTAAGAAAATGTATTAAGCTCTATGATTAATTAGTCATATTTTCCATCAGAATGTAAGGATAATGCTATATGGGGGTCCAGAGTTTGGGAACCCCTGCTTTAAGGCACCGGCTAAGTGGCACTCTCTTCTAAGGGGACAGGTAATATACTCAAAAAGGTGAGTCAATACATTGAGTTTCATCAAACAGCCATTCGAATATAGACTACAGTAATACATAATTGTCTGAGCTAGGTATGGAGGTCTTAACAAAAGGGGTAAAAAGGTGAATATCAGCAGAAAAATGTGACTCCCTGTCTTGTACCATATTTGTTTAAAAACACAGAAACTTCCCCCCGCTGTTGTACATAGCGCCATTTCACATGGTCCAAGTGCTTTTTGTTAATTCAATCCTTTACCAATGTTACAACAATCAGCTGTCCCTAGTCTACGTGATGAAATACGCCGACTAATGTTTAGTTAGTTGCTACCGGAAATAAATTGCCTCTGTGCAAAAGCCTCTATCGGTAGAGGCAACCTGTTACCAAGGGCCATGACCCTTTGTAGCCATGACCCTCTGAACTCACCGCCTTCTTGCTACTAATTTGATTTTAATCTGCCTTATTCACAACATCAGCAGAAAATATCTCTGGTCTACCCCGAGAAGAGAACAGTGCAGTCCTGTTGTTAAAACGTTTGACCGAGCTGGCAGCATGTGCAATTTTTGGTTACACCTTTCATACCTTTGTGTATATCACCCATGAAAACAAATATTTTTTCTAATTTTACCTATGTTAAGAATCTGAAAACTTTTTTGACCTGTTTTTTCTTTGTATATGATTAGTGTCACAGCCCTATACTGCAAGGCGCCTGTCAGCTGTTTTGTCACTATTAAAGTTATTGGTCTGTACAGTTTGTTATATTCTTGTTTTCTTTGCACAAGATGAAATATGCCGACCAAGGTTTTGTTAGTTGTTGTCTTGGCCTGTTACAAAGAGCCTTACCGCCATTGCCCAGCTTTCTTGCCCATAATTTATGCTGCTCTCCTGCACTACAACGGCAGTTCCTCGACAATTGATGAAGTAACATTTTCAAGCAAGGAGTTTTACTTGTAACAGGGTTTTTTTGGGCCATTTCTACTTCTACTTAAGTCAATAATTTGAAAACTTCTTCCACCTTGGGTCCTCCTTTCTTATCATATGTGCAGTGGCACGGTCGTCTGTCAGCCGTTTGGTCAATTTTTTTGTGATTTGTCTGTACAGTTTGCTAGTTTTCTGTGTACTCTATGAAATACGCTGACTGAAGCTTTGTTAGTTGCTACCATAGAGTGTGGATATTGGTAGAGATGGCCATCTACCAAGGGCCCTGACCCTTTGCCATCGTGCAGCACCATTGTTGGTTTTGTCATGCATGTCTTTACAGTTTTTTAGGGTCTCTGTGGTATGTAATTTGTGGGATTTTAACAGAAGGTTCCATTCTTTTGAGCTGTTGGAGTGTGACGGAGCTCACTCCTATCTATCAAGCAGGTAATTAATTAGGATGGATCGATTTAGAGCCTCTCCGATAATGATCTCTCCTGGACATTTCACTTATTTATCTGGGGGGAGGAGGTGGGGGTGGTAGCGTGTGGGAAATGTTAATAGTCTTTTGCTCTGACAATAAGAAAGATTGTTGATTATGCAAAAACATGCAACTTTGCATACACATATACACACACCCAATCAAGACACACATGCACAGGTAGATCCAGTCCAAACACAATAAAAAAACACACACATGAAAATGACATTTAGTAGGTACAGTATGGTTATTAATAAGGGATTCAATTATTGTTCGTTAACACAATACAAACAGGAACACATGACAAAAACTAAAGTTTAATTCCAAGTTTAAAATGCAATAGCTCAATCCAGGCTGTTACTATGGACTCAGGTCAGGTCATGACAACTGATCTCACAGCGGGACCAAAACGCAACACCTCTTTTATAGATTTTTTCTGTCATTTTCTGAAGAGTGTGCAATGGGTTAGCGTCTTAAAGTGTGCCTGTTGTCGTGGTCCTTCCAGACGCCAACCTTAAACAAATGTGGCTGCACCCACAAGATTGATGTAATATATTTTTTATAAATGTAATTAAATGTGTGTGTGTATTTACGCGCACACACACACACACACACACACACACACACACACACACACACACACACACACACACACACACACACACACACACACACACACACACACACACACACACACACACACACACACACACACACACACACACACACACACACACACACACACACACACACACACACACACACACACAGAAACACACAGAAACACACAGAAACACAAAGACTCATGTCTTGACACTGTGCCCGACAGCGAAAGCGACTTTCCTTTTATATCGCCCAGGTGCTTTTTCCCGGTAAATACTCAGAACAAAGCACCTTTGCAAGCGAGCCAACCCCAATTACAATCACGAAACACATTTGTCATATAAACTTTGTGCACCACAAAATGTACTGCTTCAGCAAGAAGCCTCCTTTTATTTATAGCAGAGGACAAATGCAGCAGTCTTGACATATTGTTTGGTATGGAAAGAATTGTAGAAAGTTGAAAGTTAAGCGGTTATGTTCCTAATACATATGGCCCCTTCAAACAGTCTAAATGGAATGCAATTTCCTTCTAGCCTCTGTATCGGACCCGGCACCACGAGGGGGCAAAAGGGGGCATTGCCCCCTCAGTTGTATTCTTTGCCCCCTCACCTTGAGCATCATTCATCCATCAAAAAGTACAATAAATGTCACAATTATTAAATAATAACTTTAAATAATTATCTTCCCCAATACATGTTACTATGTTTGGATCAGATATGTGGGCAGGCAATCAAGCAACGTGTAAAAAAGCCTCTACCCCAAGTGAGCTTGTAGTCTTAATGTTAGCGTGTGTGCTTAGCTGTAAACACAGTCGGACGGGTGACCAAACCGTCCCCGTTTTCCGGGCAAAGTCCACGTTTTTGGTGGCCCGTACCCGGTTGAAACTCCCGAAAATGTTCCAGTTTTTGAACGTGTGTTAAAAAACAGAGCAAGGTGAAATAAAATGTTACATGTCGTCAGTAAAAACAGAGTGAGTGTTGTGCCTTTTGTAGCGTTAGCGTATTTCTTCTTCTACTACTTCTTCTTCTACCTACTTCTTCTTCTTCTTCTGCTTCTAATTCAATGTCCTGCCCGCGAGATATTGGACAAAAGAAACTAAGCTAGTAGTGTCAACTAAATCCGTAGTATTACAACAAAAGTGCTTTAAACGAGGTAAGTTACGAATTTATGTTCTCAATCGTCATGTGTGGGATTGAATATTAAATTAGTTTAGATGTATTGTCCCCAGGGAGAAATTCATTTTCACAGCTCTGTGAAAACAATATGAAATCAACAACAAATAAGACAGACAACTACAGATAGCACCCATAGCACCACACATGATGGTTACTTGTTATTATTTAGGGCTGCCTGTATGGATCAGGTTTTTGCCAAAGCGAGCCCTTTTACTATAATAATAATAATAATAATAATATGTTGTGTATTATATAAACCATATTGGTACAATGAGCGACATCTAGTGACGGATTTTGTAACACTGATTTGATTTTTCTCATCGCGGTTAGACTCTAGAGCAGGACTATTCAATTACACATTCAGTCCGGTCAGATTTTATAACTACAAAATTCAGCTGGGCCAGACATTCAGCGGCCTGTAAAAAGCGGGTAGTGACACATTTGAAACCAACGCATATTACTGCGATGAAAAACATGACATTTGTATTCATTATTCATCTACTGTAACAAAGGTACGTCAAAAAGTGCACAAAAACACAACAAATTAGCATTAATTTAACAGAATCTGAAAAAAAAGTGCACAGTTGTAGCATTACATTTGTTTGCTTTAGAAGTCAAATATTCAGGTTATTTCTTTTTGAACCAGGCACATCACAAAGTGCATTTACTGAATACAATAATAGCAGTCTTAATGAATGTCCTCACATACAAAAAAAAACAGCTAAAGAGCTCCCATGCAACACAAAGAGGTAGTACTGTAGCAATACTATTTTTTCACTCAAGTAATAACAAAAAAAATCATACGTTTTGGTCACATTTGACCCAGACACAAAGTACATTTAAATGAATACAGAAATAACTGTCAAACCCTTCAGTGCACAAACCCATAACAAGGGATACGGGTAACTATATGAATGAATACTACACTACACGCCTACTATAGTAAACTAGGTGCTTACTATCACCTCATTTGTGATTTGTCATCGCTGACTTTCTCAATGGGAAAAGGGACATCTTTTGTTTTGAACAAGAGCAGTGATTTTTGGCTCATAGGATGTCAATGCAATCCTAAGACATTGGTGGAGAGTGTTGTCAGTCAGGGAGCAGCGAGTGCTACTTTTGATTGAGTTCATGTGTGAAAAGCTTGATTCACATGTGTATGTTGATCCAAACATACTGAGCAAACAGATCGCTACTTTCTGAACGTTAGGGAACTGCTGTTTTTTTGACATCACTCCAAAACTTCGCTGGCCCGTTAGTGCGCTGCTCTTGTGCCATGGTTACGGATGAATGCATGTCAATAAGTTCCAGTGTATATTTCCCCTTGTCGATGCAGGGGACCACTTCCTTTGCTCTGGTTGATACGTCCCCCTCTATTGCAACAGTGAAGGGGTGTCTGGCAACGCCCATCACCTTTGTGGGCAGAGCAAGTTCATCCAATCGACCGGCAAAGTTCTGTCATTACATCCGTGATTTGTGCCGGAGATGTGATGTGTTTGGGGAGCGTCGGAAAATGCAACATCCAACCCGTGCTCAAGTCGGTCGCGAAAAGGTCCAGCTTGACTTGGATCTGCTCCACAAGATCAATGACCGTTTTGTCTCTGTTTACGCTTCAGAGTTGAGAGAGACATGTTTTAGAGTTGCTATCATAGGACCACCGTTACTAGCACCACTAGATGAACTTTCAAAAAACGTGCTGCGTTGTGGTTTGGTGGTTTCTATGCAACCGTATGCAACGCGGAGTGTTGCGTTCATGGTCTGTACTACTGTAGGAATTTGGCTACGGGAGGCTGGGCCACTCGGGATTTGGTTCTGGGCCGCATCTGGCCCGCGGGCCGCCATTTGAATAGGCCTGCTCTCGAGACAAACCAGGGGACTTTATTTGTATTTTTAATCTGTGTCTGTCCATTTGGTGTAGTATTTTATCCAATATTACATTTGGTTTATATATTAGTCACTTTCTTATGAAAGGCCAGGTTTTAGGCCTTGATTTGAACATTCAATCCTGGAAATAATTTTTCTTTAATCCTGACCTGACTAGAGTAGGTAGTAAGTAAGTAAATCTGTATAGGAAGACGAGTTAAGGAATAGAGGAGAAAAGGTTATGGTATAATTACAGAGCCTGTCCATTTATAAATTGAGGAAATCAATGTTAGTCTGTTAACCAAAGTGCAGCCATCTATCTATATATCAACTATCTACTATCTGTTATTAAAGATCAGAGGAAAAGAACAGAATGAGAGGGGTAAATCCAGAATAAAAATAAAGAAGCAAAGAGATTGTAGAGCAGTGAGAAGGAAAAAAGCTTGGTGTGTCAATTCATTACATTGCCAGTATTTTTTGTTGTTGTGAAAAAAAGATCGCCCCCTCTGATTTTTTAACAGCCCCCTCAGTCATTTCATCCTGGAGCCGGGCCTGCTCTGTATGAACATGCACCTGCAGCAGCCAATGGTGATGGCCTTTATATAGGTGACAGGAGTGGCAGCCAGCACTCCCCTCAGCCACTAGATTGGATTGGATGGGTGCCACGTGTTTGACAAGCTTTGGCACCTTACTCCCTGCGCAGTGGCACCGGTGCCACTTGGCAGGCTAACACAAAACACCACCATTCTCTCTGAGTCTTTCAGCTACTTTGCTCCCCTCCCCTTTCTGCTGCTATTTCTGACTTTCCAAGTTTTGAGCGGGATTGTGGCAAAGCAGAGGAGGTGGGAGGGTTTCAATCGGGTCAGAAATGGCTCCAGCTTTGGTGTGTAGAGACATCGACTACTTTCCAAACAAACAGAGCAGTTTGCCATATGCCAGTTTATTCCATTCCATTTTAATCTTACAGTCTTGTTTATTCTCGTCAGTGACAGACTGCAACAAAGTACATTCACTTAAGTATTGTACTATATTTTGGAGACAACATATTGTACTATCCATAAGATTAGCTTTTGACCTGCAGTATGAACTCTCTAGAACACTTAGGTCTTCTGATAATGGCCCAAGAACCAACTCAAGACAAACGTTTTTAATCAAGATTAATTTAATTATATTTATTTAAATGTGGTTCTTTATTTTTATATTCAAAATGTGTTATTTTTTTAAATATGTTTTCTATTCAGTCCTGTTTTATTAGACTTTTGTTTTTAAGTGTTTTAGGCAATCACAGATGTTATTATGTTTTATAGAGTTTGGTTTTGTACCTTTTGTGTATGAAAAATTCTGTTTAAAGTTTGATATGACGATGTCTTGATTTGATTATATGAAATGATGCAACACTACCATGATACACAGTATTTTGAAGCATATCTAAAACTAAAATATTCTTACAGGCTTCTTACAGTGCAGCCTTCTTAAAGTGCAGACGCTTTTCTGCTTGCTCTTGCCTCTGCTTACTTTTTTATGCTGTATTTCTATTTTTCTTTTCTGAAAACTTTGAGCAGCGGCTCCTGGACATTAACCTATCACTGGGGCAGTTATTCTTCGTAAATAGATGGAGGGTTTCAGCCATATTTCAATATTTTTACGACGACCTCAGTCTTACAGTAGCGTGGCCTAGCAACAGCTAAAGCCTGGTACAGCATGCTATTTAGCTTAAGCTAGTTAGCAGCAAAATGCCTCCATTCTCTACAGATGACTTCCACAAACTTCTACAGAAGATGGCCGTGTTGGAAATGAAAATGCAACGGTTGGAAGTTAACGTGGAAGTGAATGGACTAGGCTGGAAGGACACCACTTTACCAGTGTTGCAAAAATAATGGACAAAGGCATGCTAACTCAAAGCTAGTTAGCAGCAACAAGGATTCCAAGGAACAGGAGGGCTGTGTACCGGGTAATAAATCTACAAGTGGTAGTCCTCCCTCGAACTCTCTGGGTGCAAAGCCTAAGAGTAAATCATTTTCATGGGATTTGGGAGGACGAACAACAGGCAGAGCCCAGCTCTCTGAAATCTGTGATGCGACCGGCTGGCCTGCATTGTTATCAGCCAGGAAGAGCGCCTCTTCAACCCCTCTTCATACTAGGAAACAGCCATGGACAGTTGCTAAAGGGAGAACTATAAACAATCCTCCTAAACCACGAGTGTGCCAATCCAGAACAGATACGCTCCGCTGACCGAGAACCGGAGATCTCTTTCTGATGACCTGGATAACCTGTCCTCTTCACACAGCAGGGTAAGGACCAATAGCTACTCCAAAAGTAAAAGGCTAGAGGGAAAGCTAACGACTGGGCGTGAAACTCTGATTGTGGGTGACTCTGCTGTAAGATATGTAAAAAGTCTGTTTAGTAAGAACAACACCAAAGTACTCTGTTTTCCCAAGGATATGGTCTCTGACTTGGCTGAGAAGATCCTGCATATTGGGGCTGAACATCTGACTGTGAAGAATGTGGTTCTGCACATTGGAACAAATGATGTTGTGAAACAACAGTCAGAAGTGCTGAAAGAAGACTTTACATTTTTGTTTTAAAGTGTTGGAAACTGTCAGCTCTCTAAATGCAGAGGTGTTCATCAGTGGCCCTCTGTACTGACCATTCTGTCCATTTTATTGACAACTTTAACTTGTTCTGGGACCGTAGACATCTTTTTAAGGTAGATGAAGTTTGCCTGAACAAGTCAGGAGTTAAATTGTTTATCTCTAACATATTCAACTGCCTACGTCATCAATCTGTTCACTCTGCCAAGCAACAAGAGGAATCAAAACAAGAGAAAGACACAACACATCGCTCAAAAAACCTTGAAAATCTATCACTGCACCCGCCTGAGGAATGTCTTGATTATGGGAGACAAATGGAGGAGTCTCCACCTCCCTTCACCCCCCCTATCACCTCTGAGGATACACCTCCTTCACCCTCGCACACCCTCCTGGAGATCGCTGAACACACGAAGGAGATACAGAGGGTTGGCACCAATTCCTTCCTGGAGTTCAAAGACCAAACTAAGGCGATACGCAGGGTTGGCAACATGTCCTTTACCCCCGCTCCTCAACGACGCCCACCAAAATCACCGCAGAGACGCGCATCATCTCCCCCGTCCCCATCACTGTGCCTACGTCAACCACCTCCCCTCCCTTCAAGAAAGCATCTGCAGTCTCCGAAGCCTGATAAGGATGTGTGTGTACAAAACGCAACAAACTCTTGCTGATATGTGCTGGGTCCTGGCTCAAGGGCCTGTAGCCTGGCCGATATCTGTGTTGATAGGTTAAGAGCGGTGAATCAGCTTAGACACAGGAAGTGCCAAAACGTTTGTGTGAGTTTATCAAATTTAGCAGTGATTCCATGTCAGCCATAGCTTGTCACAACAAATCTGACTGATAGTGTATTCAACAAACATAAACTAGCTTTATTAAATGTCAGGTCTTTGGCAGGAAAAACATTTTTAATCAATGATTTTATCACTGAGCACAATCTCGATTGTATGTTTTTAATGGAAACTTGGAATGAACAAAATAACAGTGCAGCTGTTCTTATCGAATCAACCCCTCACAACTTTAGTTTTATGAGTCAGGAAAGAATGCATAAGAAAGGAGGTGGAGTTGCTATTCTGTTCAATGATTCCATTCAATGCAGGAAGACATCTTATGGGAACTTTGCTTCTTTTGAATATGTGGCCCTTCAGCTGAAATGCTCCTCTCGAGCTCTGTTCCTAAATATCTATAGACCACCCAAATACTGTGCAAGTGTCGGAGTGGCAGTGTTCAATTGGCATGAAATCCCCAAATGTGTATGTGTTAATTATTTATTTGAGTTTGGTTTTAATCAACATATATATTTTATTGACTTCTAAGGTGTGATTTTATAAGGACCATTACATGCTTTTTTACTTGTGTTGTGTGATTTTTAATGGAGTGATTATTGCATGATTTTACCTGTGAATCTTGAGATTTTATTTCTTGGGATTAGCATTATTGAAACCGGCTGCGTCTGACTGGACAAACCCCCCATGGCGCATGATTGGCCGATAGTGAACGGTATTTTGTTTTTAAGCAATCAGACACAGCTGAACAGGGGGAAAAAGACAGGAAGAGGTGCAAGGAGAAGGACGAACGAGAAAACAGAGAAACGAACGAAGGAAGAGAAAGGAAAGCGAAAAACCAGGAAGCAGAGCAGAGGAAAGACGGCAGAGACGCTGGGAGCAATCGGACCGGGTTATGGCTAGAAAGGATCCGTCTTGTGTAAAACTCTTGCGAGAGTTTGGCTGAATCTCACATGGCTGAATGTTTACGTTTGGCAGGCAGCCTTTCAGTTACGATCGTTAACATCAGTGGGCCACAGCAAATGATGGTGAGAAGCTAAACTATCTATTAATTATGTCAATGACAGGGATTGTGATTGTTGAAATAGGGTGTTAGCGGTCTTGCTGTTCAAAGAAGAATGACAACACTGTAGATCCCCAACACTATGGTTTATTTTTTATTCACAGGCAAGTCAACGTTGTCGCAGTAAAAGTCCCAAGATAGCTCCTGGTGCAATAAAATGTTCCCTTGCACTGTTTTACTATTATGTCTGATGTTTCTCTATTAATATTGCTGCTGCATTAATGTGTATGTTGCATGTTACTCCTGTAGATATGTTTCCGAGCCGCTCCGATTACAACGAGAAAGTGACGTCATATTTACCCTAGACGGATCCTTTCTAGCCATAACCATCGGACCGGGGGAGACCACATACAACACTTGAAAACAGCTAAGTAAAGGGAAGTCACCCGGCAAACCCAGCTGTTTGTCTGTGTGGTGTTATTGCTGTTGAGTGTCTGTGTCTGCGCAACTGAGCTTTTTCTCTCTCTCACCCCCGCCGCATCAGTGTTGCAGAGTGGAGGAGTGACGAGAAGCGGAGCCTAGGAGAGACGCCGAGGAGGACGAGGCAGCGAGTCCTGACGGATTGACTCGGTGACAAGCCCTTCCCCCCCTTGTGGAATCTTACTGGACTCTGCCATTGACAGTATTCTTAAAGACAATAATTCTGCTTGGTCTTGGTTCCAACCAGTTAGAGGATCGCCGGAGCTGTATTAGATTAACATTAAATCAAATCAAGTTTTATTTATATAGCACATTTATAAACGATTTTTGGGCGAGCCAAAGTGCTGTACATATAATAAAAATTGCGTACAGTAGAGACACTTTACAGCTAACACAACAGCACGGATTGTTCAGAATATCAGTATGAGAAAAAACGACACCCTCTATCCTTAGATAGACATCCTTATTAACATGCTTATTGTAGTTGTAAGTGCACTGCCTTGCGGCCTGTAGCACCATCTTTGATGGAGCATATGTGTGGGCTGGACCTGTATTTTACAGGAAAGGAGTGAGCAGAGGGTAGAGTTGTCGATTCTTTTTCAGTTTTCTGTGACTATCTGCCTCACCCTCTCAGACTTTCAGTTGCGCGCGCTACTAAAGAGACGCGCTACCATGGAAACCAAATAATGGTGTAGCTGTATTAAAGTCCGAGTGGAAACAGTCCTGAGTAAATCTGATTTTGTCAGAAATCGGGAGAAATGCGGGAGAAATATGACCCCGGGAGGAAACCGGGAGAGGGCAGTGAAGTCGGGAGTCTCGCAAGAAAATCGGGAGGGTTGGCAAGTATGGTTGCTGGTATAATATAAAGAGGAACCTCACACTAGCATGTGACACAAGCTTTTTTGATGACTTTACTGAACTGCTGTCTAGTGTGTATTGACTTTGACCGTCTAGTCATTGTTGGTGATTTTAACATCCATGTTGACAACCCCCAGGACAGAAGGGCTAAAGAACAGTTTTTTGTTCTTGATAACTATGGACTGACTCAGCATGTGACGGAGCCCACGCACAATAAGGGGCACACTCTGGACTTAATTTTCTCAAAGGGTCTGAATATCTCTAAGGTTGTGGTGACTGATGTTGCACTCTCTGATCATATTTGTGTTCACAAAAATGTTCAAAAAGAGGTAACCACAAAGCGATATTTAACTGAAAATATTAAGGAAATGTTTACTCAGAATTTTCCTTCCACACCTGCCCCTGCTAACATCTCAGTAAATGAGCTAGTAGATCATTTTAATAAAAAATGTTATAGATGCCATTGCTCTAACTAAGGTAAAGGAAGTGATTGGCAAGAAAATATCTCTGTGAGAACAGAAAAAAGAGAATGTCGAAAAGCTGAACGTAGGTGGCGAAAAACAAATCTCCAGGTTCACTTTGAAATCTATAAAGAGTTTTTATAATTTGGAATTGAAAAACGCACAACATTCTTTTTTCTTTGACATAATTTCCAAAAACAAAAACCACGCACGTGCCTTGTTTGCTACTGTCGACAGACTAAGAAACCCCCCAGTGTCAGTAGCCTCTGAATTTCTATCCACCAGGGCATGCAATGATTTTGCCTCCTTCTTCACTGACAAAATTCAGAAAATCAGACAAGCAGTCAGTGCCTCTGTATCAGGTACAGCACATGTGTTGTCCCTATGTCCACCTAATATCAATTCCAACACCATGACACAATTCCATCAGATTAATGATACAAACCTAGAGGACATTATTCAACTTGTGAAATCCTCCTCCTGCTGCCTTGATATTATTCCAACAGGATTTTTCAAATATGTTTTTTGTTGCATGGCCTCAGATCTACTTCATATAGTAAACAAATCTCTTCACTCAGGTGTTTTTCCACAGGCCCTGAAAACTGCAATCATTAAACCGCTCTTAAAAAAGAATAATCTAGATACTCCAGTAATGAACAATTACAGGCCCATATCAAACCTGCCATTTCTGGGTAAAATCATTGAAAAAGTAGTTTTTCAACAGTTGAGTAACTTCTTGCATTTAAATAACTGTTTGGATGTGTTCCGGTCAGGCTTTCGTCCAAACCACAGCACTGAGACTGCTCTTGTAAAGGTATTCACTGACATCCACTTAAACACAGACAGTGGCAGAACTTCAGTGTATTATTAGATCTCAGTGCTGCGTTTGACACTGTTGACCACAACATATTACTAGACCGACTAGAAAACTGGGTGGGACTTTCGGAAACAGTTCTAAATTGGTTTGAATCCTACTTAAAGGACAGAAAAAACTTTGTTTCTATAGGTAAATACACATCTGAGATGACAAATATGACATGTGGGGTTCCTCAAGGCTCCATCTTGGGGCCTCTTCTCTTTAACATCTATATGCTACCACTGGCTCAGATAATGAAAAACAACAAAATAAGTTACCATAGCTATGCGGATGACACACACATTTACATAACCATTTCACCAGGAGACTATTCTCCAGTTCAAACACTGAGTAAGTGCATTGAACAAATCAATGACTGGATGTGTCAGAACTTTCTCCAATTAAACAAAGATAAAACTGAGGTGATGGTTTTTTGAGCCAAGGTAGAACGTATAAAAGTTAGCGCTGAACTTCAGTCTGCAATGTTCAAAACAACAGATAAAGCCAGAAATCTAGGTGTAGTCATGGACTCTGACCTGAGTTTCAACAGTCACATTAAAACAGTTACTAAATCAGCTTACTATCACCTAAAGAATATATCTAGGATTAAAATATTAATGTCACAGCAGGATTTGGAAAAACTTGTCCATGCTTTTATTCGTTAGACTGGACTACTGTAATGGTGTCTTTACAGCTCTCACTAAAAAATCTATTAGAAAGCTGCAGCTGATTCAGAACGCTGCTGCTCGAGTCCTCACTAACACTAAGAAAGTGGATCACATCACTCCTGTTCTGAAGTCCTTACACTGGCTTCCTGTTCCTGTGTATCAAAGAATAGAATTCAAAATATTGCTGCTGGTTTATAAAGCTTTGAATGGTTTAGGCCCAAAATACATTTCTGACCTCCTGCTAAATGATGAACCATCCAGATCTCTCAGGTCTTCAGGGACTGGTCAGCATACTTGTCAACCCTCCCGATTTTCGCGGGAGACTCACGATTTCATTGCCCTCTCCCGGTTTCCTCCCGGGGTCATATTTCTCCCGCATTTCTCTCGATTTCTGACAAAATCAGATTTACACACGACCGTTTCCACTCGGACTTTAATACAGCTACACCATTGTTTGGTTTCCATGGTAACACGTCTCTTTAGTAGCGCGCGCAACTCAAAGTCTGAGAGGGTGAGGCAGATATTCACAGAACAAGAATCGACAACTACTCTACTCTCTGCTCACTCCTTTCCTGTAAAATACAGGTCCAGCCCACACATATGCTCCATAAAGGATGGTGCTACAGGCCGCAAAGGCAGTGCACTTACAACTACAATAAGCATGTCAATCTAACAGCTCCGGCGATCCACTAGAACCCCCCCCCCCCCCCCCCCCAATTTTGCATTTTGGAATGCTCCCGATTTCTGTCTAAAGGTTGGCAAGTATGCTGGTCACCTTTCTTTCCCCAGAGTCAGAACTAAACATGGTAAAGCAGCGTTTAGTTATTATGCTCCAAATATCTGGAACAAACTCCCAGAAACCTGCAGGTCTGCTGAAACTCTAGCTTGATTTCCTAATGGTTACATAAAAAAAAGAAGTTATCTGATTGAAGTAACATATATTTGCCTTGCATTTGATATCGGGGTAAACCGAAAGTAATCAGATTACACCATTTTGATTCTCAGATTAGGTTACTGATTAAATTAGTTTATACGGTAATTCTCACCTAATCCTTTGAATGCTTTATACTACTGTGCAAATAGCAATTCTGCATATAAATTACTTTTTCTTTTGATATTGGAAAAACATTTAGCTAATACTATTTTACTTTAAGTCAAATGTTCAATCCATGACTTACTACTAACTAGTAATGGAATATTTTAAGACCGAAGTATTTCTACTTAACCCTCCCAGTGTCAATCACAGCCACAGCCACAGACAGCATGTCTCTGGCTGCTCCTTTGGCCGGCATGCAGCCTCGGCTGAGGTCTGATCAACCTTGGTCGGGTCGCCTGGAAGAGGGTGTCTTTTGCAAGACCCGAAACACCCAATGAGTCCAGGAAAAATCACTAATGATGTGTTCAAGTTTGAGCATCTGAAGATGTGTGTGATAAATGAAAGAGGACCAGAGGTGGAAGAACACTGAAAAAACTCTTTGTCTAATTTCTAGTGCAGAATGCACTTGATATAAGACAAATACACTTAGTAATAATGCAGTAAGATAGAGGGTCTTGTTTTTTGAAAGTGCATCTTAAGTATATTGTTAAGTCAATGACTCTTGAAAACATCTTATCTTGAATTGTATCTCAGATGTCACAAGGTTTTTATTTGTAAAATTGTTTGAAGATATTTCAAGAAATCAATCTTACTTTTTTCTGGCTTAGTTCTAAACATAACATTCCTTGAGTCTGAGGAATGAAATAGTTCTAAACAAGTTTTCCCAGCTATAGATAATACAAGATCTCATTTATATAGTGTAAATATCCCGACCTTTTTCAAGAAATCTTACCATGCAAATGTTCACTTGTTCTATTGGCAGATTTTATTTTATTATTACAAGCAAAAACTTCTTGTTTTCAATATATTGGACTTGATTTTGGAGCAGCATTTTTTTTTTCAAGTGAAGTTTTCAGCTCTTTTTCTTATCATATGTGTACCGTCACAGCCTTCAGCGGCAGGTTTTCTGTCAGCCGTTTACTCAGTGTATGAGTGAGTCAGTCAGTCAAGTCAGCTGGTTGACAGATGTGCTCTGCTGGGATCACCGGCAGAGAAGACCTACGTCTGTCATGTGTCAGGGGCTGTCATCACAAAACGATGCTAATGACTCAAGGAAGTGCTGGAGTTGTGTGACATCTACGAATCCTACCGCACTGTCATGTGTCTCCGTTTCCCTCGACAAACGCTGACTGACAGAACATTTTATCTGTCTTTTGAACGCAGCTGCAGAAGGTTGACTACATTTTGAGATGTTAATGAATAGTCAGTAAATGGCCAACATTTATTTCCCCCTGCCTGCTGTCAGAAAATAAGTCATTATCACAGCACACAGCAAAACAGCTGCAGCTTGACACAATGATTTATGAGCCGTGACTTTATTGTCAGTTGTAAAGCCTGTGACTTATACTGTATGTCACTGCTAAACTGTGATTTTTAAAAGAGGTTCAGGGGGTTCCTGTGTAAACATTGTGAGCAGAGCCAGCAGACTGTCAGACGCAATTTATCATGTGTTTAATTGGAATAAAGCAACGGAACTGTTGTTTTCTAATCAAAGACATGATCTTTGTCGATTATGATAGTGTTTTTTATTGAGATAATTAACCTTGTGTGTAATGTTATTCATACCCAAGGAGTAAACAATTAGCTTAATCTGATTTGCCATGGCTCCTGTAGTGGCTTAAAAGTTTCTAGTGCAGCCACTTCCAACATACAGGGTGTGATTTCAATGAACAAATAATCCAGAACGATAATCCATTTGCTAATGTACGGAGGTGATCTCTGGGGCCGTAGATCTCTGTCTCCGTTACGTATTATATAGCTTCACTATTGACGAAGCATATTCATTTGTGCCACGGTAAAACATTGCACAGGAAGCATTTGATGTATGAAAGATGACAAGAGCTTGTGTGGCATTCAAATCCGTTTTATTGAATGGTTGGCCGTGTTGTATTTGGACGTTCTGCCTCAGCCTCCTTACTTTTGGTCGGGCCGCTCACTTGCCAGTCTCACAAATGGTGAATCCATTAATTTTCCATTTTCACCATACATCCCTCCTTCTCGGTGTGTCTGCTGTGTGTGGTTGAACTGGTTTAGCTTCCCCCAGTGGCGGCCAGCCCATAGGGGCGACACCCCACCTTTTCCCACAATCTAGATTGTCATTCAAAAATACTTACATTTTTATAAATGTTATACTTTTATTTTTGAACAAGGTACATATTATATAGTTGGTGTCAGTAAAATGTGTAATCTGCGATAAAATATAGATAACCAGCATGTGGCGCAGAACTCTTTGGCCATTGACTCATTATAAGTGGTGCATGTGCAGTCCACACCTCTTCAATACAACAGATAGGAGCAGCTCGGGGCACAGTTTGGTGCGCCGAGAGCATTTAATGCAGCTGTTAGCACCGCCAACCACTAGGGGGCAGCAGGAGCGCCAGAGAGTGATTGATTGAGTGAGAGAGAGTTAGACGGAGACGGAGTGTAAACAAAACTAGATAGCAAATATGGAGAAGGAAAATGATGTTTAATCACTTAAAGAAACACCCTTTGAGAGGAAGACACTGGAGGGAAAGCTGAAAGCAAAAGAGCTTGGACCTGATCAGCCTGACATAGGCAGAAGTTAAGGATAGAGGAAGGCAGTATAAGCGCTCTTTCAAAGGAGCTGGTTTAGCAAGAAGGCTTGGCAAACTACCTGTAGCAACCCCAGTGCTATATTTTTGCTTCCCCTGCCTCCCTTTTCAAATGTCAGCAGAGCTCTCAAGTCTCACGCATTTGTCGTGAGACACACGCATTTCACTCCATTCACACGCTCACACGCCACACATTGTATTTCTCACGCAGAGATTTCTTTCCAGGGTACCGCCCACCAAACTAGGCTTGTGTGAGACGCGTGCACTCCACTAGCAACCCCCCCGTTGACATGCACGGTACAGAGGGCTTCATGGGAACTTTGAGGGGAGCCAGAAGTTGGAGTACCAAACACCGCTGCCAAAATCTCACTCTGAACTCTGTTCAAAACTTGAGAGCCCTGTGTCAGGATCAGACCAGTCTATGGACCAGACAGATATGAGTGACTTAAAGCACATATCAGAAAAAACTAAAACGCATGAACAAACTAGAGTCCACATGGATGATGCTATGCGGCTAGCCATGTTTAGGAAAGTAAACACAGCTGTCCAATGAAGACTACACGATAGGGATCAGTAAGCATAATAAGGAGGTTGACAAAAACAGGCACTAAAATAATAGACTGTATCAAGTGCTGTGTGCCTTTTGAGCTAGCTATATGACATATGTTTTGAGTTTGTGTATAAGTTTGCTTACATTTTGGTAGAGCCCCCCCTGGAGGAAGATTCATCAGCCGCCACTGGCGTCCCCCGATCTACAATCAACCCCTTCCCCATAAACAGACAAAATATAGCAAATAGGAGACCAAGGGGTGTCAACAAACATATTCGGGGGCGTAAACAACTAAGGTGAGTAGCTTGTGAACTGTCAACCGGGGGGGGAGGGGGAAGAGCACCCGCTCGTGAACTGTTAGCGCCGTGTTATGCATGCCCACTGCACCTCGCGGGAGCGCGCACAGCGTAAAGCCAAAACTCCCAGACATTTCAATGCTTTGTACGACAAAGTACGGTTTGGAAACGGTATAATTTCCTTTTGGGCGGGAATGCATAACACGGCATAACACCGGAGCCTCGCTGCGGGGAAACTTGGCGCTGTTCCAAGTTTGTTCTAATCTGTCAAAATGACAGACTGCTTTTGGATTTTTCCATCGTTGTTAAAAAAGATCCGTCAGACGGAAAATATTCGGTTAAGTAAGTAAGTAAGTAAGTAAGTAAGTAAAGTTTATTTATATAGCACTTTTCACAGAAAGGATTCACAAAGTGCTTCACAGTGAGATCACGATAAAAAGGAGAATACATGGTGTAAAACAAGGAACACACAGCTACATATACACATCAAAACACAACATCAAAACATAAAACAAACTGTCAAAAAGAACCTTCACCTTTACTAAAAGTCTGTCTAAACAACAAGGTTTTCAGCTGCTTTTTAAAAGGCTCCACAGAGTTTAAAGTGCGCAAGGAAAGTGGCAGCGCGTTCCACAGTCTGGGGGCCACTGCTTGAAAGGCTCGATCCCCTCTGGTTTTAAAGTGCGTGTGCGGAATGACCAGCAGGCATTGGTCAGAGGATCTAAGAGAACGTGCAGGATTATAAAGTTTCAGCAGCTCAGAAATATAGGCAGGGGCTTGATTATTTAGAGCTCTAAAAGTGAGGACTAGTATTTTAAAATGTATCCTGACACTGACTGGGAGCCAGTGTAGTTCTGCTAAAACTGGTGTGATGTGCGCTCTTTTACTAGTGTGGGTTAAAAGCCTTGCAGCAGAGTTTTGAACAACCTGGAGACGATGAAGATCCTTCTGGCTCAGGCAAGTAAAGAGACTATTGCAGTAGTCTAGGCGGGATGAAATAAAAGCATGAATGATCATCTCTAGTTCCACCTTTGATACTAAGGTTCTCAGCTTTGAGATGTTCCTCAACTGGAAAAAGCAGCTCCTGATCAGTGTTTTAGTGTGTTGTTTAAATGACATGGTTGAATCAAAAACAACACCTAAATTCCGAAGACTTGACTGGGTGGACGAGTCAAGGCTACCCATGTGGTGGCTAATAAGAGGGATCCGGTTTTCTGGAGCAATGATCAGAGTCTCTGTCTTGTCCGAGTTAAGTTGGAGAAAGTTTTCACTTAACCACTGTTTGATGCTCGTCAAGCAGCTAGTTAAGGAGGACAGTTTGTGTAGCTCAGAGTTTTTGAAGGTGCAGTACAGCTGGATATCATCCGCATAAAGATGGTAGGAGACATTTTGGAACTGGCTAATTAGCTGTCCCAGGGGAAGAATATACAATAAAAATAGAATCGGCCCTAAAACCGAGCCCTGTGGTACACCACATGTCAGGTCAGCTGTTTCGGAGAAGAACTCGTTGGAAAACACATTAAAAGTTCTTTCAGTAAGATAAGAATCAAACCATTTTAAAACCAAACCAGCTAACCCTAAATCTTTGAGTCTGTTTCTCATAATGCCATGATCAATAGTGTCGAAAGCAGACGAAAGGTCCAATAAAACCAAAACAGTGTATTCACCAGAGTCGGCTGCCATCATGATGTCACTGGAAACTCGAATAAGGGCAGTTTCCGTGGAGTGATTACTGCGGAAACCGGACTGAAATTTATCCAGGACGTTTTTTCCCTTAAGGAACACTGTAAGTTCCTCTGACACTATTTTTTCTAAGATTTTGGACAGAAAAGGAAGCTTAGAAATTGGCCTATAGTTTTTAGGGTGTGATGGGTCCAGATTTGGCTTTTTAAGTGCAGGTTCAACAACTGCATGTTTAAAAAAGGTTGGAACCACACCAGTTGAAAGTGAAAGATTCATCAAATATACAACAGCGGGGCCGATCAAATTGAAGACTGTTAAAAGCAGCTTAGTAGGAATGATGTCAGTAGGAGCTGAGGAGGGTTTCATTTTTAGAAGCAGAGCAGTGATATCCTGGAGAGTCACCGGGTTAAAAGAGGACCAAGTACAGGGTGGGGGCATTTCATCAACAGAGTTTAGAGAAGACTGTGGTGAAATGTTCTCCCTGATGTCTCTGATTTTATTTACAAAATATCTAAGAAATTCATTGCTGTCTGTTTTACAGTACACAGGAATTTGGGGGACAGCAGGCGAGACAAGAGAGTTAATTGTGTCAAACAAGACTCTGGGATTTTTTTTATTTGATGATATTATTTGGGTGAAGTACTGGGTCCTAGCATTCCTCAGCATATCATTAAAAGAGGCTCTAAGTTCCCTTAGGTGGAGTCTGTGGACCTCTAATTGTGTCGACTTCCAGAGACGTTCTGCTTTTCGACAAATTGTCCTAAAGGAGCGGATGGAGTCATTTATCCAGGGGTGAGGCAGAATTACTGTTGCAAAGCTGGATTTCACCAATGAAACTTTATCTAAAATAGCCAAACAGTGGCTATTAAAACTCTGGATAAAATCATCAGGATGATTTATTCCCATCAGTAGGCCTATGAGTGGCTCAAACAAAGCAGAGAAATCATCTGCAACCTCCTGATTTAAAATCCGCCTTCGGGCTTTTCTTTTAAAAGGAGGAGGGTTTACAGCAAAGTTTAAATTAAAAAGCACACAGCTATGATCACTGACATGAAGGTCCTCCACCTGCACATTCCCAACATCTAGGCCAAGTGAAAAAACAAGGTCCAGAGTATGGCCCTTTGTATGTGTTGGTCCACTGACATGTTGGGTGAAGTTAAAAGAGTCAGTGATGGATAAAAAGTCAGTAGCTGTGTTACAAGAGACATCATCAACGTGAATGTTAAAATCTCCAATGATTAGGACCCTCTCCAGTTTAATAATGGAAGATAACAAGTCTGTGAAATCATTAAGGAAGGTACTCACTGTGCCAGGAGGACGGTAAATTAAAACACAATAAAATGTGTTTAAAGTCCCAACTCTGATAATCTGGGACTCAAAGGAAGAGAAAGACTCGGAATTTACCAGTCTGCACAGTTTGCTGTCGCGATGCACAACAGCGAGTCCCCCACCACGGCGTTCCATGCGAGGCGACCCGATCACAGAGCAGCCGGGAGGACAGAGCTCCTTTAAGTGAAAATAGTCCTTGTCCCTCTGCCACGTTTCAACAAGGAACATAAAATCCATGTTCTCACTCGAAAAGAGTTCATTAAGAGTCAGGGATTTGTTGGAGATGGAACGAGCGTTCAATAATGCCATCCGGATCGGCACTGACAGATCAGCTGTGGCCACAGCTGACTGTAGAGGGACTGACAGCAGGCACCTGTTGCGATGACAGGAACTCCAGCGAGGCCGGGCAGTCCTTCTCTGGTCGGGCAGAACAGTCCGGCGAAACACCAAAGACGGGTCCATAATCCCATCCACGAGCGGCCAGGGCGGAGAAACGTGTGTGACAGGTGAATAAATCCATGACTGGGGGATCAGTGGAGCGTCCGCGGCCATGTCCTGGAGGGAAATCGGTCGCAACCAGCGAGTATGTTCATGGCGACTGGACCCAGGAACATCAGCCCGAAAAGCTCGCCTCCTCGATACCTGTACGCCACCTCGGCAACCCCTTCTCCTGGATTTCTTCCCTGGCTTACCTGGACGCCAGTTTGCGAAGAGAAGCCGGTACTCAGGTGAGGAGGAGGAACACACAAACGGTGGCGGAAAAGTTTGTCGGTAGCCCTCCCGGGAGTCAAAGGGTCTTTCCATGGACGCTTTAATCCGGAACAAGGACCATCGGTCATAAACCATTGCAGCAGAGATACATCCATTTAGAGGTGAGGTTATGACAACAAACATGACAGATAAAAACAGCGAAAAACGGGTGGCAGCAGGAGCAACAATAGCCAAGCCAAACAGAGGCGCCATGTTGTGTTCCAGGTTGCGCCACCAAAGGCAACCTCTGTCCCTGACCCACCTCTTCCAAAAATAAATCAAACCGGTACTGCACCTGTTTCCACATTATTTTGGCATACAAGTCCTCCTTTAGAAATAGACCAGGAGGTAAGGCAGGTTTACATTTTTGCTGCAGCAGGTGATTTGGTGTCAACGCTTCAAGGTCATTAGGGTCGCTGGAGACAGTTGTGATTGGACGATCATTTAGGATGGCTTTCACCTCGCATAATGCTGTATGTAGGCCTTCTGCTGCCTCATAAATGGGGCGAAGCCTGCAAACTAGTTCAGGCAGTCAACTCGAGCAACAATGATACATTAACACGTGACACGCTCGTCCCTCTTACAACCAACCAAACAATAAAACTTGCCGCTCTATTTAAGCTCCCAGATCTGCCTGCCTCTGCCTCGCTAATGCTGCTACTGCCACTGCCGTGTTCCAGTGTTCATTTTGAGTTAGTCTTAGTCTTTAGATGAAAATGGTTATTAGTTTTTGTCACATTGAGTCAACTTTTAGTCAAAATGTTTTCTCTCTTTAAGCCAATTCAGTTAGGCAAATACAGGTCTCTGAAATTGGAATCAAGGTGACCGTATCGAGTGTTGACATTTGTAAAGCAACATTTCACTCTCTTAACACTTTACTTAGTTAGTTGGATATCTCTAGCCTAGACACCCTAGACACATTGATGCAATACTTCTGTGTTGTCCTTGCTGATCCTCTGGTAAGGATAGTGCATACACATAGATAAGTGGCACTGGTAACATAGTGGAATGTTCTTTACTCCAAGTCAAGAACCAAAACATAATTTTTTTTAGCCTTCTTATATTTATTTTCCAAAACCTCAAATAAAAGTGAAGACACGTATGCCCAAAACAGAGCAATAAATTATGACACCTAAATAATAAATAAATGAAACCTGCAGTTTTGGATCACGAAAATGACAGACTTGAGTTAGCTCAGTGACTCAAACCTTAGCCCATTGTAGACTCTGTACATTTATCAAGAGTGAGTCAGCAACTTGTCAACAGAGGGTCATCATTCACAATATGCAGTGCAAAGCAGTAACTTGTATAAATTGTTGCATAAAACTATCCCTCACCTTCACATTATATGTTTCTGTACCTACAAATAAAATAAAAATGTTGAAAGTGCATACATGCCTATAGAATAAGATAAACCTTGAATAAACTTGGCCTTATAAACAATCGGAACCACCTCTGTAGTGCACTCTCATATCAAGTAACAAAGTACAGACATCCGTAGTAGCATTAACAACCTTTTAGCCTACTGATCTCTATTCAGTTTGAGGAAAGCACTTTTCTCTAAAATGACTCTTGCTCTATTTCGACGGCCACAAGTGAGGTCACCTGTGATACTAAAAACTCGCTCAGCAAATGCTTGAGATGCTGGCATTTACAGAAGATCTAAGGCAAGAGGTTTTAGGCTCTGATAAACAGAACCCTGTGCAGCCCAAAAGTTCATGTTGTTTATTGGCTGTGACAGCTGCTCCTTGAATTTCAGCATTTCCTGCCTGACACAGGGCTTTGAGAGGCTAGATCAGTGACCACCAACTAGCGGCCTGCGGGCCACATCCGGTCTGCCAGACATTCTCGTCCGGCCCGCACGACAGGGGGGGGGGGACTGTGGCGTTGGCGGAGTGGTTACTGCGTTCGCCCCCCCACCCATTTTTTTTTTGACAACGTCTCGTGAGTAAGGTGCAGTACCGGAGTCCAACAGAGAGGCAGCAGCTGCGGGACAGTAGACTGCGTACTGCGAAACCTTCGCTGCCTTGAAAAAGAAGTGATCTTTAGTTGTGAAGAGTCTGCTTTGTGCGCTTTGCACTAGTGATGGGATTTATGGCTCTTTGAAGGGAGCCGGATCTTATGGCTCCGTTCCTTTCAAAGAGCCGTTCAAAAGAGCCGTTTTTTTTAAAAGTGGGCAGGGTTACTAGGTTTATCTGTGAAATAATCACCAGGATAATGATTGACTGTATTGCCAGACCTAATGTCAATAATCTGCATTGTAAACATGACACAAGGTGGCGCCATATCCATGTCATTCATGTCAGTAATACTTGGTGTGAAAGTGGCTATTAATGTACTACTTTAAATGTACCCTCTGTATGTCAATAAATAGACCCTCCAGAAAAACGCGGGCAAAAATCCTTGATTATGCGGGCTAAAATCCTTGATTATGCGATTAAACATGCAGGGTTTTTATGTGATTTTATGTGGTGAAATTTCACTTTTGTGAAAGACATCGGGGTACTGCTTTGCCTTTGGCTGATTATGCTGTAAATTCTGCGATCGCAGAATCGCGTTTTTCTGGAGGGTCTAAATAAAGTTGCCTTGCCTTGAATGAAATTCACGCTACTCTTAATATTAGATACTGTGTTTTTAAGTGGCAATGGAGATTATTTGTTGACCCTGCTTTAAAGGATATTTTGCCTTTACAAATGCTGCACTTTATCACTGCCTGGGTTTTGGTTGAAGTGCATCTAAGTGCTGCTGCGTTTTCGCGTTCATTTTCCCATCCGAAAAACTGTTATCTACCTGTCCTGTCACTTGTTATGACTTCTCTCTCTCGCGTATTCTGTTAAGACCCACCCCATCTCACTCCTCGTGCTGAAACCTATGGCTGAAACCTACGAGAGTAGGGGCGGGTCTTCACAGCATACGTTTCAGGAACAAAATCAAGCTTTTTTAAAGGCGAGTAGATTTTGGCAGGCAGTGAGTGCGGACCAACGATTGAACGATAAAAAGAACGGCTTTCACCAAGTACGACTGGTTCCCCTCGTTCGTACCAAAGAGCCGCTCAAAGAATAGCTCGTTCGCGACCAATACATTACTACTTCGCACATAGCCGTGGGAACATGTTTCAAATGGGGGGTGCTGTGGGGATGACACCAGGGCCGGTTTTGACCAATGTGCTGCCCTAGGCAAGATTTTAACTGGCAATGAAAAACCTCTACAAAAGACTAATACACTACAAAAAGAGAAACGTATTGATATGGTGGACAGCTTATATAAAAAAGCTTCAAATGTATTTAGTATTGCATGAACATGTTGAATTGGGGGGTGGACTTCAGATCCTCTAAGGGGGTCCGGGGGTGTGCCCCCGGGAAGATTTTTTTAACATTTTAAAGTAAAATACTTCAATCTGATGCACTTTGAGCGCCCAATTACTAGAGACTGATCTAGGGGATACAACTCTAAACACCCATGTGAAAAATGTCGGTTTGTATGTGAACATAACCAATAACCTACCATAGCCAATAACAAATAAATGTAGGCTAACTTGTTTTATTTTTGTGGTTCATTTATATCTTATTTTACCAGTTAACATTTATTTATGCATATTTTTAAATCTCTCCAGTTTTAAACAATATTTTTGGTTTACTGTCCTATAGTATACATTGGAATGATTTCAAACCTGTTTTTATTTATCCTAATAATTATAAAGGTGTCCCTTTGAAGTATTTGCTTACATAAATTGTGATCAAAACGTTTGAGACCCACTGAGATAACTTAGACTAAAGTGAACTATCTAAACCCTCAGAGTCCTTTACCTCACTGAGCCTCTCAGTCCGACAGGACAGAACTCTCTCTCCACATTATTGTAGAAACAGCTTCTTATATCCGTTAGCGCAGCAGAAGCTAACAACAATCCCCGCCGGTACATCTTGTGGAAGTGCAGATCCTCTGTCCTCCACCAGGGGGTGCTGCAGCACCCTCAGCACCCCTACTTCCCACGGCCCTGACTTCGCACCACAGCAGTAGCCCCGCTGCGACAGACTCCAACAGAGAGGCAAGAGCTGCGGGAGAGTAGCCTAGAAGCAGGGTTGGGTTGTAACGGAGTACATGTAATGGCATTGCGTAATCAGAATACAAAAATCAAGTAGGCTAACTGAGTAATCTGATTACAGTTACTTTCGTAAACCTGAAGTGAATACATTTTGGAATACTTATTGGAATTATTTGTGGAAAAGTTTCCTCACAAAATGTAATATTCATTACCGGCAGAATTGGTGCACACTGCACAGTTAGACCCTCCAGAAAAACATGATTCTGCGATCGCAGAATTTCCCGCATAATCAGCAAAATGGCGCAGATTTTTAAAAGGCCGCATATTTATCAAAAGGCCGCATAATCCCCGCATTTTTCCACACAAAGTTGAGAAAAAAAAAAGTTAACTCGTCTTGACGTGACGTCATCAGCTCGCGCATCACAGAATGTAAACAACACTGTATAGAGTGAACGTGTGGTGCTCACACGATGATGAAAAAATCTAATCCATCTCATTTACCGGCGAACATTTCTACTAAAGACCGGGCAAAAAGTGGGGGGAAACTATTCTGCACCCCGTGCAACTGTGTGTTGGAGCATAAGAGAAAATCGACGGTGACGACCCACTTTGATTCATTCAAACATTCGAAAATGCTTTCTGCTGCTGCGGACAAGAAAGCCAAACAACTCACGTTCACCGAGGCATCAACCTCCAAAACCCTTTCGAGGGCTTCAAGAAACGAAGTGAGTAGCCTACAAGATTGAAGCTGGTCAGATAACGAACGAGTAAATGAAAACAGAATGAGGTGAAGACGTTTGTGTGTGTGTGTGTGTGTGTGTGTGTGTGTGTGTGTGTGTGTGTGTGTGTGTGTGTGTGTGTGTGTGTGTGTGTGTGTGTGTGTGTGTGTGTGTGTGTGTGTGTGTGTGTGTGTGTGTGTGTGTGTGTGTGTGTGAGAGAGTGATTAAAATAGCCCAATTTATTTTACAATAAATAAACATTGAATGTGTTTAATTGAATAGGAAAGGGGTTTAACGTTAGTGGCAGGTTTTGTGTGAGAGAGAATAAATAAGACAGCCCAATATTTGAAAAAATTGTTATTCTTTTACCCGCATATTTAGCATATTTTGCAGCTTTCCGCATATTTCGCAACTTCCCGCAATTTCACCGCATAAAATCACATAAAAACCCTGCGTGTTTAATCGCATAATCAAGGACTTTAGCCCGCATAATCAAGGAATTTAGCCCGCATAATCAAGGATTTTTGCTCGCGTTTTTCTGGAGGGTCTACACAGCGCTGCAGCATGTCTGAGCGAGAGAGAGATGCATGGTGTCTGTGATGCCCCGCCCCCGCACGCAGATGAGAGAGAGATCTCTTTAAAAAGATATTGAAAGTTAGAAACGGAGATGGTTAGATAAAATGTGCAAGATAACATTTATGTAGCATTTATTTATTGTCGAAATTATGAAATTTCATAACGGGATCAAATCAAAGTTTTGATTCTACACCCCACCCCCGACACCGGGGGGGGGGGGGGGGGAGAGAAACGCGTCATCTGCAGGAAACAGCGTCTGAGGGCATCTTAATATTCAATATGCATGTAACGGAAATAAACTCAGCTAACTGATCATTTTAATTATTTTTTTCAAAAAAAGCCTATGAATTAGCCACGAACGAAAAAAGGCTAACTGGGTGTTGCACAGAAACTCACTCATAAAACCCTTATTACTCACGCACGCCCAACCCATCGATTTGCATAGTGAGATGACACAGAATTGATGGGTACATACTAGAGATGTTAAGATTCACCGATTCGCATCGGTGCACCGGCATAAACGTTCAAGATGCGAGTGCACCGGTTGAAAGAGTGCACATCGGCTACAGTTTGGGTTGAACCGGGTTGAACTCGCGATGCATCGATTGCGTAGCATCTTTGCATCGGTAAAAAAACGATTCATTCATATAAAATCCCCTCATCGTCTCAACGCTCAGCAGAGACGATCTTTGATATTTGCTTCACCACTACGGAGAACGAGAGTCTCAGTTATCAACACACACGGAAGTTGAGGAGAAAGAGAAACACAGCGCACCGAAAAATACCTACAAATCAAACGTTTGGCAACACTTCGGATTGTTCAAGAAAGACGGTGTAATAGTCATTTATGCTATATAGTTGACCGCAGGTCATGGAGAGTAATAAGGTATCCGTAGACCTTTGTATGAGGTATCTTTATTACTTAACAGGTCTACAGCCATGATACATAGATCCGTCCTAGATGCGGACTTGCATACACACAGTATCACTCCGCAGCCGCACCCCATCAGTAACGTCCTGATGGTATATGTGCGCGGCACTATTACTACAGACGGTCAACTTGAAAAATCACTCGCAAATTGTTAACGATGCCGAGCCGCTTTAAAGTACACAAGTAGTACGAGGAACTTAGCGACGCACATAAAGAGGCGACGTGGGGTCTGCGGCTGAAAAGAGAAACCTGAAAGTGAGACATATGAGTTAAATCACTCAGTGAGGTGTTCTGTCAGAGAGAGGTGTTTAGCTTACAGCAGCCTGTGACGGCCAATAATAATTTAAATGTCTTCCTTACTGTAAGCAGTTATGAAATACCTGTTTGTGAAAGGTTATTTGTTTTCTTTATTGTTCAGATAGAAACCACTGCTTTCTGCTCACTGGTGAGTTAGCCTCTGAGTGTTAAGCACATCAGGCTGGCAGCTGTATGGGCATTGCTCTATGGTAGCTGTTATTTGCACATTGTTAATCATGAGCAATGCATCCTTAAATTGTTTAACTGAGGTGTTATACAATTGTACTGTAGTCTGGAGAGCTTTTAAAGGTAAAAAATAAACGGCATGATGGGATGTGCAGTACCAAATATATAAAGCACTTTTTTGTTAATGTATGATTTGCTGCATATAAGGAATAAAACAAAAATCCTCTGTCGTACCATATTGAAGTATCATTATTTTTGCATCGTGTTGAATCGCATCGTATCGCCCCGAATCGCATAATGTTGAATCAAATCGTATCGAACTGTATCGCAACAGGGGTGAATCGTATCGTATCGCCTGGTGTTTCAAAGGTATCGTTAATGTATCATATCGTGGAGTATCGAGATGCGCATCGCATCGGCCTCAGTGATGGAGATGCACATCCCTAGTACATACATCATCACTCCATGATAAGAACTTGCAAAGCTATTGACAAGAACAGACATCAAAATATGTGGCGCTAGGTAGCTAAAATCTGCAACATGGCCTCCCTTGGTCGTTGTCTGGTCAAAAGTGGTCTTCAATGGCATTAAAAAAAACGCTGCTGAAGTTAATCCATAGGTTAATGCAATGTGTCTGTCTCCCTTTGAAATTATTTGTGTTAATCCATAAGCAATAAACCTGCTTTTCCGTTTCCAGATGTCAGAGCGAGATTTCCCATGTGTATGGGGATATTCCCCTTTCTATTGGCTCTGACGGTCAAAAAGAGATGTCAATCACCAAAATTGAAGAATGGGTTCCAGAGAAACGGTAAAAACGGCCATTTCCACCCAAATCACCTCAGAGGTGGAGTTTATTTTATTAAACCTCTCTAAAAAGGTCAAATGTCACTTGTTTTTGGATCAATATTGATACAGGGTACTTAATATATGTTGTACTTTGGATTCATAAAGCTTTTAGTCTACCTTACCATCATCCAAGTGTAGTTTTCACTATAAGTAAAAAATACTTTTTGGACGGACACTATAATTTACAGTTTTTTTACTGTGTTCAATCTACATTTTCTTTAAAATAAAACATCTATATTGATTCTGACTTTTCTACATCCAACTCACAGGTTTATCATTACTTTGAGAAAAAGAGATTATTAATTTAACCCTTTTAGAAGGGAAGATATGGTCATTTGTTCTGGGAATGTCATTTTCGAGCCTGAGACCTGAAAAACTGTCTCAGGGCGAAACTGACACTGTTGGACTCGGTTCTAGTTTGACTTCTACCAGAAATTAAATGAAGTACTTTTACTGTGTGAGTAATCCTCTCTCAAAGTCCCCTCCATAATACATGTTTTTCTGCTATCTTTGATGAATTATACAAATATAATTTCACCATTAATTCTTAATGAAATTGATACTGTTTGACTTTGTATTAGCCTACTACAACCACTAGTACTACTACTTGTACTGTGTATTTCTTTAGAAACACTCTGTCATATCAAACACCACATGCATGGCAATTAACCCATTTGTGCCCGCTATTTAGATTTACTTTCGTTAGTTAATACAAATATTGATTATATATATATATATATATATATATAATTGATGCAGTCTTTCTGAACACTTTTAAAAAAAAATACTGCAAATGAAGAATATTTTACATTTTCTGCACAGATAGTGCCCTAACTTACAGCAGTTGAAAAGATTTGTGGAAGGATACATTCTTCATGGGTTTCAATGGCTCTCTAATAAAGGGTATTTTATGGTTGCTTGTATTATCTTCAGATAGTGGTTTGTTTAACTAACTAGTGACATTTGAATAAATATTGCAAAAAAGGGCTCCAAAAAAAGGCATATAACCTGGCCGGCTTAGCCAGTGTCTGTTTCTTCAAGCACCACAATGTTCAGAGTTTATAAAGTACAATGACTGGGACTGATGGAAGTATCTGCGAGGAGTGAACTAGGAGCAGAGAAATAATCATATTTTAAAAGACATCAGCTTCATAAGAGGCCAACAAGAGTGACAGAGTGTGCCAGACTCTAAAGACTTTCCACGGTGTAAAATGCTGCTGCCGGAGTAGCTACTGACTCGAAGTATTGCTGATATCAAGTCAATCATCCTCTTAAAATACTCTGTCCAACAATATCAGTCTCATGAAGAAAGGTTTTTTAACGCTTATTCAAAATAGCAGAGTGTGAAGCTGACAATTGAGCGGCCCGACCAAGCAAGGAGGCAAAGGCAGAACGTCCAAAAATACAACCTGGTGTGGGCACTTATTAAATGATCACAATGACACACAGCCTCAATCCTGCTGTTGTTTCCCTGAGCACAGCCTGCAGCCTCCAGGATCTCACACACACACTCCCTTTAAACAGAAAAACCCCAGAGCCTAAATGCCCAACCCAATCAACCCAACGGGACACAGGTGAGGGGGGAGGAGACAACACAGGGCACCAGGTGCACACAATCAATGGCAACAGACATGGGGAAAGGGGAACATATTTAAAAATACAATACAATAAACACTACATCAATAAATAGTATAAATTGTATAAAAATGTGCACATATGCAAGGCCCGAATTCCTTACCCCTCTCCCCAGGAAGCACAGTGTCTTAACAGTCTTGGCTTCGGGACAACCAGTCAGCCACCCGGTTTGACTTCCCTGGCCGGTACTTCACCGCAAAATCGTATGGCTGTAAGGCAAGGGACCACCGCGCGATGCGCATGGTTGCATCTCTCTCTGGCCTTGGCCATTTTGCTTTCCTCCATGGGTCTCCACTCCGCCCGGTGTTTCCTGGACTCCTCTATGTGCTGCGGAGTGGCTCTGACCTTCTCCAGCCAAAGCGGCCTCTGCACCGGATCCTCATCGTACACCTTCCTGACAAGCTCATCCACCAGGAGCTTCTCTGTCTCAGCTGTACGGTCTGCTTCAGCGTCTGAATTTGTTACCTTTGTGACGTCTATCCCCACGGCAGGGTTTCCTCAGAGGGGGCCGTGAAGTCGACAGGAAGCTTCCCTTTCTTCCTCTTCGGGATCTGATTATTCCTCTCCCGGCGCTCCTGCTGGTTCTGCTGCCTGACGCGTTCTCTCTCCTGACGGATTTTCTCAGCCATTTTCACCCGCTCCTCCTCAGCCAGTTTCTTATTAGAGAGCCGGGACTGCGGCCTCTCTAGCTGAGCGGGATCCGCCCGGGACCGCTGCAGTTTGTTGGAGCAAACACCACAGTGGTGGTGGCTTAAAGCCCACCTCCGCTCCACGCCGTCCGTTAGATGAGCCTAGTCACATTAATAAGAGAAGGAGTTCAAAACACCGGCATAAAAGTTATAACAATAATCTGATTTTAATGGTAAAAAACTCCAATTCAGTTTACAGAGTAGTCTGGACTCCCAGAGATCAACTTATACACAGCATTTGAAACATAACCACTGTCATTCTTTTCTACTGTGTCTGTCCCCCAACATTTATACAAATCCACCAGAAGCTGGGATTTAGAGCACTTTAAACCTTTAGGAACAGTCCACCATAACAACTTCTTATGACAGTGGAGGGAGACCAAAATATGTTAAAAAAATGTGTCCTTGTCGGCTGAGTCATCGTGCTCTTCCCCCTCCGACGCGTAAGCCAACAAAGGCATTTGGTACGAAGGGGAAGGGGCAGATTTTCCCTCAATGGTGGAACTGATGAGTCTAACACACAATGAGCGGATACAAGGCACACAACAACAACCACATGTCACTAACATTTCAATAAAAGTAGCCACAGAAATTAGAAGAGACATTATTAAACCTTTCCATTTACCAAACATGTTTGTCATCCATTCCTCCATAGGACTGTTGATCCCTGATTGTTCATGCATGGTTTTAGATAGGGTGCGTAGACCCTCTAAGGCTTTAGTCACGGAACCGTCAGGCGCCGTGTTGTTGGGAATAAACGTGCAGCACATATCACCAAACATTGTGCAAACACCCCCTTTCTCTGCCAGAAGCATATCCAACGCCATTCTATTTTGTACAGCCATAAGGGAGGTAGGCCCTAACTGTTCAGCTAGGCCTTCTACTGCGTCCCTAGTGAGGTTTGCTAAACAGAGGACATTGTAATGTACAAAGTTAATCCTGTCTACATGTTTGTTAGGGGTAATGGGAAGAATAGCTGAAATGATAGGAAGATTTTCGAACCCTGCCGCGATCTGGTGAGCTAATTTGTACTCATTAGGGACCCCCCGAGGGATTCCTATGGAGTCAATGTAAGTAGGGGAGTTACTGGAAAGGTCAAAGTTGACCTCTGCATCTCTTTTGTTTAAGACGTGTCTTCGCCGTCGGTTAGCTAACTGACCGTTCGAGACGTTTTTCGCATCGAGGGGAATTATCTATTATCTAATCTCTTCCTCAGGGGCGAGGGTTGGAGAAAGAACCTCATTAGTTTCACAGACCATGAAAATTATCGTTACCATAATGGTAAGTAGGAGGCCCAGGCCTGCTACCATTCTCCAGTGCCCGTACATAATTATGCTGTTAGCTCAGATTCTTCTGGTATCTTTAAACCGTATATTACCAACGGTCAATGTGATCGTACCTTGGTTCCCCAGAATACAAAACGTGCCCCCTGAGGGAGATTGAGACCCAGATATGCCAAAACCCTCTTGAGTACGGGGAGTATTTAAATAGACATCTACCCTCGTCCAGATGTTGAGTAATTATAAAAGGGCCTATTTGGAAAGCAAAACAGGAGTTACTCCAAACTTGGTTAGTGATTGATTTTAAGCAATAGTCTTCCACCAACTGATCCAAGTTAGCAGGGGTGAGGGAGCTACCCGGGTTTTATTACCTATCTCACGGAGGTTTTCTAAGCGCCTCTGAAAGGTACTCGTTTTGCTCGGAGTCTGAAGAGAGATTACTGCGTCTGCCCTAAAAGAACCCTTCAACATTTCCTGGAACTTTTAACACATAGTTCTATAGAATAAAAATAGACAAATCCCTTAAACAATGGACAAAAATATACCAATCCCTTAAATCATGGGATAAATCAAGTCCCCAAAATAATTGGTTGATAAACAAAGTCCCTCAAATAATGGGTTATTAAACAAAGTCCCTCAAAAAATGGGTTATTAAAACAAAGTTCCTCAAAAAATTGATTATTAAAACAAAGTCTCTCCAAAAATGGGTTATTAAAACAAAGTCACTCAAAAAATGGGTTATTAAAACAAAGCCTCTCAAAAAATTGATTATTAAAACAAAGTTCCTCAAAAAATGGATTATTAAAACAAAGTTCCTCCAAAAATTTATTATTAAAACAAAGTTCCTCAAAAAATGGTTTATTAATACAAAGTTCCTCAAAAAATGGATTATTAAAACAAAGTTCCACACCGGCTATATCAACCTGTTTCAGCGGGAAGTGGAGTCCCCTGTGCCTTCTTGGTTTGCCGTGTCTTTGTCCCCCCAACCCGCTGACGGCGGCTTCTGGGATGCCTGCTAGAGAGATGTCTTCCGGATCCTCCTCCTCCGGCCCGCTGATGGCGGCTTCCGGGTCGATGCTGGAGAGATGTCTTCCCGGTCCTCCTCCGGTCCGCTGATGGCGCCTCCCGGGTCGACTGCTGGAGAGATGTCCTCCCGATCCTCCTCCGGTCCGCTGATGGCGCCTCCCGGGTCGACTGCTGGAGAGATGTCCTCCCGATCCTCCTCCTCCGGTCTGCTGATGGCGCCTCCCGGGTCGACTTCCTTGACGAGGGCCAGATCCGTCCTGATGTCGTCTAGGGTCCTCGCAGGTGTTTTCCCGACCGCACACTGGCTCCAGTGGTACCAGTTGTCCCCCTTTCCTTCTAGGCGGACGGCATGGGAGGTCCTCTGGGTCACTCGGTAGGGGCCGGAAAACCTGGGGTTGAGCCACCTAGGCCTGATGACTTTCAGCCAGACGAACTCTGCTGTGTTGGCCTCGTGCTTCTCGGGTCCCCCTTTGGCGTCAGCAACCTGTGTGGAGAAGTCTGATACCAAGCCCTTAAGTTGCCAGTAGTATGGTTTAGAACACATGACATCTACTTCCTTTCCTACGCTCAAGGCTCCTGGGCCCGGGAATTGGTGGCCATGTGTCAGCTCAAATGGGGAGAAACCTGTCCCTCTGTTAATGGAGCTTCTGATTGACACCCATGTAGTGGAATGTAATGCGTGACTAGGAATTTGATCACTGAGTCTGCATCCTCTCTCTTGCATGGCATAGCTTCTGGCCAACCTGTGTATGCATCTACCACAACTAGTAAGTACCTGAACCCTCTTACTTTGTCAATCATGTCAGTGTAGTCAATGATGATTTATTCTCCTGCCATCTTAGGTAAAGGGAACTTTCCCTGGTGTGGTTTTACAGTGGCTCTGATGTTGTTGTTTAAGCAAATTACACATTCTTCCAGGTGATTAGCTATCATGTCAGGTAGGTAAGGGTGCCACCAGTGAGTCAGGTGTCTGCTCATTTGAGTTTTACCGCAATGTGTTGGGCCGTGTGCTTCTTTAAGCATTGATCACTGGTCTCCCATCTGGGGAGTACCATATCCCCTCTTTGTTGGTAGCTCCTCTGTCTAACCATACTGTTTTATCTTGAGGCGACCCTGCTGCTTGAGCTTCTTTGAGAGTATCATCTGTTACTGCGGGCAGTAAGTCAGCAGATTTTGCAACAAGCATTTGAAACCAGGGTGTATACCCTGCTTTGGCTTTAGCTGCTTTGTCTGCCGCGTTGTTACCCCAAGTCAAGTAGTTGTCTGCCGTGCTATGACTTTTGCACTTGAGTAAAGCTAGCTTGTTGGGTAACATTACTGCTTCTGCAAGCCTTTTGATCTCTTTCTCGTGTTTGATGGGGGTATTGGTGGATGTTACAAATCCTGCTCTCATCCACTGGCGCATTTCCACATGTATGACACCATGGACATATGCTGAGTCAGTATAGATGTTTACATCTTTTCTTTTGATAATTCTAATGCTGTAATGACTCCCATCACTTCTGCCAATTGTGCTGAGACTTTCCCTGTTACTTTTCCTGCTGCTCTTTCCTCAAACTCTCCCTCAGCTGTTTGACCCACCACTACGTAGGCCGCTTGGAGCCCGTTGGTGGGGTGTCTGAAACAACAGCCGTCTGTGAACAGGTGTTCTGCATGTGGCATAGGCTCGTCTCTGAGATCAATTCTTAGCTTCACATCCTGGATGATTATTTCCTCACACCTATGGGGTTCTCCGCTAACAATGGTGTCTGCGCTGTTAACTCCCTCATGTGTGTAGGTGATGTGTGCTTGCGTCAGAGTTTTCTCTAACCTGGTCTGTCTTGTGGAAGTCATTGTGAATGCACTTGAGTTCACAAAAGAGACAATGCTATTAGTTGTCAGTACTGTCAAAGGGTGGTTTATCACAATGTGTGAAATCTTGTTTAAGATACGTTCTGTACCTGCGTATCTCGTGCATGGAGGTTCTCTGTTCTCCACTCTGTCCAATGTGATACTAATGTACATCAGTATTGACCTACATCCCCCCTTTTTCTGAAATAGAATACCATTTACTGTGTTTTCATTTTCAGAAATGTCAAGGAAAAATGGCAATGCATAGGATGCAGAGGCGAGATAGGTGACCTGAGACATGGATTGTTTGAGAGAAATGAACGCAGCTTCTGCAGCTTGTGTCCAGTTCAGTTGTGGCAGCGGGGTGTGGTTTGGGCGCTGGCTGCTGGAGTGAAGGGAGTGGCTCGGCCGGAGGCCAGACAGCTGATCGGAATCAGGTAATCAGTGCAGGAAGAAAAGCATGTCGTAACCTGGTTCTGGTCTGTTTCGCAGTAGGCGGGATCCTGGAAGGTCGCCAAAGGACCTGTGAAGTTTCCCACCCGGGCAACGTTTGAGACCTGCGCATATTATTGTTTGGAGTTAATAAACGCCTGTGTTTCACCAACCTGCTCTTTCAGTCCTGATTTGAACCCTGTGCGAGCGGAGAGGCTCACAGTGGCGCCTGAACAGGGACCTGATGTCGGAAGGAGAAACCCCGCTGGGTCAGGCCCTCCAACGTCTCGCTCACATGCAGGAGACCACCACAGCATTACAGCGACAGCAGAGCGAGGCTCTGCTCGGGATCGCCTCGAGCCAGCGCGAGGACCGGGCTCTCCTACGGGAGCTGCTGCAGCGTCCGGCCGCTCGGGAGGGCGATCCCGCTACCAACCCGGCCCGACCGCCTTCAATTGCCCTCCAGAAATTGACGGCAGAGGATGATCCGGAGGCATACCTGGACATATTTGAGGGCACAGCGGCGGCGTGCTGGTGGCCGGAGGAGGAGTGGGCAGCGCGGCTATTGCCTCCGCTATCCGGGAGTGCGCAGCTAGCCGCCCACAGCCTGCCAGCAGCCTCTCGGCATGTTTACCGGCATCTGAGGAAGGCCATCCTGGACCGGCTTGGCAGCACGCCAGAAGGACATCGCCGCCGGTTCCGGGCCCTCCCCTTCGAGGACGATGACCGGCCCTTCTCCTACGCGCAGCGGCTCCTGGATGCAGCGAGCCGCTGGCTCCAGCCGGGGGTGCGCTCCGCTGAGGAAGTCGTCGGGCAGGTGGCGCTGGAGCAGTTAATCGCCGGCCTGCCATCTTCTACGGCGAATTGGGTCCAGTGCCATCACCCCGCCAACCTGGAAGCAGCCGTCGTCCTTGCGGAGGACCACCTCTCGCTTCCCCGGCGGAGCATGAAAGAGGAGCCCCGACCACCAGCCGTCTCAGCGGGCAGACCCGTCCCAGCCCCGAGGAGGAGGTTTCCTGGAGCAGCTGCCCTTCCCTCCCCACCATCACACGGCCCCAACCCCGCAGCCCCGACACTTTCCCCCCTAGCTCTACCTTACCCTCCTGTTTTTATCTCTCCCCAGGGTCCGGCCTACGCTTCTGGTCGTCCGGCACCACGGGGGGCTCCTCAGACGTCAGGGCAGGATTGCTGGCGGTGCGGGCAGCCCGGCCACTTCCGACGGGAGTGTCCTCTCATGGAGGTCGGACAGCTGGTTCGGGTTGCAGGACCTAGTCCTAGTGGATTGTGCAACGCGATATCCCGAGGCAGTGCCGCTGCGTAATATCTCTGCAAAGAGCGTCGCGCAGGCACTGTTTCACATTATCTCCCGAGTCGGGATCCCGAAAGAGATCCTGACTGACCAGGGCACACAGTTTATGTCACGCACACTACGCGAGCTGTATGAACTATTGGGCGTCCATTCAATACGGACTAGTGTTTACCATCCGCAGACCGACGGCCTGGTGGAACGGTTTAACAAAACACTAAAGAACATGGTTCGTAAGTTCGTTCACGAAGATAGCCGTAATTGGGATAAATGGCTAGATCCTCTGTTGTTTGCAGTGCGGGAGGTGCCCCAGTCCTCCACGGGATTTTCTCCCTTTGAGCTGTTATTTGGTAGGAAGCCCCGGGGTGTTTTTTTAAGGAAAACTGGGAGGAGGGTCCAAGCACCAGTAAGAACGAAATACAGTACGTTATGGACCTGCGAGCAAAACTCCAATCACTGGGGCAGATATCACGGGAGAATTTGCTCCAGGCTCAGGAACGTCAGCAGCGCCTGTACAACAGAGGGTCGAAACTGAGACAATTTTCACCGGGAGATAAAGTGCTTGAATTACTCCCATCCTCTAGCTCTAAACTACTCGCCAAGTGGCAAGGACCCTTCGTGGTCACACGACGAGTGGGGGACGTAGATTATGAGGTGGTGCGTTCTGACAGGGGGGGAGCAACACAGATTTACCACCATAACCTCCTGAAAGCATGGAGGGAGGGGGCGTCGGTTTCTCTGGCCACCACGGTGATTGAGAGAGATGAGTTGGGACCGGAGGTCATTAAAAGCCACAAAGTAGCCCCGGTCGGTTGTGGCGACAATCTCTCACCGGGCCAGAGAGCCGACGTGTTCTCTACGCTGCCAGGGCGCACCTCTCTCATACACCACCGCATAGAAACGCCCCCGGGCGTGGCCATTCGTTCACGGCCCTATCGGCTGCCTGAACACAGGAGGAAAATTGTTCAGGCGGAGCTTCAGGCTATGCTAGAGATGGGAGTGATAGAAGAGTCCACCAGTGACTGGTGTTGCCCCGTCGTGCTGGTATGTAAGTCCGACGGGTCAATCCGGTTCTGTGTGGACTACCGCAGGGTGAACGAGGTGTCCAAATTTGATGCTTATCCAATGCCCCGGGTCGACGAACTCCTGGATCGGCTGGGCACTGCTCGCTTTTACACGACGCTGGATTTAACCAAAGGCTATTGGCAGATTCCCCTTTCTCCAGAGTCTAAGGAAAAAACGGCCTTCTCCACTCCGTATGGTTTATACCAATTCATCACACTTCCTTTCGGGTTGTTCGGAGCTCCAGCCACCTTCCAGCGGCTCATGGACCGGGTGCTGCGTCCCCACTCTGCATATGCTGCTGCTTACTTGGATGATGTCATCATTCACAGTGAGACATGGGAGCAGCATATGCAGCAGGTGGGGGCGGTGCTCGAGTCCCTGAGGCAGGCGGGGCTCACGGCCAACCCGAAGAAGTGTGCGGTTGGAAGGAGGGAGGTACGGTATCTGGGGTACCACTTGGGCGGCGGGCAGGTGCGGCCACAGATAGAGAAAACAATCGCCATTTCAGCCTGTCTGGCGCCCAAGACGAAAAAAGAGGTCAGGAGGTTCATGGGGCTGGCCGGCTACTACAGGCGGTTCATCCCGTCCTTTTCGGAGCTGACCAGTCCCCTGACCGACCTGACCCGAAAGGGTGCTTCAGATCCGGTCCAGTGGACGGAGCGGTGTCAGCTGGCGTTTGAGAGGGTTAAAAAAGCCCTCTGTGGTAAGCCGCTTCTGTTTTCTCCTGACTTCTCTCTCCCTTTTGTGTTGCAGACCGACGCCTCGAACAGTGGGGTGGGGGCCGTTTTGTCCCAGCAAGTAGAGGGGGTCGACCGCCCCGTACTGTACATTAGCCGTAAGCTCGCCCAGAGGGAGGTGAACTACAGTACGGTGGAAAAGGAGTGCCTCGTCATACGGTGGGCGGTCGGCGCCCTGCGGTACTACCTCCTGGGGCGCCCTTTCACCCTCTGGTCGGACCATGCCCCGCTCCAGTGGCTCCACCGCATGAAGGATGCCAACGCTCGGATCACTCGGTGGTATCTGGCGTTACAGCCTTTCAACTTCAAGGTGATCCACAGGCCGGGTAACCGGATGGTCGTGGCTGATTTCCTCTCTCGCTCGGCGGAGGGGGGGGGAGAGTCAGCTTGCGGCCGGCGGGATTCCGGCCTGAGTCGGGCGGTGGGGGTATGTGGCAGCGGAGTGTGGTTTGGGCGCTGGCTGCTGGAGTGAAGGGAGTGGCTCGGCCGGAGGCCAGACAGCTGATCGGAATCAGGTAATCAGTGCAGGAAGAAAAGCATGTCGTAACCTGGTTCTGTGCTGTTATGCAGTAAGCGGGATCCTGGAAGGTCGCCAAAGGACCTGTGAAGTTTCCCACCCGGGCAACGTTTGAGACCCGCGCATATTATTGTTTGGACTTAATAAACGCCTGTGTTTCACCAACCTGCTCTTTCCGTCCTGATTTGAACCCTGTGCGAGCGGAGAGGCTCACATCAGTGTTGCGGTGAGATTGCGCATGCCTTTCTCATTGATCAGTGTTCTGAGTTCAGCTGTTCTTGGGTTATACTCTGGGATGTAGTGTCTGCTGTAGCCTGTGAGACCCTGTGAGCCTGTGAGACCGCTCTACCAGTGTCACCACCGAGTAGAGCAGCGCGATGATATTCGCCGCTGCCAGAAAAGCACACTGGTGCACCCGGTTGGCCTGGCGGGCGACATACTCTTTGGGGGAGCTCAACGTAGGGCGGAGAAGGGGACCGCATGCTCGGCCGCCAAACCAGCCCCCTGCTCCGACTCTGTCTCCCCCGTCCGGGGGAGAGGAGGGAGGGGAGAACCGCACGGTGAACCATGGAGGGAGACGGGGTAGGAGTCGTCCGACTCCTGCCCGGCACTCAGCTCTAGGGACATGCTGCCGTCCACGTGCTGGAAGGGCCAATCGTCCTCGTCGGCCGCAGCAGCTAGAGCGTCCGCTCTTCGCTTCCTGTCGGCTGATGGGAGACGGGCACAATGTGAGCATGCGACCTGCTGGGTGAGAGCCGCGTCCGCGTGCTCTGGCACAAGGCATGATTCGCACACTGCGTGCTGGTCATAGCTCATGATATATCCTGAGCCACATGAGGGACAATTTCGGACGCAGTTGTTGCTCATGATGTTTAATGGTTCTGTGCTACAGTAACTGCCGAGGTTTGCTGAAGAAAAGAGGGGAGCAGATTGCCGGGCCTCCTTCCTATTTATACCGGAAGGAGGCCCGAGGGCGGGGCCCACCTTGCGGGTGGGCGTGGACTACAAGTGTTTCAGTGCTGCGCGGGTGCGCAGGGGGATTACCCAATAGCGATAGCCTTAGAGGGCGAAGCCATATACGAAATAGAACACATTTTAAAATAAAATACAATAAACACTACATCCATAAATTGTATAAATTGTATACAAATTTGCACATATGCAAGGCCCGAAGCCATCAGTCCACAGTTACCTTCGTCACACAGAGAAACATGCATTATTGTTCTCAGGAGGGGACATTGACAGAGGATTATTGGAAAAGTACACAGTAAGTACTTCATAGTACTTGTGGGGGTAGTTTCACTAGTACTGAGTCCAACAGGATAAATCTCAAGAAGAACTAATGGCAACAAAAAATTATTCCCTCATCAAATTTAGCAGAAGTGGCTTGATTTTGTTCTCAGCAGGGGACTTTGACAGAGTATTTCTAAAAAAATACACAGTAGTAGTACAAGTAGTTGTAGCTAATATAAAGTCAAACAGTATCAATTTCATTAAGAAGTAATGGTAAAATTATATTTTTATCATTCATCAAAAATAACGAAAAAACATGCATTATGGAGGAGACTTTGACAGAGGATTACTCACAAGGTAGGCCTACACAGTGAAAGTACTTCATTTTATTTCTGGCAGAAGTCAAACTATAACCGAGTCCAACAGGGTCAGTTTCTACGGAGCCCCCTAGGGGACATGGAGAAGAAGAAAAAAATCTTGCAAAACCCTGTTGCAGTTTGTAGACGGTCCCTAAGTACTCCTCTCCCTCCTCCAGCTGCAGATTGTAACCAATTCTTGAAGTTTAGCTTGGATGACGGCGCGTATCGAACTGTTCTGATAAAAACGACTCTGTAGCTTGTTGTCTACCTTGCTATGATTGTAAAGCAGCGACGTGCAGCCAGGGGAGGCAGAGCCTCACCTGTCATACTCCAATGTAACGGGATAACAACCAAAGAAAAACAAAATAGTAATAATAATAAAATGTTTCCACTGATCTATGTTGTAAGTGTGATTTATGTATGATTCCAATCGCTTTCTAAAGTCAAAATCAGCAAATTTGCCGAGCTCCGCTACAACTACGGGTAGCGATGAGAATTGAGGCAGGGACGAGCTCTGCCTCTCGTAAGCCCAAAGTAACTTGCTGGAGCGCGGGCACTAATTTAGCACGGGCACTTATTTTGTGAGCGCGCTCAAGCCAGTTACTGTGGGGTGAGGTGAGGCACAGATGAGCTCTGCCTCACCTCAGAATGCGCCACCCCACAGAAACTGGCTGGAGCTCAGGCACTAAGCGCATGCCTGTTACCATCTCACACAAATGTAATGTTTGTATATCCCTTTATTACATTTATCCTCGCCATCCATAGTCTCTAAATAACTTATTTAACGTATATATGATATTTGGTGGTCTCATCATACAACGGCAATGAAAAAAGCACCAGGAGAGGCAGCCATAACCTCTGCCGCACTGAAGGGGGCGCACGTGAGCCCACAGGTTCTTGTTGCTACTGTTATTCTACGCAGAGACGGTAGACGCAAACATAGATATGGACGCAAACAACAAACTAGACTTTTCAAACTACAGGAAGATAAGGAGGACTTTTACAAAAAAGTAATAGAGATTGTTGTCCAGAGGACAGCATGGACTTCATCTTCAAGTCAAGATAAGACCACCATTGTAATGAAAATGGGATCTAAGAGAGAACAATCCAATATTTAGATTTTGGGTATCCTTTTGTTGAACGGTCTGTTTAAAATGAATCGAAGCATCAGACTAAAAAAGCTTTTGAAAATAACCATAGCTGTGGGAACATGTTTCAAATGGGGGGTGCTGTGTGGATGACACCAGGGCCGGTTTTGACCAATTTGCTGCCCTATAGGCAAGATTTTAGCTGGCAATGAAAAACCTCTACAAAAGACACTACAAACAGAGAAACATATTGACATGGTGGACAGCTTATATAAAAAGGCTTCAAATGTATACTATTTAGTATTGCATGAACATTGAACATGTTTTAATTGGGGGGTGGACTTCACATCCTCTAGGGCAGGCCTATTCAACTGGCGGCCCGCGGGCCGGATGCGGCCCAGAACCAACTCCCAAGTGGCCCAGCCTCCCGTAGCCAAATTCCTACACTAGTAGACCATGAACGCAACACTCCGCGTTGCATAGAAACCACCAAACCACAACGCAGCACGTTTTTTGAAAGTGCATCTAGTGGTGCTAGTAACGGTGGTCCTATGATAGCAACTCTAAAACATGTCCCTCTCAACTCCGAAGCGTAAACAGAGACAAAACGGTAATTGATCTCGTGGAGCAGATCCAAGTCAAGCTGGACTTTTCACTACCGACTTGAGTACGGGTCGGATGCTGCATTTTCCGACGCTCCCCAAACAAATCACATCGCCGGCACAAATCACGGATGTGATGACAGATTTCATTGCGAGGTTGAAAGAGAACCTTGCTCTGCCCACAGACGTGATGATGGGCTTTGCCAGAGATCCCTTCACTGTTGCAATAGAGGGGGGCGTATCAACCAGAGCAAAGGAAGTGGTCCCCTGCATCGACAAGGGGAAATATACACTGGAACTTATTGACATGCAGCGCACTAACGGGCCAGCGAAGTTTTGGAGTGATGTCAAAAAACAGCAGTTCCCTAACGTTCAGAAAGTAGCGATCTGTGTGCTCAGTATGTTTGGATCAACATACACATGTGAATAAAGCTTTTCACACATGAACTCAATCAAAAGTAGCACTTGCTGCTCCCTGACTGACAGCACTCTTCACCAATGTCTTACGGTACGTCTACACTACAGGCATCAAAAAATGCTTTCAACGCTTCGCCCATTCACTTGAATGGGGTGACGTAGAAGATTTTTAATCTTCGCCGAACTGCATTGTGGGGAGCATGGCATGGCTTTGCAAGCATCACGAGCATCTATCGGCATCAAAAGTTGAACAGTGTTCAACTTTTGAGGCTCGATGCTTGGCATCAGCCAATGAAATCCCGTTTATGCAAATCCCGCCAGTGCAAGCGCAGCCAATCAAACCGCGTGCAAGCTGGGAGAGCCAGACCGCAGTTCATTTCCTCATATTCCAAACAAGATATTACGGTAGCAAATCACCCGGTTCTTTACGACCGGAACTATTTACCGGGATACAAACCGGAGGAACCAGGCATGGAGGGAGGTGGCAGAGACAGTGGGTGAAACTGATCGTTTTTTCGCCTGTTTGGAGAGTTTATATCCAGTTTACTTCGTTTTAACATTGCTATTGCTTTGTATGTCGGGGGCGGGAGGCTCATGTGATTGGTTGCTCGCAAAAAATCGCCAAGCTTCAGACACGCCCAGCTCCAAGATTTTTTCATGCCTGTAGTGTAGACGGGGCATTAGGATTGCATTGACATCCTATGAGCCAAAAATCACTGCTCTTGTTCAAAACAAAAAATGTCCCTTCTCCCATTGAGAAAGTCAGCGATGACAAATGACAAATGAGGTGATAGTAAGCACCAAGTTTACTATAGTAGACGTGTAGTGTAGCATTCATTCATATAGTTACCCGTATCCCTTGTTATGGGTTTGTGCACTGAAGTGTTTGACAGTTCTTTCTGTATTCATTTAAGTGCACTTTGTAATGTGTCTGGGACAAATGTGACCAAAACGTATGATTTTTTTGTTATTACTTGAAAAGTGAAAAAATATTGCTACAGTACTACCTCTTTGTGTTGCATTGGAGCTCTTTAGCTGTTTTTTTTGTATGTGAGCACATTTATTAAGACTGCTATTATTGTATTCAGTAAATGCACTTTGTGATGTGCCTGGTTAAAAAAAAATAACCTGAATATTTGACTTCTAAAGCAAACAAATGTAATGCTACAACTGTGCACTTTTTTTTCAGATTCTGTTAAATTAATGCTAATTTGTTGTGTTTTTATGCACTTTTTGACCTACCTTTTTTAGATGAACAATGAATAAAAAATGCATGTTTTTCATCGCAGTAATATGTGTTGGTTTAAAATGTGTCACTACCCGCTTTTTACAGGCCGCTGAATGTCTGGCCCAGCTGAATTTTGTAGTTATAAAATCTGGCCCAACTAAATGTGTAGTTGAATAGCCCTGCTCTATGGGGGTCCGGGGGTGCCCCCCCGGGAAGATTGTTTTTAACATTTTAAAGTAAAATGCTTCAATCTGGTGCACTTTGAGCACCCAATTACTAGAGACTGATCTAGGGGATACAACTCTAAACACCCATATGAAAAAGATCGGTTTCCATTTTAATAATCAAATAAGTAAGTGAACATAACCGATAACCTACCATAGCCAATAACAAATACATGTAGGCTAACTTGTTTTATTTTTGTGGTTCATTTATATCTTATCAGTTAACATTTATTTATTTATGCATATTTTTAAATCTCTCCAGTTTTAAACGATATTTTTGGTTTACTGTCCTATAGTATACATTGGAATGATTTCAAACCTGTTTTTATTTATCCTAATAATTATAAAGGAGTGCCTTGGAAATATTTGTTTACATAAATTGTGATCAAAACGTTTGAGACCCACTGAGATAACTTAGACTAAAGTGAACTAAACACTCAGAGTCCTTTACCTCACTGTGCCTCTCAGTCTGACAGGACAGAACTCTCCCTCCACATTATTGTAGAAAGAGCTTCTTATATCCGTTAGCGCAGCAGAAGCTAACAACATTCCCCGCCGGTACAGGTGCACCCCCTCTCTCTATCTATCTCTCACTCACGCTGGCTGTGAGCTGCGGGCGCCTGATAAGCCAACATCCCCCACTTTCATCACTTAAAGCGCCCATCGTACCAGGCAAATTGAAAATGTAACCGGGGTGAAAAGGGTGTTATCTTTACTTGATTATGAATGTTGTTACGTCAAGGTTGAAAATTCATTTTTTTTTTAATTATATTTGTATTTAATCTTGTGGAAGTGCAGATCCCCTGTCCTCCACCAGGGGGTGCTGCAGCACCCTCAGCACCCCTACTTCCCACAGCCCTGAAAATAACCGAATATTTCGATTAAGGTCAAAATATAATATTTGTAAATCTGACTCTGAAAGAGTCAGTGCCTCACCAGCCATGAAACTCACCGCACGTCACAGTGCCTTTCTGGCACTGTAAAGTCATGTTGTTTGCATTTTTACAACGTTATGTTCATGAGTTATTGATCCGCGAAATTCGAATCTGTCAATAACTCCAACCCAGTCTCATAAAAAAATGTGTAATAACTACGTTGGTCCACAACTTGGGACGTAGTATTTCTACAAAAAAGCCTCTGAAATTGTAAGACCCCTACGTTTTTTTCACCATTCATTCCAATGACTGGCGTCTATGTCACGTGATCTTCAAATTTCTCCCTGCAGAAAAAGAAAACATGGCCGAACTTTGTTTTATTCTCGGTGGAAAATGCCTATTTTAAGGTTAGTTTGGCCATTAAAATGCGTTTTGATGTCATTTGATGCAAGAAATATGAGTTGTTATTTCAGATTATGTGTGCAGTGGATGTACATGATCTTTAGTTTGCTAGTTATTACGAAGATTACTTCAGGAAATTGTGTCTATACAACGTTTTCATTGTTACCAAGGTGGTTGCTAGCGACGCTACTATCGATATTACTTCTGTTATGTTGTGTAACTGTTTAATGGTGTTATCTTTATTGCTACCCCCTTCCCCGCAAATGTACAGTGTTGGTCCACAGCGCAAACGTATTAGTTTAACAAAATCTGCATCTAAAATTGTGGCATAGATATCCTACGTTATTTTCCCCTGTGCAATTCTCCATTTACTCAACAATAACACATAATTATCCTTGTGTTTATTTATTTGTTTGATTAAGAAACACAAGTTGGAGTCCGTCAGGATCGAGCAGTTCATTTGCTTTAGAGAATATTACACCCGGAAGTAAGTATTCTCTCCGCTTCGCTTGACAAACCCTGTGATAGTCCTCAAGCTCTGTGATTGGAGAGTATGCTCCGAGGGTTACGCTGAGCGTCGAACAGCACTTGAAATGGGATGGAAACACGGCAGACTGTCCAAAACTGGATTTGAACGGGTCCACTCCGGCCCCCCACTCCCCCACCCCGTCCCCAGAACTACACATGCTGGCTATTGTGTTTCGCAACATGTTCTCTATCTATGGCACGTCTCTACTGGGAGTTGTAGTTTTAAAAGACGTTTTCGTATTTCCCATAATAAGAAGTTGCCAGTATTAAACTGTGTACATCCCTGGAGGTTTAGGGGATAGGAAACACTCAAATTTAAAAATATATAATTAATAAATGGGTGGAAATTGCTTGTGCCCATAATGGGCAGCATTAATATATATATATATATATATATACCCACATGCCAGCTAAGGTCAGAAGAGCTTTATTTAACAGCTGGTCTTATGTTTGTGACCACTCCTGTTATTAATTGATAAGCCTGAAACATGCACTTGTCAAGGTTCAGAGGCAAATTTTGCAAATATGGTAGTAGCCATCGATCATCTTAAGATAAGATATACTTTATTGATCCCAAGTTGGAAACATTTGCGTTACATCAGCATGTGTAACAGTTGTAAATATGCAGTGGTGTTTATTTGTAAATCATTTAGTATAATCACACAAATTCTGTGTTTTATATTTAATAATTCTGTGTTCTTTATTTATTGATTGTTCAATACCTGACAAGGCCGGAGATGAAATATCTACATACATCTTATAAGAGTATAATACATATGTATAATATCAGTTAAAATAAGTGCTTCAACATAGTTAACATTGCTGGAGGTATGCACAAATATTGATAGATGTCTTGTAATGCACTATTGAGGAACCTGCGACCCAAGTTTTTCATTCATTGCATAACTACACCGTTTGTGTATATGATATGTCAATAAACCTTAGAAAATCTTGAAATCTTGAAAGGGATGTGCAAAATAGTCATTATATACAGTCTTTAATTAACTATTAGTAGAGAATAACGAGTAATGAATATACTTTATAGGGATCCTATTAATATCTAATAATACAAATAATGAAATTCAATAACAATCTTTAACCACTAGGTGTCCCTTTATATCAGCTGTGCACTTTTATGGTGTAAATACAGCCTATCTACCAATTGGATAAAATATAAAAGTCAGCCGAATTAGTGTTGATACTGCGAAGAGACGTATTGTGTGAAAATAAATGCAAGATGTTGTTTAATTGCTGATATATTTATGATCCACGTCACGTTTTCAGTGTTGGCGGCAGTTCCTCATGTTTGTCTAGAAGTCTTCTCATCAGGGCTCTATAAATAGAGAACTACGGCAGATATGTAATATTTAATGCAGCCGAACTGTGTATTACAATGCCCTTATGTGATGACTTTCAAAGAGAAAAGCAAGCACACTCGGAATAAAGTATTAGTTTATTTTTAAAAAGTGTTTTCGGTCTGTTTCCGGTATTTGTTAATGACGATGTGAGACTGAAATTGCACAGGGGAAAATAACGTATCTATGCCACAATTTTAGATGCAGATTTTGTTAAACTAATACGTTTGTGCTGTGGACCAACACTATACATTGGGGTAGCAATAAAGATAACACCATTAAACATTTACACAACATAACAGAAATAATATCGATAGCAGCGTCCCTAGCAACCACCTTGGTAACAATGAAAACGTTGTATGGACACAATTTCCTGAAGTAATCTTCGTAATAACTAGCAAACTAAAGATCATGTACATCCACTGCACACATAATCTGAAATAACAACTCATATTTCTCGCATCAAATGACATCAAAACGGATTTTAATGGCCAAACTAACTTTAAAATAGACATTTTCCACCGAGAATAAAACGAAGTTCGGCGAGATGTCGCAAAGGTTTTGCGAGATCTCGCAAAACATTATTTATTTTTTTCATTAATTTTTTTTTCTTCTCCATGTCCTTCGTACATTTCCTTAAGAAATTGTGGTAACAAATATTTGTATCATTCGTAAAATATAGCAGGAATAATGAAGAGCAGCGGATTTGAAAAAACAAACTCGAGAGGCGGCTGAGTTGACCGCAGTGCAGAATCGCTGTATAGTTTAAATCTCCTAACAATGTTGAGCATTTTAGACAGAGGCTTATTATATTTACAGCCCTTAATAACATCCATTCTTTGGGCTCAATATGTGTCTTGGCCGTTTTCGTTGTGATCTCTAAATTCCCCTTGTTTATAATAATCACCGTTCCTTCAGCAGGATGCTGTAGTGATTCAAAGTGTGATTTTAGCAAACGAGTGCTTTTGTTTTGAAATCACTTCAGTGAGTTTCGCCCCGCCCCTTGCTCCAAGGACCATTTGACCATTTAATAAGGCAAAAAGCAAAAACGCCTCTCAGACGCTCTTCCGTTTACGTGTTTAATAAAGAAAAAACAATTGGAAGATAGATACACGGATTTGATCTTGACCTAATTATGTTTGTTAAGGTTTAGGATGGCAGCTTCTTCATACGCTGCACTCGGAGATAAATAGTGGAGACGGAGACGAACTGTAGCACGTAACACTGCAGTGCCTCACAGTGATACAATAACAGTATTACATCCCTATAGTACAGAATAGACACAATTTCTCTTTATAACCAAGGACATATGTAAACATTTCCCTTAACACCCCCACTTATTCTCAGGTTGCTGTACTCCAAAAATGTAAACAAAATGAAAATGTGGACCTCCTCACACATTTTAAACTCCAAAAACGATTCCTGCAAACTTCTTTAGTTTCAGCTTAGTTACAGGTTTTGTCATTATGTCTGCCACCATCTCTTCATTAGGGCAGTACACCAGAGTTAGTTTCCCATCCTTTACAGTTGATCTTATGAAGTGTTACTTTATGTCCGCGTGCTTACACCTCTGTCTGCTTACAGGGTTTTTGGCAAGGGCAATTGTTCCCTGGTTGTCCTCATACACTACTGTTTGTGTATATTTGTAATCATCGATAACCTCCAGTAACTGGTCTAGATATATACACTCCTGTATAGTTGAGGCCAGAGCCATGTATTCCGCCTCACAGGTGGAAAGTGCCACTTTAGGCTGATTCTTACTCTTCCATGAGACTAAAGAGCTGTTCTTACTGAGGCTTACACAGTATCCTGTGGTACTGCGCCTGTCGGTGACATCAGCTGCCCAGTCGGCATCACTGTAGGCTAGTAAGCCTAGCTTTTCACTATCGTTTCTTCTGAAACACATCTCTTTCACTATAGTGCCTCTAAGGTATCTTAACACGTGTTTCACAGTTACCCACTGCTCCTCTGTAGGCTCAGCAAAAATATTGTGATAGTTTGCTGACAACAAAACTTAAATCTGGCCTTGTACATGTGGTCAGGTATATAAGGCTGCCTATCGCCTCTCTGTACATCCTGACATCATCCATTTTCACTGCATTTTCTGTATAGTCAAGTTTTTGATCACAGGGTGTTTCTTTGGGTTTACAGTTTTGCATGTTAAACCTCTCCAGTATCTTGTTAACATATTTTTCCTGTGACATCTTTACACATCCATCCGACTGTTTTAAATCGATACCCAGAAAATAGTTTAGCCTGCCTAAATCTTTCATCTTAAATTTGGCAGAGATCATCTCTTTCACTTCCTTCCGTATTTTGTCATTGCTAGCTGCAATGATCCGATCATCGACTCAGATGATTATTATCTCCTTTCCACCTTCGGTCTCTTTGGCATAGACACAGTGGTCTGCTGGGTTCTGTGCAAAATCGTCTTCAGTTAAACAATCGTGCAAAATCCTGTTCCAATTTCTACCGGATTGTTTTAGACCATAAAGAGATTTTTCTAGCTTACACACTAGACCTTCCCCTCTTTCTTCGTAACCCTCTGGTTGTTCGATATAGATTTCATAATCTATAGGAGCGTGTAAGTACGCTGTTTTTACATCCATCTGATGCAGTAGTAAGTCCTCCTGTGCTGCTTTCTGTAACAACACTCTTACACTCGTCAAGCTGGCCGTGGGGGAAAAAGTCTCTCCATAGTCAATCCCCATCCTCTGGCTATAGCCTTTGGCCACAAACCTTGCTTTGTACTTGTCCATTCCCTCAATATCACTTTTGATTGAGTAAACCCATTTGCCCCCCACTGTCTTTTTGCCTTTTGGCAGATTTGTCAGGGTAAATGTGTTGTTATCGTTTAATGATTGGATTTCGTCATCCATGGCTTTGACCCACTGTCTTGAGTCAGTTGACGTCATAGCCTCCTTAGATGTCTGTGGAATGCCACATACTGCTCTGTAGCAGTAGTCTACGGTAGTATGAATCCCATCACTATTACTGTCTTCAGTTACAAAGTCCTTTAAGTGACTTGGTTTCCTTCTGTCTCTAGTCGGGTATCTCCCACCCTCAGATTCATCATCTGTCCCACTTGGTTGTGTTTGGCTACTGTCGTCAGACATAGTTACTGGACTGTCACTTTCTGCACTAGTCTCTTTAGCATTCTCTGTGCTCTCATTTATCTCCTGTGTGACCCTGCTAAGCCTAGGCTGCCTCACACTGTCTTTGTCATTATTTGGGTCTGACCCAAATGTCTGTGTCTGTTTCTCCACAGTTACCTTGTTTACAAACTTGACTAGCCTCTGCTTTTGTACTTTCTCAGTATCTGGGTGATAGACCAAATACGCGGGGCTGTTCTTGTCATAACCCACAAAACTTCCCTGATCACACCTGGAATCAAGTTTTCCCTTGTCCTGTTTGTATGTGTAACATACAGACCCAAACTTCTGCATTGTAGAGACGTTAGGCTTTTTATCTGTCAGCATCTGGTAAGGGGTTTGTCCTGTACGCCTGTTAAAACATCTGTTACGTACTATGGCTGCTGTTTGGACTGCGTAGTTCCATAACTGTTTTGGTAGCTGACTTTCAGTTAGCATACACCTACCCATCTCAAAAAGAGTACGCCAAGCATTTGTCACTATTCTCACCTTCAGTGTGCAAATAATACAACCTGTTGTACACATGAATGTCAAACCTGGTACCGTCTTTGTGTATCAAAGCATCTTTTCCCTGCTTGAAAACAACCGTGGCTCCGCTGGCGGTCGCTGCCTTCACTGAGAAGATGTCCTGGGGATATGACGGTATAAACAACGCCTTTCTCCGCGTAGTGGTATGTCGCCGTCCTCTGCTGTCGACCAAGCAAACCTCTGCTTCTCCCTTGCGTTGAGCGACGCCGTTGCACCGGGTACCATCTGCCAGCTCCACGCAGTGTGTCTCTGGCTTGAACGTGTCATCGAAGTTTTTTAACTTTGTGATGTCCGTGACGATGTGCGAGGTGGCTCCTGTGTCGACCATCAGGCCCTTCTCCTGGATGCTGGCTGCCGCTGGACCCTGGTTTCTCCGTCTTTGATTCTGAAGACGTAATCTGCGTTGTTGCCGCCGCCGCCATCTTCTTCTGAGACTTTTCTCGCGGCATCTTGTCCGTCTTTACGCCTGCACGTGGCGTCTTTGTGTGTGTCACTTTTGCATTGCCTACACCATGTCTTCTGCCGACACACTCTCGCTCGGTGGCCTTTTGTGCCGCACTTAAAACACACAATATCGGCATTGTCATATGCACCTTGCTTGGTGGGCCGCCGTCCGGGTCTCGCTTGAGTCTTCATCACGTTATCACTCGACTCTGTCGTGCTTAATTTATCTGTGTCTTCAAAGCTCCTTAGCTTTGTCCTGAACTCTGGAAACGTTATATTGTCATCATTATGTGCAACGTGTATTGCAAATGGCCTAAACATCTCAGGCAGTCCTTTTAAGACCATGGCTATCAGTAGGCCGTCGCCTAACGTTTCACCTGCGTTCCGTAGCGCAGTCATGGTGGTTTCTGCCCGTATGATAAAGTCTGTGACACTTTCACTGTTTTCATGTCAACATGGTATACAAGTTTATTATCCGGGGTTTTCCCCTCCCAGCATAATATCCCCTTAATATTTTTAAGGCTTCTCTTGCATTGTCGGGTGCATCCCTCATAATTAGCGAGAGGCTTTTATCGTCTAAAAGTTGTGTTAGCTCAGCATACGCGTCTGCATTTTTCTTGCCGTCTGCCGCTATCTCGGCTTCACTATTTGGTTCTCTTAGAATCGTGTTCTTTAATCCTAATAGGTGAAGGTGTCCTAACACTTTTGTTTCCCACAGTTCATATGTAGGCCCATTCCCAAACCGCCCCCTACACCCTAACCCTCCGTTTGCGCGTTCACGCGGAGGGTCCGCCATATTAAGGGCTGTTCCAAAGCAACAAGTGTGGAGCGGTGTGGAGGGGGAGTGGGCTATCAAGCCCTCAAACAGCGAGTCTGCAGCGGTGCTGACTTGAGACCGGTCTCTACCTGACCGGAGTCACGCTGTGTGTGTCCGTCAGGAAACAAGCTGTTAACAAGTAGTTCCAGCAAACATCCACTGATAAACTGCGATGTTAACAACCTCATGATAACCTCATATGTTTTTAACTTAGGATCATACCTGTGTCTAGTCTAGAAAAAGGTAAATATGTGCATTTTATGATAAAGTTTTGTATATTTACAGACCGTTGCAAAAAACTAAGAAGCTTATAAACATCAGGTTTAAAACTAAAAGAGCTTTGAAACACAATGAAAGATGTTTGGAGTTTTATTTGAGTTATTAATTTAAACTTTTTGTCTAAGAGATGCTGATTTGAAACCGTTGTTACATACAGTTACGGCATTTCCTGTTTCTGCCGGAGGGAAGCTTGCCGCTGTATTTACTCCCTCCATCAAAATCCTAGCGGAAACCCTGCTCCATGGTGGGATGCATAGGGCGGTTTGAATATCCACTTTATGCCTTTAGGTAGCAGATTACTTTGGATTTTATGATGATCCAGGTTGTATATGGCTTCCCTTAGCTGCCGCTCTGAAGAAACATAGTGAATTCTGTTGTCTGATCTGATCTCTGCCACTTGACTTCTTCTGCAGATAAACCTGCGGATGGCATTTATGCAGGAATCTGTGTCGAGAGTAGGAGCCATTTCCAGGTGTATTGAATGGCCACGCTTCACCGTAATAGGTCCAAAGTAGTCAGTGCCAACATGAACGAATGGGGGCAGGTCTGGTATTACACAGGCTGTTGGGAGATCTGCCATCTTTTGCTCTCCCACTCTTTCTCTTTGTCTCCTAAAAAAAACATACACTGGTTGATGAATCCCCTTGCAGCAGCGTTAGCATGAGGGATCCAATAGATTTGTCATAGCTTAGACAGCACATGATTCCTCCCACTTTGCCCTATCTACTCGTGTATATCCTTCAGAATGAGTGGGGTGAGATGACTTTTCTGGCTAACAATAACAGGGTGTTTGACATGTTAAGGCATGAAAGCCTTCTGTAATATTCCTCCAACTATTAACATAATAATAATAATAATAATAATACATGTTATTTATATAGAGGTTTTCCTGGTGCTCATAGCGCTTTACAAGCAAGTAAAGAAAAATAACAAAAGTAAAAAAGTGCTAAGCTAGGTGGAATAGAGACTAGGGGTGAAGCAACATGAACAATCAGGATTTGATCACATATTTATATGTGGATTTGAAATATCCCATTTATCCACAGTGCTTATAAAGTAATGACCTGAGTTTTGTACTGCCCTGAATAAAACACTGTAACCAAATTTAGTACAGACTGTGAGAAACATTATAAATCCTGCATATAGATGAGCTGTGATGTTTGAATACTACTTGGACCCCAAAGCAGAGACTTACAAAAATAAAGTTTCAATGTGTTTAATAAAAGGAAGGTAGTCCAAGGCAGGTACTGACGACAGGGAGCTGGCTGGCTGCAGTAAGTCCAAAAACAAAGCTGAGGGAAAACGTTCCCGACAAAAACTCAAAAAAAGCTCCTCAAAAAACTGTGAAGTCAACAAAACAGACTCCAGGCTGCAGAAAGGCACTCCGGACCGTGGGACAGCATGTAATTCTCTGGCAGAGAAGTGAGGTGAGGGCCAGGCTCTTAAAGACCCTGTGAAGTGTGCACCTGTGCATGATCTGTTATGCTAATACGTATAGTAATGAGCAAAATTGTCCATTGGAACCCATATCAAAAAATGTTGGAATAGCAACGAATTTGACTAGTTTTGAATTTGCCGGGGAAATCTGCAGTCGACCTTCGCCTTCGTGGGCGTGGCTTGCGATCTACTGCGTGACGTCATGAGATGGACGCCGCCGCACTGTTTACATTCACCACCGTTCGTTTTTTCTCTTTTTCAAAGTCGAATTTCTCAACGTTTTTGAGCTAGTATTTTCCTGGAAAGTGTGTCGGAGTCGACTGGAAGTGATTGCCAATCGAGAAAACCTGACAATGGAGGCGACAGTGAAGAAAGAGGGATGAAAAACACAGGGGAAACGATGCATTGCCGCTGGCTGTAGTAATGTCAAGTCTGCCGAAGTGGCGATGTTTCTGTTCCCAAAAGATGAAGGTGAGCCTGGCTGGTGTCATTGTTTCGTAGATTATTTGATTGATCATGATAAATAAAGGCCACTGGTCGATTCGAGAGAGAGAGAGAGAGAAAGAGAAACTGAGAGAGTTACAGGGTTGTCGTTAGCATCTGGTGCTAGCTCGGAGCTAACGGAGATTAGCTGTTTCAACAATAAGGAGAGGGAGAGTGCTCTCCTGTGGGACTGAGAGAGATAACGTCAGCTCAGGGAGGTAAACTGTAGCCTAAGTTATCTCAGTGGGTTTGGTCATCTATGTAAACAAATATTTCCATCTATGTAATATTAGTTGTATACAATAGGTTAAGAAATCCTTCCAATGTTTTTTGATTATTGAAATATATGTTTCATATGAGTGTTGAGAGCTGTATCCATAAATCTCTTAATGTTGCCCTCAAAGTGCACCAAATTGATCACTTTCCTCATCTATCCTGTCCGAAAAGCTGTCCAAATCAATCATTTCTCTCACACTAGTATCACTTTCCAAAGTCTCCGCCATGTTTACAATCGCAACTGGGTACATCTTGTGACGTCACAGCCACTATCGTCTGCAACTTCCGTTAGGCTCAGACGGCAAAATTAATAATTCATTAATTATGAATTATTAAAACATATTTTAGCCATGAACAGGCACAATGATATGTAAGGAATGAAACTGCCATTTCATTTTGGTGCAAAAACATGCACTTCACTGGGTCTTTAAAGAGCAGGTTGATCATGTGAGTGGGGACAGGTGTGCCTCATCTGCAGCCAGGAGTATACCAGCCACGCCCCCTGTCACACACCAGCCCTGCAGAGACGGCGAGACAGAGTAGTTAGGGGTAAAAGGAGCAAACAACAAGTAAAACACAACAACAAAAACCCCAAGCATAACATAACATGAGCTCTAATCAGCTTAAATAAATGGCAACACCTGTTTGGGTGAAGTGAGGGAATATGGGGTTTTAAAATAAATAGTCAATGACAAAACATATTTTACTCCATTGAAAAAGGATTTAAATCAGCAATGCTATATTTAATTAGCAAAGCTTATTTTCGCTGTTCAGAATTCTTGTTTTGTAAAAGCATGGTGGACATTATGTCTGTCAAAAAAAAAAAGGTTTTCCACATTTCATAAAATGTACAAACGGCACTTATAATGGCTGCCACCAGGGGGTCACTCAAAGTTTGAGGGAAAAAGGATTTTTTTTTTAAATGTTATTAATAACTGCATATCTATCAATCTATGTGTCCTTTGATGCCAATCTTTTCATATTTTTTGTTTTTGAATCACACGACCACCCTTCAAGCCAATCAGAATCGAGCTGCCGCTACTGAGAGTGAAAATCTGCTCAGCTTTTGGAGCAAGTGAGAGCTAATGAATGTTTCGCTCTGCAGCTGGATGAGAGGACGGATGTAGCAAATGTCGCAGAATTGCTTGCATACATCATATTTATTTCAGTAGAAAACTTTGTTGAGGAAATATTATGTTGCAAAGCACTGGAAGGGAAGAGACACATGAAGAGACATTTTCCAAGTTTTAGATGAGTACATCATCTCAAACGGACTTGACTGGTCTCGTTGTGTGGGTGTGTGTTCAGATGGAGCAGTGGGGCTATGACAGGCAAAAAAAGTGGAGTGACAGCTTCGATCAGGCAGAAGGCCCCAAATGTAGTGGCAACGCACTGCATGTTCCATCGGGAGGCACTTGTAGACATAATAAAAAAAAAAAAATTGCAACAGGGGGGTCCCCGCCAGAGGATAATGCTATATGGGGGTCCTTGGCATGGCAAAGTTTGGAAACCCCTGGATAGAGGACATGGAAAGGAGAGGTGGAGTGCATGACATTGATGGCAGATTGGGATGTTTTAAGACAGGTTGTTATGTCATCAGAGTGCCCCAACGGCCCTTGGGCTACGGGAGCGACCTCACCTAATCTGGGTTGCGGTCGAATAGTCCATTTAGCTTAGGAACCTTCCTAATCGAGTGACATGACCCTGAAGTACGTCAGTGGCAGCCATGATAAGTGCCGTTTGAATTCTTTCAATTAAAAGGAAAGGAGGTTTCAAACTTCCTTTAGCTTAGGAACCACTGGACCTTCCTTACGAAAGGAGAGGAGAAAAGGCTGCCCCACAATGCCTTGCGGCCGCAGCATTTGCCTTCACACAAAAGTCGGTCGTTCACGGAAACAATCGATTATGACAGAGAAATTATATCATGAAAGTTACGGTACTTATTAAGCTTTTTGAAATGTATGTATAAGTTGCCAACGTGCTTTGTTTTGAAAGTTCATCAGTATTATAATCAAAAGGAGAAATATGAACGTTATTTTTTTAATCAAATAATCAAATAAAGTCAACATTTCACAGTCTTTACTGAGCTGTGTGTTTGTTCAACTTTTAAAACATGTTTGAATGTTGATATACACAGTGATATATGTTAATTAAGGACTAACATTTATAATAGCATCAGGGGCATGCTGCAGAGTCTCAAAATGAGTTTAAAGTAGCCCATCTTTCTTATTACATCCATGTTGTAGTGCGCTGTATAGAAAACTGCAATTTCCATAGTTTCCCCACAGCGCATCATAAACACGTTGGATAGTGAAAGTGCAGTCGGATTCTCTAAAGTACTGCAGTCTCTTCTCCTAAATCCTTTTGAATTCTATCCAATCCCTTAACCCCATGACGTTTCACACAGAGGTCAAGGGATAGACGATAGGGATAGATGTTAGGAGCTGATTTTTGGACTATTCGACCCCAACCCTGATCTTCCAATGCCGGGGTCTTGGTGCTGTGCATACAGATTCACTGATGTGCTTCTCAATCTGTGGTTTACCTGCTATGATAAGTTAGAATGTCTCATGTATACACTGGGCTGATTAGTGCCGTGTACAGACTGCAAATCCCCACTAACCTAATTTAGACTTTATCCCAGCAAATACCACATAATAACAACAACTGCTTAACACATCGGTCTGGATCAAGAATGGCCATGCCCATTGTGTAATATTTACCACATACAGCAAGCCAGAAGTTATAGCAAAAGGAACCCAAACAGGTTATTTTCGCTATAATACCAGCCTGCCACGTACAACCCAATTTATTATATGGTTACTCTCTAATTTAATCATTAAGTTGACACAACAAATTGATTTAAACTAGGGCCGGGACTCGATTAAAAAAATGAATCTAATTAATTACAGGCTTTGTAATTAATTAATCGCAATTAATCGCATTTTTAATCACATAAATATTTGACCTGAGAACAGTGAGAAGCAATTTTTTTCACATGGATTTTAGTATACCATTGAATAATGACTGAATACATAAGCTTAAGCAACAAAACATTGTTTATTTTTTTCAAGGATGTACTTAACCAAGACCAACAGAAAAGTGCAATTTTTGCCATAAAGTGTAGCAATAGCATATTTAGGAATATAGTACATTTCAGAGATTCAGGTAGCCTATAGGTAGGTAGACCTTCTGTAAACTATAACACTTTGTTTTTTAAGTAAAACACAATACTTTCAAGTACATTCAGAACATTGGAAACCCTGACTATTAGAGAACATCTCTCTGTTGCTTCAGAGGCCATAACAGACTTTGTTGATTTACCAATAGTTGATTTAAAAAATCTAATCAATTTCAGTCCAACTCTCTCAATAACCTTGGCCAAAACAATAAACAGTTCAACATAAAGTGCCAGTTGCTCCAACAACGTAATAAATAGTTCAACATAAAGTGTACCATTTAAAATAAAATAAAAAAGTGCCAGTGATTGACCTCAATCCCTCCTATTCTTCCAATATCCTGATGAAAAATAAAATCTCTCTTTTGCATAGGCCACTGTTTGATCAACGCGAATTGGGTGTGGGTCCTTGTACTCCGAGTCGGGCTAACGTCCACGCTAGCTTCCACGCTAGCTGCTATAGGTTTTGTATTGAGGTGATACTTGAGGCTTGATGTGCTGCGGTGATACGCAAATTCCTTTTAGCATAATTTGCAAACAACCGTGCTCTTATTGACGCTTCCATCCGTCCGTTTTTTAAAACAAAATGTCCCATCCACGGGGCCAACCAAAGCGGTCTCATCAGCTTGTTTGTTCATGTTTGACTATTGTTCACTGTGGTTTGTTGTTGTTTGAAGTCATGAACGTTAATTGGTGCTCCAGTATAATCGGTACCCCTGAAACTCATCCAGTGAGAAACGTTCCGTGGTGCAAAAATAAGTGCGATTAAAATGCGTTAATTTTTTTAACGCGTTAATTTTTGTGTAATTAATTAATCTTAATTAACGCGTTAAAGTCCCGGCCCTAATTTAAACACAATATTTTCATGGTTAAGCCGAGCAGGTAAGACCCAATTGCAGGACAGACAATGGTTAAAACTGAAAAATAACTTTATTTCCAGGCTAACACATGAAACATTAAACAGAACTCACTTCCTTAACCAGTGATGCAAACACAGGTATGGTGAAAAAAGAGAGAACTATTCGGAGCAGAAAGAAACAGCGTAATATACAATCTGACAAAGGCCTGTGCTATAATGCTTCAATTAACTGGCTATTCTTTATAATATACTCAGATCAATAGGAGACAGAGATGTTAAGTTATAACTCAAGGGCTTTTATTATTATTTACAGCAGGGGTGGGGAACCTTTTTCCTTTCAATTTTTACAACATCCTCCGAGGTCCGTACAAATTATTGAACTCAACCTCTGCTTACATTTTTTTAAATCACCGACAAATCATTTGTCCTGTCTTTCATGCTGTGCAAAGAAAAAGCAACCTCTTAATCCAGATATTTTACCATGACTTGCGCATGCATGCGCACGGTGTGGCATGACCACCAAAACAGAAAGAAATGGACACAAGATGTGTGCTAATGTATTTAGTATCCATGTGAACACGATTTAAGTGGGGGGGACCTAACCTTCTCTAGGGGGGTCTGGGGGCATGCTCCCCCGGCAAGATTAAAAAATATATAAGCAAAACGCTTCCCAGCTGAAAAACATTTTAAATAGCGCATTTCAAATCAGAATAACTCAGTGTGCATCCAGACTCGGTGAGGACACTATCGATACTGACTCAGCAATCACTGTAAGTTATATTCTTGTTTAAATAGACTTCTCTGTTTCATTTATTCTACTCTGTATAATTGTTCTGTAGTTATTGTAGCTAAAACGGCGATTTCTGAGAGATTTTAAAATCTCAGATCTGCTCAACTCCAGGCGTAACTCAGGTCTCAGTGAGTCACGCCCCTCAAGTGTGCATTACAATAGGTAGGAAGACTCTGCTGATTGCGTGAAGTGCAAAACGCTTCCCAGCTGAAAAACATTTTAAATAGCGCATTTCAAATCAGAATAACTCAGTGTGCATCCAGACTCGGTGAGGACACTATCGATACTGACTCAGCAATCACTGTAAGTTATATTCTTGTTTAAATAGACTTCTCTGTTTCATTTATTCTACTCTGTATAATTGTTCTGTAGTTATTGTAGCTAAAACAGCGATTTCTGAGAGATTTTAAAATCTCAGATCTGCTCAACTCCAGGCGTAACTCAGGTCTCAGTGAGTCACGCCCCTCAAGTGTGCATTACAATAGGTAGGAAGACTCTGCTGTCGCCCATCAGCAGAAAATAGTTAACTAATTACAGGGGCGTGCCCCCAAAGCTGTGAGAACTGAGCAATCAGGTATCCATCTTAGGTTGCGTTTTCCTGGAGCGTCAGCTTCAGCGTCAGCCAGACGAAGACTGACAAAGACATTAAGAGTCCTGTGGGAGTAAGACTGACAAAGACATTAAGAGTCCTGTGGGAGTCACGTGGGAGGCAAAGAGGAGGCAAATCCTACTCTGATTGCGCCAAGTATCGCTGGTGTTATTTAGTTTTATTCAATTCTCTTGGGTTCTCTAGCCCCTCATGCTATAATCATGTGTATTTTCTGCATTCCTGTTCATGTGTCTTCTCGCAATTATCACTGGCCCCGTGTTTCTCCTAATCGATCTTACCGGCCTGCTCTCGTCTATCCCACATGCTCCACTGAGATCCAACATCTCGTTTCAGGGGGCCTGTGGAACTGCCAGTCAGCTGTCCCTAAGGCTGACTTCATCTCTGGCTACGCTTCCCTGCAGTCTCTGGATTTCCTTGCTCTCACGGAGACCTGGATCACTCCATCCAACACATCCACCCCAGCAGCTCTCTCCATAGCATATTCCTTCTCCCATACACCCAGACCCTCTGGCAGAGGAGGTGGCACTGGTCTCCTGCTCTCTCCCAAATGGAGCTTTTCCCTCTTCAAGCTACCTAATTTCACTCCTTCCACCTTTGAATTCCATGCCGTCACAGTAACCCATCCTATACAATTAACCATTGTTGTTCTCTACCGTCCACCAGGCGCCTTGGGGGACTTCTTGGAGGAGTTAGATAATCTCCTCTCACACATCCCTGAAACTGGCCCTCCCGCTGTACTTCTCGGAGATTTCAACCTCCAGACAGGGAAGATATCTGAACTAACATCTCTGTTAACCACCTTTGCTTTCTCACTGTCTCCATCCCCACCAACTCATAAAGCTGGCAATGTCCTTGATCTCATATTCTCAAGGAACTGCTCTACTTCTAACCTCTCTGTAAACCCGCTCCACACATCCGATCACTTCTTCATTTCATTCTCTCTACCCCTTTCCAAACATAACAACCTAATCTCTTCTAACTCTGCTCCTGTCCGCCGTAACCTCCGTTCCCTCTCCCCCTCTACCTTTGCCTCATCGGTGCTCTCAGCCCTCCCTTCCTCTGACTCGTTCCAACTCCTGCCTCCAAACACTGCTGCAAAAACTCTCCTCTCGACTCTCTCATCCTCTCTGGACTTTCTCTGTCCTCTCACATCGCGGCCGGCTCGTCAGTCCCCTCCTGCTCCCTGGCTAAATGATGCACTGCGTGCTAATAGAACCATCCTTCGGGCAGCAGAGCGGAAATGGTGGAAATCCAAACACCATGACGACCTCCTAACCTATCAGGCTCTCCTCTCCTCTTTCTCTGCTTCCATCTCTCAGGCAAAAAGCACTTTCTTTCAAGATAAGATCCAATCTTCCTATTCCAATCCCAAAAAACTATTTTCTATCTTCTCCACCCTCTTGGACCCCCCCAAAGCACCTCCCCCCTTCTCCCTTCTGTCAAGCGACTTTGTTAACCACTTTGAAAAAAAGGTTGATGATATTCGCTCTTCTTTTTCTGACTCACCTTTACTCACCGCTGGGTCACCAGACCCTCCCTTCACCCACACACTGACCTCCTTCTCCCCTCTCTCTCCAAGTGAGGTTCTTACCCTCGTTACCTCTGCCCGTCCTACCACCTGTTCTCTGGACCCTATCCCCTCAAACCTCCTTCAGACTATCGCTCCTGATATTCTACCATTTCTCACCCATTTCATCAACACTTCTCTAACTTCTGGTCACTTTCCAAACAGTCTCAAGGAGGCAAGAGTAAACCCTCTCCTTAAGAAACCCACTCTCAATCCGTCTGATGTTATTAACTACAGGCCCGTCTCTCTCCTCCCGTTCCTGTCTAAAACACTTGAACGCGCTGTCTTTAAACAACTCTCCTGTTATCTCCATCAGAACAACCTTCTGGATCCGCACCAGTCTGGTTTCAAGGCAGGTCACTCAACAGAAACTGCTCTCCTTGCTGTCTCTGACAAACTGCACACTGCTAAAGCAGCCTCCCTCTCCTCTGTCATCATCCTTCTGGACCTGTCTGCTGCATTCGACACGGTGAACCATCGGATCCTCCTTCGCACTGTCCAAGAACTTGGAGTTTCAGGCACTGCACTTTCCCTCCTCACCTCATACCTCAACGACCGCACCTACAGGGTTACTTGGAGAGGGTCCGAGTCCGACCCTTGTCAATTAACTACAGGGGTCCCTCAGGGCTCGGTTCTTGGTCCCCTCCTCTTCTCCCTGTACACAAACTCGCTCGGGTCTGTCATTAGCCCGCATGGTTTTTCATACCACTGCTACGCTGACGACACCCAACTAATTCTGTCCTTTCCCCGCTCAGAGACCCAGGTCGTCGCACGCATCTCTGCTTGCCTAGCAGACATCTCTCGGTGGATGTCTGCTCATCACCTCAAGCTCAACCTTGACAAGACTGAACTGCTCTTCCTTCCGGGAAAATATTGTCCCACTCTTGACCTAACAATCAACATCGGCACCTCTGTTGTTTCCCCGACTCAGACTGCAAGGAATCTGGGTGTGGTCCTAGATAACAAACTGTCCTTCACTGCAAACATCGCTGCTACAACCCGCTGCTGCAGATACACGCTTTACAACATCAGGAGGATACGTCCCCAGCTGACCCAGACATCAGCGCAGATTCTGGTCCAGGCTCTCGTCATCTCACGCCTAGACTACTGCAACTCCCTCCTGGCTGGTCTACCTGCATGTGCCATCCGACCTCTGCAGCTCATCCAGAATGCAGCGGCTCGTCTGGTCTTCAACCTTCCCAAATTCTCCCACACCACACCGCTCCTCCGCTCCCTTCACTGGCTTCCAGTAACTGCTAGAATCCACTTCAAGACACTGGTACTTGCGTACCATGCTGCGAATGGATCTGGCCCTTCCTACATCCAGGACATGGTTAAACCGTACACCCCAGCACGTGCACTCCGCTCTGCATCAGCCAAACAGCTCGCTGCACCCGCACTGCGAGGGGGACCCAAGTTCCCGTCAGCAAAAACACGTGGGTTTGCTATCCTGGCTCCAAAATGGTGGAATGAGCTCCCCATTGTAATCAGGACAGCAGATAGCTTACACATCTTCCGACGCAAACTGAAAACTCATCTCTTTAGACTCCACTTCGAGCGATAGAATTACTAACAAAGCACTTATATACTAATAAAGGGCTGGCTTTCTAAATGCCAGTTGAGTAGCACTTGAAATGTTTGGCTCTATGAAACCTGATGTACTTATATGATTCTGTTTTCTTAAAGGTTGTATCTTCCTGGTCGAATGCACTTATTGTAAGTCGCTTTGGATAAAAGCGTCAGCTAAATGCAATGTAATGTAATGTAATATATTTAAGTTAAAAGCATCAATCTGGTGCACTTTGAGAACATCATGAGGAGATCTATGGGTACATCTTTCAACACACATTGAAACAGAACTGTAAGCAGATTTTTCTTTTTGGATATTTTACAAATCACTCCCTTTTTAAACTCTATTCTTGTTATTTTTAACAACTTTTTTGTTACTGTCATATAGTATTTTATACCTGTTTTTCATTTAGTCTCTAATGTCTCATTAATAATTATAATGATCATATCAAGGTGTGCCTTAATCTCACTGAGCTGAGGTTATTTGAGCCTCTCAGGAGAGAGCTCTCTTCCACCTGGTTGTAGAAAGGCTCTTTAAATTCGTTAGCATAGCTAGCTAACCAGATGCTAATAACAACAGATCGCCACTGTGCTTACAACTAAAGACACAGCCAAGCAAACACTGCGGCATGTGTACGGCTCCTTATGGGTACTGCAATATTTGAAGAGCTGGAGCGGCGTTCCGGTGCTCTCCGTAAGCACTCAAGTCTAGTCTGCACTCCTTTCAGACGAGACATAACCACGTGAAGACACGTTACGCTCGTGTTGTGTTCAAGGAACCTGTCCTTGGCCAGGAAAAACAGGCACTCGCTTGTTTAATTATTTTGCGATCTAGATTTCTTCTTCTTTTTTGAAGTGGGAAGTTGTCCGTCAGTCGGACGGACTAATGGACGGACTAACGGACGGACTAACGGACCCCCACCCCCCCCCCAAACGAAAACTCTTCGGTTCTCCACGAATTACACAAGTCACCCAAAGCAGCGTTAAAAAAGCGGGAGGCGCCGAAAAGCGACTAATTTGCATCACTGCTTAACACAGCTGGGCAATGCAGGAGAAACACAATACACCAGGTGAACAGAATCAGTACACAGACAGAAGGGAAAACACAGGGACAGAAGGCAATCAAAGACAGGGGGTGTTTTATTATTTCACCTTTCAAAATGAAACACAGAATATCACAGACAGATCGTGACAGATTCACTGTCTTTTTAAGCCTTTGTTTTGCTACAGCAAAATAAAAGTATGTTATACTTTAAAGCAGGGGTCGGCAACAGGCGGTCCGGATCCGGACCCAGACCTATACGGACCAGGGTTTCCGCTCTGATTTTTTCTCGCCGGTCAAATGTCCGGACAGAATTTATTTGAAAGTTACCGCTCATGTTTCAGTAATAATAATAAGAATAATAAGAATAATAATAATAAGAATTGTGTAGCAGAGTTTCCGTTAGCAGGTAATTACCGGACTATGATCGGATATGCTGATGTTTAAAACTCAGTTAATGGGAGTCATTTTTATATTGCTTCAGTTTATAATCTTAACAGATCGAAAAATTCAGATTCATTTTTCAATAAATGATTCCACAAACAACAAACATCATAATTATTACATTCAAACAAACTACTTGTAGTAGATAAAGTACATTATTCAAAAGTTTACATTAACTTTGAATAATAACACGGGAGAAACGGATCCTCTCTTTTCCTCTCTCCCTCCCTCTGTTACGATCACTGTTTAGATCGCGGAAAGAGGTTGGACCCAAAATGCAGACTACAAAAAGATAAAGATCTATAAACAAAAGCGAGCTTTATTCTTAAAAAGCTGATCAACAAAAAACATGGCAAGGATAATCCATAGGTCACACGAGGAAGATTACATACCCAAAAAACGATCGTGACCAACATGAAGGGAGACAGGAAAAACAAACAATGAACCGACACCGAACACAGGAAGATACAAGACTAAATACAGGGAGGGGTAATCACGAGACGAGAAACAGCCGGGCAGGGAAGGAGAAACACAAGGGCAACAGGTGAACACAATCAGACACACCAGGGAAACTAACGACAGGGAGGAAAACACAGGGAGAAGGACCAGACAAGAAACAAGGAGGAAAATATGACAGGGAGAACAGAACAGCAAAATAACCCCACCATTAGACACAACAAAACTCAAACCCTGACACCCTCTCTCTCTCATGCAGCGCGCTAAACAGTGGGCGGGGCTTCAGGCAATTATGCAGCAGCACAATTCATACAGTGATGCAATTCAAAGTGCTTTACAGGATCAAACAGAGAAAACACAATACATTGAGAAGAAATACAAAATAATTAAAAGAAAGAAAACTATGTTTTCAGTCCGCTGTATAGAAAACTGTAGTTTCCATAGTTTCCTCACAGCAGCAGACGCACATTTATGACGTCCGCTGGCGCACCATAAACACGTCGGATAGTGAAAGTGCAGTCGGATTCTCTAAATTACCGCAGTCTCCTCTCCTAAGTCCTTTTGAATTCTCCTATCCACTATCCCTTAACCCCGTGACGTTTCACTCAGAGGTCAAGGAATAGACGATAGGGTTAGACGTTAGGAGCTGATTTTTGGATTATCCGACCGCAACCAGGGACTGCAATATAAGAGCTAAGCTATTTTTATCTCTATTTTATTTTTAAATGCAGCCAGAGAGGAACATTACACATATCCACAGTATTTTAGTGTATATCTGTATAGTTCAAAGTTCATTGACAATAAATATTGTTATTTTTGAATTGTACTTTCTTTATTTGATTGGCAGTCAGTTGTTGATTCAACCCGATATCACGGCAAAACGTGAACATGTGACGGTTTACCATGCTGGGAGACGTGAAGATGTCACGATTTCCCTTTTTCACGATTTTCCCTTCAAACGTGACAGTTACACGGTGTTGTTACCCCATGTAAACCAGTGGGGAAATAACCGGAAATGCCAAGCAAATGCTACGCCGATGGTCGGTTGTTATTGTCAATATTAAAATAATAATGATTTATTTTTTTAATAGTCACACTCGATTACGCCAATTTTCTTGTTGCCCCAGCTGGTCGACACCTCTTTTAGCAGAAACAAAGGCTACATTAATGTATTAAATCAATGTTAATCCATGCGTGTGGATGTGGAATTAACGGACGTGACGTTGTGCGATTGAGTTGCCAGGCAACAACTTCAGCTCATGTTACTTTACAAACTCTTCAACTACAACCGTAGTTATATTTAAAACATGTTAGAAGGCCTCACAAAATACTTTAATGCAAATTAAAATGTAAATGTGGAGGAATGTGTGTATAATCATGCATCATAGACCGGATGTGAGAGGACGCTGGCGTCGTTTGCTCGCCGCTTCTCTGTCTGGAATTTTTTTTACTCTTTTCTACTCTTTCCTCAACATTTCTTAGCAGCTTTTTGGCCGACCAGTCCAGTTAAGATCTATGTCAATCTTACACTGCCTGAATCAATGAGATGTGTCCGTGTTTTCCTACCTGAAAACACCGGCTCCGTTTCGCCGCTCCACCTGCTCTCCTTCTGATCCTCCCGGCTTCACCTGCCTAGCTCCTCCAACGCTGCCTCCACCCCATTCCCGGACTTCTCAAAACGTGTCCTGCCTTTGGCTGGCCTGGACCCCTCTTCCGTGGACTACTTGGAGCTAGCTGCCTGCACCTCTGCAGTCATCAAGCTGCAGGATACCCGCTAGCTGCTAATGCTAGCGGCTGCCCGGCTCACCTGTCCACTCAACGCTCCGTCTCTCCTGCCTGGCATGGCATTGAGGTACTCCGCTGCGAGACTTCTACAACTCAACAACCATTCCACACCGTTATGCATCTCTGTCATCAAAAACCACAAACTTCTAAAACGAACCAGATACATCCATAGAGGCTCCGGTCGCAAGTTTGTTTACTTTCACACAGGTCACTCCATCCCCGTATTCTGGTCAGCTGAGCGCACACCCACCTTTCGACTACGTCATCACAACAATACAGACGAGCGCGCCCCCTGTCTGCAAGCCCTGGCAATGACACCTGAGTCAATCCTCACAACACAAAGCAATATGAAGCTCACTCTGTTTAATACCCGGTCCCTCAACAATAAAAGTCACATTCTCAACGAATTCATTCTGGACAATAAACTGGACTTTCTCTGTCTGACAGAAACCTGGCAACAACCTCTGGATTATCTCTCACTCAACCTCACTACACCCAATGGATACTCCTACATAAATAAGCCACGCTCGGAGGGCCGAGGTGGTGGAATTGCCGTAATACACCGACAGGACATTAAAACCAGCCTCATCCCCATCTCATCTGCTCCTTCATTTGAACACCTGGCTTTTAAACTCTCTGGTCACACACAGTCAGTCCTGGCAGTTGTCTACCGCCCTCCCAAACCAAACCCATCATTCCTCTCTGATTTCTCTGAATTTCTGACCAAGCTCTGTTCTCTCTCCACCTCAGTCCTCCTACTTGGTGATTTCAACATCCACATGGACTCCACTGACTCTACAATAACTACAGACTTCACGGACATGCTTAACTGCTTCAACCTCATTCAACATGTCAACTTTCCGACCCATAACCGTGGCCACATTCTGGACCTTGTTTGCTCGACTGGACTAAACCTTCACCATCTGTCTGGCTCAGACCTCTTCCTCTCCGACCACTTAGCCATCACCATGACCATCAACATTCCCACCCCACCACCAAAGCAAAAACGCAAAATCAACTTCCGTAAATTAAGCTCTGTCTCAGCTACCTTGCTCTCATCCTCCCTCTCTGAAAAAATATCCACCACTCCCTTTGTGGACCTCCATAGCCCCTCTGATCTCACTGACTACTACAACAACATTCTGTCCTCCTGCCTTGACCAACTTGCACCCATAAAAACCAAAACAGTTTCCTTCACCCACTCTGCTCCTAGGTTCACCCCTGAACTCCGTCTGATGAAAACCCGTGCCCGGCAACTTGAAAGACTCCACAATAAAACAGGTCTCACAATTCATTCTCAAACCTACAAAGACCACCTACAGCAATATAAAGATGCCCTCTTCCATGCCCGCACCACTTACTACTCTCAGTTAATCCACTCTGGCTCCGGAAACCCCAAAACACTCTTCTCCACAATAAACAAACTCCTCAGCCCCCTGGACACCACCACTCAGTCATTCACAGTAGACAAATGCAGCTCTTTTCTCAAAATTTTTCAAAGCAAAATAGACAACATTTACAGCAGCTTAACCACTACCACACCAGCTCTCCCTCAAGCCACCTGCCCCCCCTTATCCTGCCAACCCCTGTCCCAGTTCTCCTCTGTCTCCCCTACTGACCTCTCTGATCTCCTCACAGGAATGAAAACTGCCACCTGCACCCTGGACCCCATCCCCTCCAGCTTTGTTAAGGCCTGCCTTCCTACTCTCTCTTCACTCATCACTACAGCAATCAACTCCTCCCTGTCTTCTGGCACCGTCCCACCGTCCCTCAAAATAGCTGCTATCACCCCTATTCTGAAAAAACCCGGACTAAACCCTGACAACCCTAATAACTTCAGACCAATCTCGAACCTACCCTTTCTGTCAAAAGTTCTGGAACGCGCTGTAGCATCACAACTTAAGCATCATCTCTCTGCTAATAACCTCTATGAAACTTTTCAATCCGGATTCCGCTCAAACCACAGTACCGAAACCGCACTCCTCAAAATTACAAATGACCTTCTCCTCTCCTCCGATGCTGGTAACCTCAACCTCCTCATCCTCCTTGACCTCAGCGCTGCCTTCGACACCATTAATCACTCCATCCTCCTCACCCGTCTTGAAACCACCTTCAACATCACCGGCACTGCCCTCTCTTGGTTCACTTCATACCTCTCTGACAGAAACCAGTTCATCTACATCAATAAATGCAAATCCCCCACCGCTCCTCTCCCCCAAGATGTCCCTCAAGGCTCAGTTCTCGGCCCCCTCCTCTTCATTCTCTACCTGCTTCCCCTTGGTCACATAATCCGCCGTCATGGACTTCAATTCCACTGCTTTGCCGACGACATCCAGCTTCTCATCTCCACCAAGTCCATCTCCACTGCTACCCACTCCATCCTGACAAACTGCATCACTGAAATAAAATCCTGGCTCCAACTTAACTTCCTGAAACTCAACTGCGATAAATCTGAAATAATAATCATTGGACAAAAGAAGCTCACCACACCTATCCATAACTTCACCCTCAACATAGACGGCTTCCCAGTTCAAACCTCCCCTCACATCCGGAACCTAGGCATCATATTTGACCAAACCCTCTCCTACAACAGATACATCAAACAGATCACAAAGACAGCCTTCTTCCACCTCAAAAACATCGCCCGTCTACGTCCATCCCTCTCTCCCACTGCTGCCGAAACCCTCATCCACGCCTTCATCACCTCCCGTCTGGACTATTGCAATAGCCTCCTCTATGGTTCACCTGCAAAAATCCTCAACAAACTTCAATATATCCAGAACTCCGCCGCCCGTCTACTCACCCACACCCGAATCCGTGAACACATTACACCCGTCCTCATCAAGCTCCACTGGCTCCCCATCCCCCAGAGAATTCAGTACAAGATCCTCCTGATGACGTACAAAGCCCTCCATAACCTGGCCCCATCCTACCTGACTGACCTCCTCCACAGACACACTCCCACTCGCTCCCTCCGCTCTGCCACTGCCAACCTCCTGTCCCTCCCCACCCGGACCAACCTCAAGTCTTGGGGCGACAGAGCCTTCTCCGTTGCTGCACCCACCCTCTGGAACTCACTACCCCAATCCATCAGAGATTCTTCCTCCCTCACAGCATTCAAAACATCACTCAAAACCCACCTGTTCAACACTGCATTCAACCGCTGACCACCCCACTCCCCCCGTATTTTTTCTGTTTTGTTTATCTCTTTTTGTATTTCTTTGTCTTTTTTTTGTTGTGTTTTCTTAAATTCTCTGTCAAAGCGTCTTTGAGTTTCATGAAAAGCGCTATAAAAGTCCCATGTATTATTATTATTATTATTATAACAAAATACATCGGTGATAAACGAAACCGGAAACTGACGTAGACAAGATCCTCAGCTCGATGATTTGATGGTTTAGCCGCAATGCATGCTGGGATTTGGTGTTTATGTGATGTGAAATCTGAAAACGTTTTTTAAAAATAAACTAATACTTTATTCCGAGTGTGCTTGCTTTTCTCTTTGAAAGTCATCATATAAAGGCACTGTAATACACGGTTCGGCTGCATTAAATATTACATATCTGCCGTAGTTCTCTATTTATAGAGCCCTGCTGAGAAGACTTCTAGACAAACAGGAAGAACTGCCGCCAAAACTGAAAACGTAACATGGATCATAAATATATAAGCAATTAAACAACATCTTACATTTATGTTCACACAATACGTCTCTTTGCAATATCAACACTAATTCGGCTGACTTTTATATTTGATCCAATTGGTAGATAGGCTGTATTTACACCATAACGGTGCAGAGCTAATAGGTACGTTGTCGGTACAGCAGAAAAAATTATCACAAAACATAAAATATATATATATTTTTTTAATTATTATTAAACTGTGAATAATGTATTTACTCAAATAAATACAAAATATAATAAAATAAACATTAAGGTGCAGCATTTCGATGAACTGACATAATCTGTATTTGAACTTTACTGTACTAGTACTCACAAAACATAAACTATTAGTTTTGGGTTTTTAATTATTATTAAACTGTGAATATTCACTCAAATAAATACAAAATATAATACATTACACATTAAGGTGCAGCATTTTGATGAACTGAAATAATCTGTATTTGAACTGTACTGTACTAGTACCTAAGCAGCCAGTTTGACATTATGACTTGCTTGTGATTGTATTTTCATGTTTTTTTAAAGAAAAATTAACTTGTCCACATTGCTTGCCGAAAGGGCAGATCTGCTGGCACTAACAATATCTCCTGCTGTGGATAACACCCTCTCGCTAGGGACAGAGGTAACAGATGCAGCCAGGTAGCGCTTTGCTAACATGGCAACATAAGGATATTTGGCGTTTGTAATAGCTTTGCCTCGGTCTGAACTTTTTCCAAGTGGTGGAGGCTTAAATGCGAGTGGGAGTTGGGTTTGCACTTCAGTCTTTTTTCTTTTGGTACCGGTGATATTCACGTTCGGGTGATGCCTTTTCAAATGAGTGTGCAAGTTTGATGTATTGCCAGCCGCGTAGCCAATTTTAGTTGAACAATGCCGACAAACAGCTTTGGCTCGGTCCACCTGTCTTTGTCCGTCATCCTTTTACGTAACTGCGAAACCAAAATGTTCCCAAACCGGAGACTTCAATGATGCTGGAGGACTTTCGAGCTCAACTTTATCTGCGTTCGCCACTTCGACAGTTCCTCAAATTACTGACAAAATGTTTACTCATCCCTGTGACCAGCTCTCATAGTATGCCTCTCGTCCAATGAAATGACTTGCTCGCTCTATAGAGTGGCGAAGTCCCTCCCCTTCCGGTGGACCTCCATGGGACCTTATTTTGGAAAAATTATGTATTGAAGTCAATGGAGAGAGAAAGATTATCTTTCGATCCCGTTGGAATTGTGCCACAAATTACATATATGATGTTTGTCAATTTAAAAGATACTTTTGCAAGTAGAAAAAAAAAAGATGTGTCGTAAAACTGTGAAGTAACACATTTGTTTGTGTGAAACGCTGAATTAACAACATCTCCGGTCTAGCAGAACAACACACGTCACCAAGATGGCCGTCACTACTGTCTTGTCAACAAAAGGATTGACTACCCTCACTATCACCACAATGAAACACGTCCAGAAGAATGTCATGCAAAGCTGCCTGCCTGCCTGCCTTCCTTTGATTCTCTCTGAACTGCCTGGTCTTTTTAATGTTTAATGTCAACCATTTTTGCAGATAGCGTGAAGTAGAAAAGATCGCAGATGCTAATGTAGCGTTAGCATGTCTCCCCCGGGCTTAAATTGTGTATTATAGACCAGAGTCCTGCATCGGGTGACCCGCAAAAAAGGTGATTCGCGGGTGGTATTTTCTCAAACACTTTTTTCCAGGTTCGGTTCTGGGTAAAACAAAGATGATGCGGGTCGGGTCGTGGGTGTTGCATAATAAATATATTTAAATAATAATAATTTAGTTTAATGTTTAAATCCTCAGACCTCTCCCCCGCGGGACCTTGCATAATCATAACCTCTGCAGCGCATCAATCTGCTTCTGAGCGCGCCACATTCTGAATGGCTGAGGTGAAGCTCTCTAGCGGAGAATACAGCATTTTCCAACACTTCCTCAAGAGCGAAATCCAACGTCTGGGAGGCTTTTGGTGTCCTCCTAGATGGAGAAAATAACCAACATCCCACGCTTTTTAAGAGAAATATGGAACTGCGTGTGTTAATAATTGCACGTTTTCACTGCTCATATATATATGCGGGTTCGGGTCGGGTTGCGGATCCTGTGCCGACGGGTCGGGTCGGGTTGCGGAACTAATTGTTAATATGTGCGGGTAGCGGGGCGGGTTCGGTATTGCACGTCGTGGGTGCGGGGCGGGAGCGGGTCTTGAAAATCAGATCCGTGCAGGACTCTGTTATAGACAGGGGTGCAGTGGGGAAAAAAAGTATTTAGTCAGCCACCAATTGTGCAAGTTCTCCCACTTAAAAATATGAGAGAGGCCTTTCATTTTCAACTATGAGAGACAAAATGAAAAAAGAATATCAAGAAAATCACATTGTCTGATTTAAAAAAAAATGATTAGCAAATTACGGTGGAAAATAAGTATTTGGTCACCTACAAACAAACAAAATGTCTAGCTCTCACAGACCTGTAACTTCTTCTTTAAGAGCCTCCTCTGTCCTCCACTTGTTAACTGTATTAATGGCACCTGTTTGAACTCGTTATCAGTATAAAAAAAACCTGTCCACAACCTCAAACAGTCACACTCCAAACTCCACTATGGCCAAGACCAAAGAGCTGTCAAAGGACACCAGAAACAAAATTGTAGACCTGCACCAGGCTGGGAAGACTGAATCTGCAATAGGTAAGCAGCTTGGTGTGAAGATATCAACTGTGGGAGCAATTATTAGAAAATGGAAGACATACAAGACCACTGATAATCTCCCTCGATCTGGGGCTCCACTCAAGATCTCACCCTGTGGGATCGAAATGATCACAAGAACGGTGAACAAAAATCCCAGAACCACACGGGGGGACCTAGTCAATGACCTGCAGAGAGCTGGGACCAAAGTAACAAAGGCTACCATCAGTAACACACTACGCCGCCAGGGACTAAAATCCTGCAGTGCCAGACGTGTCCCTCTGCTTAAGCCAGTACATGTCCAGGCCCGTCTGAAGTTTGCTAGAGAGCATTTAGATTATCCAGAAGAGGATTGGGAGAATGTCATATGGTCAGATGAAACCAAAATAGACTAGACGTGTTTGGAGGAGAAAGAATGCTGAGTTGCATCCAAAGAACACCATACCTACTGTGAAACATGGGGGTGGAAACATCATGCTTTGGGGCTGTTTTCCTGCAAAGGGACCAGGACGACTGATCCGTGTAAAGGAACGAATGAATGGGGCCATGTATCGTGAAATTTTGAGTGACAACCTCCTTCCATCAGCAAGGGCATTGAAGATGAAACGTAGCTGGGTCTTTCAGCATGACAATGATCCCAAACACACCGCCCGGGCAACGAAGGAGTGGCTTCGTAAGAAGCATTTCAAGGTCCTGGAGTGGCCTAGCCAGTCTCCAGATCTCCACCCCATAGAAAATCTTTGGAGGGAGTTGAAAGTCCGTGTTGCCCAGTGACAGCCCCAAAACATCACTGCTCTAGAGGAGATCTGCATGGAGGAATGGGCCAAAATACCAGCAACAGTGTGTGAAAACCTTGTGAAGACTTACAGAAAACGTTTGACCTCTGTCATTGCCAACAAAGGGTATATAGCAAAGTATTGAGATTAACTTTTGTTATTGACCAAATACTTATTTTCCACCATAATTTGCAAATATATTCTTTACAAATCAGACAATGTGATTTTCTGGATTTTTTTTCTTCTCATTTTGTCTCTCATAGTTGAGGTATACCTAGGATGAAAATTACAGGCCTCTATCATCTTTTTAAGTGGGAGAACTTGCACTATTGGTGGCTGACTAAATACTTTTTTTTCCCCACTGTAACTGGTACGCATGAAAATAATAAAAAATGAAATAAAACTATTGTTTTATTGTCACACATGTACAGCACATGCAGTGAAGTTTTGACTCTCTTTTCCTCCGTACCCACATCTCTAAAAACGGGGGTACAACGGAGCTGATCAAGACTTGCGTCCGATATGACGTAATATCGGAAATGTGGGCTTACACCCACGGTTCTATCAGAACAAATGCGTGACGTGTTTTGGGCTTAATATGGTATTTTTTATCTCAAAGTGTGCCTGCATGCTCAAAAGGGGGCGGGGCCAGCAGAGAATCAGCCGTTCTCTAGCAGGGCTCAAACAGAGGATATGAGGGATGTCTAAAATACATGATCTATTTAGTATTTTGATCATGTTTTTTTATTTTTTTTTATACATCTGATAATATACCCATAATATATGCCTAAAAATAGTATGATAGGAGATCTTTAAGTCGAGAGACCATGCACTACAGTCAGTGGGGGCTGGTCGAAAATATTTGTGGTGGGGCTATGGAAATGGTGACAACCATACTAGGGCATTTAAAATCAAGAGACTAAATACGAACATTGTGTGTGTGTGTGTGTGTGTGTGTGTGTGTGTGTGTGTGTGTGTGTGTGTGTGTGTGTGTGTGTGTGTGTGTGTGTGTGTGTGTGTGTGTGTGTGTGTGTGTGTGTGTGTGTGTGTGTGTGTGTGTGTGTCAGTGTGTCATACTTGTCAACCCTCCCGATTTTCGCGGGAAACTCCCGCATTTCTCCCGATTTCTGACAAAATCAGATTTACTCACGACTGTTTCCACTCGGACTTTAATACAGCTAAACCATTGTTTGGTTTCCATGGTAGCGCGTCTCTTTAGCAGCCTGCGCAACTCAAAGTCTGAGAGGGTGAGGAAGATGAAAACTGAACAATTCGACAACTCGACCCTCTGATCGCTCCTTTCCTGTAAAATACAGGTCCAGCCCACACATATGCTCCATGGTGCCACAGGCATTGCCTTTACAACTACAATAAGCATGTAAATGTTAATCTACAGCTCCGGCGATCCACTAGCACCAGAGTCTACACCTGCAGACAACTACTGTAGCGTCACCTTGGATACGAGTCTAAACAACTCACAGACACACAGGCCAGGGCGCTGAAAGGGCGCCCTTTGAGCATCAGATCTGACGACGCTGATTGGCTGAAATTATGTTTCAGCGGCATAGTTTACAGATAGCAACAGTCAGCCTGTTGGCTGCAGCTGCTCTGGCCGCCCGGACGAGAGAGGGTAATGATACACGCTGTGGCCAGCCAGGAAACATGTGACTTATCAGTAACTTTAGACATCGAAAAACAATTTTAAACGAGATTTTATTGTAGATTATACATTTTACTGATACCAACTATATAATATTTACCTTGTTCTTTAAAAAAAAAAAAAAAAAAAAAAAAATACTTTTTGGAAATATATTTTTTTATTTATTTTTTATTTTGAATGACAATCAAACATGTGGGAAGAGGGGGGCGGCGCCCCTAGTGCCCCTATGGGCCGGCCACCACTGACTACAGTCTTCCAGAATTTCTGGTTGCTCATGGCTGTTCCGAGATATTGAGACTGAAACCTGTGAAAGTTAGCTTTCGACCCTTCCAAGGTTTTTTGAGGATAAAATCTGTAATAAGTTCCCATTTAGCATGGAAACAGAAGCCAGAAAAATTAGACCACTGTTGAATTTGGCAATTACTGAGATGCGGGATGTTGCCATATCACTAATGTTAGGTTGGTTGATGTTCTAAGATAGATTGAGACAATGCTATCATAGCCACATATTGGTTGGGGGTAAAGTGACGCTCTACCTTTTTAAAATTGTTCACTTCCAGCCCCAATGTCATTGACCAACCAGTAGATTTCAGGACTGCAACAAGAAAGAAGAAGAAGAAGAAGACTTTTTGACTTTTGCAAAAACACTTTATTTACATACGATCAATTATACATTCTTCAAATAAAGTGCTTCATTGCGCAATAAAAAAAACGGATCACTTAAAATAATACATTAAAACCTATGTCTTAAAAAACTGTGCAAATTGCAAATCCTCATCCACAACAGAACACACAATATCATTATAACACCAACGCTGTTTAACACTAGAACCGCCAGAGGTCGCTGTATACCTAAAACCGCCAACGGGTAAAATGTACCCGCTATTGATTTGCAAGGTACAATGTTATTTTATTTATCATACAGAACAGTGAGTTTTGATCGCACAGGGATGACATGTATACCAATACAATCTGTGGACTCTCAGCTTTTCATATGACATAGTTTGTGCAGATAGCATGAAGTATAAAATATCGCTATAAGTGCTGATTTAAACGCTTGGTGTTAGACTTGCGTTTTGTTTAGGTACAAATCTCTCAATCTCTCTCTATCCATCTATAACTATCTATCGATCCATCTGTAATGTTCTGTTCTATGGACATATTGTCTACATAAACAGACGACGCGGACTACTTCTCTCATTCCGAGTGTCCATCTTTATTCAAGTGGCACGTAACCTGCACACATGCATTACGTCCTCAATGTGAGCTCAGTCATCCAAGATCTTGTATTCTCCAAGATGTTACACTATCTATAACTATATATATATATATCTCTCTTTCTCTATCTATCTATCTATCAATATATCTATCTATCTCTCTCTATCTATCTCTCTATCTATAAGGAACCGCAGTAGACAAAATGCGTTGCTATAGCAACACGTCATGTTTACGCTGCATTTTCTATGAGGTAAATATTACCCGCTGGCGGGTATGGGTATAAATGGCAATTTATTTGGCGATTTTTTTCAATCTGACTTCCTATTGACAATTTTTAACAACAGAGGGTGCTATATAACACACTTTCAGTAAAAGTCACAGACTGGGAGACTTTAATATTTTATGGAAAAAAAGTTACATACAATAAAAAAACAGCTGCGGGTAAAATGTACCCGTTGGCGGTTCTAGTGTTAAAAGCGTCCAAGTCCCCAATGTGCTTATAAAAACAATGCTCTAGCCAGAGTCTGGCTCTGATGTTACACAGCCAGATCGCTTTTGCCTCTTCCCCTTTCTTATTTTCAACCCTGTTTTTCCTGCTTAAACAAATGGCCATTTTTGCTTCGCCAGAGAGGTAATTCAGGAAGTGCCACTTTTCCTTGCTTGTCTTTTTATATGGAGCCCCCATGATAAAAACACTCTCGGTAAAAGCTATACTAAAAAGACAAAAAAACAATGTTAAAAGAGAGAAGAAACCCGTGACTCTCTTGCACTCTGTAAAAACATGGAAAACAGTCTCTCTAAAACCACAAAATGGACACTTGTTAAAAACAGCAGGATTAATAATGGAGATAAAAGAATTACAGGCGATGGCACCATGTACAATTTTCCATTGGAGGTCGGCAATACGTTTTTTAATGGGAGGTTTGTATAAAATCCTCCACTGTGGGCCTGGTCCGCCTCCTGCACTCAGTCTGGTGCTCCACACAGTGGAGGCCCTGTCCTTCAGCACACTTTTGTTGGTCGTCTTTACAATGTTCATGTAGTGTTTTCTTGTCAACTTTGTGGATAGTCATTTGTCCTTGGTTTGCGACCTTGAGCAGAGGGCCGGTCAGTTCTCCGAGCCCTGGGCTCACGTAGATCTCAGGGAAGGGGTCTGCTGGGTCCGGCTTGGCTCTTCCCTGTCCGTAGCTCCTTAAAAGTATTTTGTCATCAGGGGAGAGGATCTGGCTCCAGAGTTGCAGGATCCTCTCGGCCACCCTGACAGAGTGCAGGAAGAACTGGTAGACCGTCACTCCACTCACCGACAGCGAGGGCCTCACTTTTCCTCCAATTCACCCTCGCTGCGGATGCTGAACTAAAATCCCTCACGATGTTAACTAAAATGTCTGTATCTTTTTGTTCTCTAATAAAAATGATGTAATCCGCATATGCTGATAAAACCATGCCTCCACTAAAACCAGGTAAAAACAGTCCTTGCAGTTTGGAGCGTATTTTGTTGAGGAGGGGTTCTAAGGAGAGTGCATAGAGCATGCCAGACCGAGCCCTGCCGGACCCCTCTACACACTCTAAAAGGAGCACACAGCCCACCGTTGAACTTCAGTACACTCTCAATCTTACATCTCGATTTAGGTGGACATTGTCCACCATGGACCTGCCGGGCACACAGTAGGTCTGGTCCCGGTGGATGACCTGCTCCACAGCCCTCACCAGCCTGGTCGCCAAAGCCTTGGACAGAAGTTTGTAATCCACACACAGCAGAGACACAGGGCGCCAGTTTTTGATGTCCTGCTGGTTTCCTTTTTTTGGTAGAAGCGTGATCACCGCTCTCCTGCAGGACATCGGCATAGAGCCAGAGGCCAGACTTTCATTAAAAACGTCTAAAAGGTCATGTGACAAGACGTCCCATTAGGCTTTATAAAACTCTACAGAGAGGCCATCGATACCAGGAGCCCGCCGTCCCTGCATGCCTTGCAGGGCGGTCTGCAGCTCCTGGATCGTTAACGGCCCTTCGAGCTGTGAGTTGGTTTACTTCGCAGCAGAACCCCTCTGACAGAGTTTCCCCCTCCTCACACTCGCTTGTGTAGAGGGTGGAATAAAAGCTCACAGCTCGCCTCCTGATCTGGCTTGGCTCTGTTATTTCCTGCCCTGTGTCTGACAGCAGTGAGTGGATCACTCGCCTCTGCCCATTATTTTTCTCCAGGCCGAAGAAGAAGTTAGTGGGAACATCCATATCACTGGTGTTGAGAAACCGGGATCTGACTAGTGCACCCTGAACTTTAACGTCCAGCAGGTTGGCTAAGGCCATTTTTTTCTCTTTGAGGATTTGAATATATCCTCGATCTCCTGTGGTCTCACTTATTGTTTCTAGTATAATGATGTCTTGTGTTACATTGAGGGTGTGCGCAGAGCAATCTTATCTCAGTCTTACCATGGTCCCACCACTGCCTAAGACAGCTAAAACCTCCCTTCCTCTGCCTAAAAACACTCCAGAAATAAATAAGGGCCTCTTTAAAATGTTTATCAAATGTTCAAACCGAGATAAAATGCCAATACGCACTTCTGGGTAAAACATTTCTAATAAAAACCTTACATAAAAGCAAAGAGTTATCCGTAAAACCAGCAGGTGATATACTGCACATTTTAAAAGTGTTAAAATGATGCTTAAAACAATAAAAACGATGTCTAGCTGATGAGATTATATTCTCTCTGATGTGGGACCAGAGGCCTGTACTACGAAGCTGGTTCAACCTAACCTGGATATGTTTGAGTTAGCCGGTTGGCCTAATCCAAAACATACGCGCTCTCGCTAAACGGTACTACGACACGGGTTATCAAGTGGATCGCTCAAGCCAGCCGTGTCCCATCTAGTTATGTGCGCGTTCACATGAAAGGGGAGCATTCGACCAATCACAAACATGGAGAAGCGTACAGCGCATGATACATTATGATGTGATATGCCGTGGACTCTTAATGTTACTCTGATCCGGTTACTTATGTTGTGGCAGATATGTAAGAAAGCTTTCTTAACGCTAATATTATCATAGTCAGATTGCTCTGAAGATGGGAGGTGATATTCTATTAATGTTCACGTTCACAGTCTGTGATTTTTGCCGGCCGTCTTTCCTGCAACGGCAGCTTTTCTGTATTTCCTTTCTCCTGTAATATGACTTGATCGCTTTAAACTCCGCACAATGAGCTCTGATTGGTCAGCAGGCAGTGCTTTCACTGAGTTGAGCTCTTAGCCTGCAACGGGGTATACTACGAAGCAGGATTTTCGTTTAGCAAGATAACTTCTGGGATTTCCGGTACTACGAAGCTGGTTCACTTTTTAGCGGGCTAGATCTCCATGGTGACTTATCCTGGAACCTAGTCTGTGCTCCGAAGCAGGATAGGTTCCAGGATAAGAGATCAACTCAGCGAAAGCACCACGCCTGCTGACCAATCAGAGCTCAGTGTGCGGAGGAAATACAGTTTAAGCTGCCATTGCAGGAAAGACGGCCGGCCAAAATCACCGACTGTGTGAACGTGAAAATGAATAGAACATCACCTCCCATCTTCAGAGCAATCTGACTATTATAACTATTATACTATTATGTTAAGAAAGCTTAATTAAATATCTGCCACAACATAAGTAACCGGATCAAAGTAACATTACGTTGCCTACAGTCCGTGGCACTGAGTGCAGACGTCGATGTGTCCCATTCAGTGGCGGCGCTAGGGGGTGGCTACTTGGGCTCAAGCTCCAGATGTTTTCTGAAAAGCCCCGGATGTTTCACTCATTCATTTATTATTATTATTTTTTTAAAACGTCTCGGGATTAATGTGCAGTTCCGGAGTCCACCAGAGAGGCAGCCGCTGCGTGACAGTAGCCTGCGTACTGCGTAGCCTTCCCTGCCCTGACGAGTTTTAAGCTAATAGCCTATAAAGTTATGGATATTAGAAAGTTATTTTCATTGAAAAAGGCGCCACAACGGCTGCAGCAGCAGCAGTATCAGCAGCTGACAACAATGTCATCACCAGCAGTGAAGAAATGGATGATGTTTCAGGTTTGTGAATCTCATGGTGATATCTGCAGTCTGGCTGACTGAGTAAGAAGTGAAAAAGAATGATGTAATGTTAATGTTATAGCTAGTAAACATGGATTAACCACACTAATTATACCCTTATGTTAGTATGTATACAGAACATGACAAAAATGTATCCTAAGATGTAACGTTAACCCTTCATACCTCAGTTTACCTTTAAGACACTAAAATAACGTATTCCAATTTTTATATTGTTTTGGAATTATACCAGCTCTCGTTTCAGTACACTTAACAACGGAACCATAGCAACGGAACTGACAGGCAATGGAACTGACAGGCAACCCTCTGAATCAGACTCCGATTGGCTGTGACTGCATCCAATCAGAGTGTCCGATTCAGAAACGTGACTCTTACACTCTTTACGTCACAAACAAAGATTGTGGATGAGAATGGATCTATAAAACGATAAGCAATGCGCCAGAATCAAGGTGAGACTATCCGCATCCTTTAAAACTCTACGCATATTCGTTTCACCGAAATAAGTAAACGACTGTATTTGAGTGAGTTAAGGCATTAGTTTGCTTCATTAAAGGACGTTAATGAATAAGTGTTCTCCAGTGCCTTTTGTCCGCTTTAAGGTATTATTAAGGTAGGGTTAATGTTGCTCTCAAAGTGCACCAGATTGATGCTTTTAACTTCAATATTTAAAAAAAAATCTCCCCGGAGGACCATGCCCCGTCGACCCCCGTAAAGGATGTTCGATCCACCCCCCATTTGGAAAAGAATAGCACTTTACCCCTGCACCCCCCGGATCTCCTACAATCCTAAATCCGCCACTGGTCCAATTATCATTCATATCACATCATATCACATCATATCACATCATAATGTATCATATATTTCCTTATCTGAGTCAGCTGAGCCGTATCTAGTCGCGCAACACTCACAGTGTCACATAGGCTACTGTATGCATAAGTATTATTTTAAGCAACACATTAAGTTGACGAAACACTCGAGTCAAATGTAATTAAAGTCAGATCCACTCATGTCTTGGACGGGGCAGTGATATCATAAACCTGTTAATGTACGCATTCAAACACTTTTTCTTTTACCAGCTGTATTCACCTTGCAAGTTAGCTATGTGGCTTTTATCCTGGATAAAGTGTTTAAGTCATGGATGTTTAAAGTTTAACTTCTTCATATTTGACTAATATTATAGTTGACTTTTCATTCAGGAAGTATGACGCTGCACTGTCAGTACGTTTCTCCATGTTTGGGATTGGTCGAATGGTCCAGATACCACCCCTTTTATGTGAACGCGCACCTAACTAGATAGGACATGGCTGGCTTGAGCGAACAAGTTGATAGCCAGTGTTGTAGGACAATTTAGCGAGAGCGGCTTTGTTTTGGATTAAGTCAACCGGATAACTCAAAACATATCCAGGATATGTTGAACTGGATTCGTAGTATACCCCCCAGCTGCCTCAGAGCATGCTGGGATGCTGGGTGCGGCTCTGCATGGTTGTAGTCTAAAGATGCATTTTCTGTACAATTAAAATCCCCACCCAAGAATGAAAAATCCTCCGTGGCACAACCGTTTAAAACATCATTAACTTTGAGTAAAAACAGCTTCCTCTCTGCACCGTTTGTTGGAGCATACACATTTATAAAAACAACTGTAAAAAGATCAAACCGTGCTTTTAGTAAAGCAACCTCCCATTGATAAAATGCTCGATCTCCAGTGAGACAGGATTAAAAGACTTGGAGAGGAGGAAGCCCACCCCCACACTGAGAGAGGTGTTGTGGCTTAAAATGACTTCCCCCTCCCACTCCTTTATCCAGTCCGTCTCATTAAAAACATCGATGTGTGTCTCTTGTAAAAAGAAGACATCGACATGTTTTATTTTTGCAGTCTGAATTCTGAAATATTAAAGCCCTCTTTCTTTCCTTTCTGGCTCCATTTACATTTAAACTTCCCACTCTAAAATTATCCATTGTGAGTGAGATGTTAAAAGCAAAAATAAAAACAAATACATTAAACACAGTGTTACGTGCCAGGCAGGCTATACTTGTGTGGTTTTCTTTCCCTCCTGTGTTTCTCTCTTCTCCCTGTCTTCTGCACAGCTAATCAGCAGCTGATCGGAATCTGCCTGTGCACCTCAGTCTGATGGCTGATTGGATCCTCTCACCCTCAGCTGGCCTATCAGCAGCCAGGGCCGACCATAAAGGAGGCACCCAGGAAGTCTTCTCTCTCTCTCACTCTTGGCCTGTTGCTGATGAAGGAGCCTGCAGTGTTTAGCAACTCATGATGTTTGTATTGTCTGACCTTTGTGAAAGGGTGTGTGTTGAGAGGTGGAGGAGTTAGGTAAGTCTGGGGTACCCTGTACATTTCTCACCACATAGCTAACTAATGTTCAGACACACTAGGTTAGCGGATTGTTGCCACCCCTGTATATTGTTTTGTCAAATTCTTTGTAGTTTAGTTAGTGAGGTTTTTTTTGTTTGAGTTTTGGTTTCAAAGGATAGATGTAGAGATAGGCCTGGTTTTGTTATGCTTGTTTCTTTTGTTTGGCACAATCCTTTGACTCCTCCTCCTCCTCACCAACAGAGTGTTTCAATTATATGTCTGTTCGGATCTGGGTTTACACATAATAAACCTTTTGTCAACTGTTACGCTGACTCCCTCATTTTTATTGGTTGTCTGTTATTGTCTCCAGGTCCCCTAGACCTCAGTGGGGACGTAACAAATGGGGGCTCGTCCAGGATATCTATTTTCCTGAGCTAAAAAAAAAATATATATTATTGAGAAGTCATTGTAGGTGTTGTACATTGGCCGAAAAATGGGTTTTGACTTACAGGAGTTTATTGAAAGTCCAAGTGTTGATACATTGTATTCCTGTCGCAAAGATGACATGTTATGTATTGCAGCTCACTTTAACATTTCAGTAGACAAGTATAAATTAAAAAAAGAGATAAGAGAGAAAATCATGCAAAAACTAGAGGAGTTAAAGATTCTTGTAATCCCAAGCATGTCAACTCAGCCTAGGGCTGATGTATCTATTGATGATGATAATAGGGAACGTGTTGTTGGTGCTTCCTTTTATAGAAAAGAATAGTCTTGCTGTATTAGCTACACCTAGAATTGACAAGTTAAATCCTGAGGCTCCTCCTGCAACGCTTCCTAGGTTTGAGGCTTTCTCTCCGGGTAGCGTTGGTGCAAGTAGTGATGCCAAACTGAAGGTTCGTCTTGCCCGTCTTCAGCTGGAGTTCCAGGAGAAGGAAATGGTGTGTAGAGCTGAATATGATTACAAACTGCAGATTCGCAAGTTAGAGATAGAAGCTGAGAAAGAAATCACGTTAAAGCGGCTTGAAGTTGATGCCCTGAGAATATCTTCAGAGCAGACATTTGAGAGGTCAATACCTTCGCATACAGTCTCTCATACAAAAAGTTTTGATGTAAGTAAAAATATTGCTTTGGTGCCAAATCTTAGAGAGTCGGAAGTTGACTCATATTTTTGTGCTTTTGAGAGGATTGCTACTGCAGTAGTCAAGCCTAAAGACATGTGGCCAATCCTACTACAGTGCAAATTAGTAGGTAAAGCTCAGGAAGTGGTATCTTCACTTTCTTTGGAAGAAAGCTTGCAGTACGAAGTGCTTAAAGAGTCGATCTTGCGTGCTTATGAGCTTGTGCCGGAGGCCTACAGACAAAAGTTCAGACACCATAAAAAGTCTGCTACTCAGACATTTGTTGAGTTTGCGCGAGAGAAGAGCATTATCTTTGATAAATGGTGTACGGCTAATGAAGTGAAGGATCATTTTGAGAGTCTTCGTCAGTTACTTCTCTTGGAAGATTTTAAGAATTCTTTGTCTGAAAGGATGGTGATATTCTTAAATGAACAGAAGGTCACTTCACTGGCTAAGGCAGCTGTTTTAGCGGATGAATTTATGCTCACTCACAAGACTGTGTTTTCTTCACCCTTGCGCCCAGATAAAGCTACAGAGTCGCAAACCGGAAGGACTGATCTTGGCCCAACAACTTTTGAAAGGTCTAGAGGACCACCATCACCTCCACGGGGGCCCCGTGAGTGTAACTACTGCCATAAAACAGGACACCTTATTACAGGGTGTCATTTCTTAAAGCGTAAACAACAATTTTCGCAACGCTTTCAAACACCAAAAGGCATGGGACTCATTAAAGGAGTTTCCCTATCAGACATAGAAATGTCCCAGGAAGATGATGTACCTGATCCCTGCTTCAAACCCTTTATTTCAAAGGGTTTTGTTTCTTTAACTGGGGATCCTAAAGACCAGCTGCCTGTACAGGTACTTAGGGATACCGGAGGTTCTCAGTGTATTATTAGAGAAGGCATCTTACCTTTAACCTCCAGGTCATCATGTGGATCAAGTGCTGTTGTTCAAGGGGTAGGCATGACACTAGTTGCGGCTCCTTTGCACAATGTTTATATTCACTCGTCCCTTGTCAAAGGATTCTTTAAAGTAGCTGTCCTCCCGGCCTTGCCCATCAAAGGTGTTGATTTCATCCTCAGTAATGACTTGGCTGGAGGCAAAGTTAAGACAGTACCTGAGGTCATTGATTCTCCTGATCTAAGTTTAGACGCAGAGAAATCAGCTGAAGTACCTCCCGAAATATTTCCTGCTTGTGTTGTTACAAGGGCCCAGTCAAAGAAATATGGAGAGGACTTGTCTGATTCTTTTCTTGCTACAGGGCAGTTTCTTAAAGACATGACTGCGACGGACCGACTGCCAGAGGAGGCCCGGTCTGCTGATGCTGGATCACCCAGTAACAGCTCAGAGCTTGTACAACTGCCTGCCACTCGGGAAGAATTCATGGCAGCCCAGTTAAGTGATGAAACACTTTCTAAATGTCTCTCTTCTGTTATAAGTCAAGAAGATGCACAGGCCATCGATCACCCCGTGAGCTACTTCTTCCGAAAGTTCAACAAACATCAGTTGAAGTACTCTACTATTGAAAAATAAGCTTTAGCTCTATTGTTTGCCTTGCAGCACTTTGAGGTGTATCTTTGCTCCAGTGTAAAACCTATTAAGGTATACACTGATCATAATCCCCTGGTTTTTCTTGCAAGGAAGTACAACCACAATCAACACCTTATGCGTTGGTCATTGATTGTCCAGAACTATAACCTTGACATAAGCCATAAAAAGGGGGCCGATAATGTTCTTGCCGATGCAGTATATCGTGCTATGTAAATAGAAAATGTATATTGTCGGGTCCAAACATACTGTGTGGATTTATATGTGTGGGGGTGTTACGTGCCAGGCAGGCTGTACTTGTGTGGTTTTCTTTCCCTCCTTTGTTTCTCTCTTCTCCCTGTCTTCTGCACAGCTAATCAGCAGCTGATCGGAATCTGCCTGTGCACCTCAGTCTGATGGCTGATTGGATCCTCTCACCCTCAGCTGGCCTATCAGCAGCCAGGGCCGACCATAAAGGAGGCACCCAGGAAGTCTTCTCTCTCTCTCACTCTGGGCCTGTTGCTGATGAAGGAGCCTGCAGTGTTTAGCAACTCATGATGTTTGTATTGTCTGACCTTTGTGAAAGGGTGTGTGTTGAGAGGTGGAGGAGTTAGGTAAGTCTGGGGTACCCTGTACATTTCTCCCCACGTAGCTAACTAATGTTCAGACACACTAGGTTAGCGGATTGTTGCCACCCCTGTATATTGTTTTGTCAAATTCTTTGTAGTTTAGTTAGTGAGGGTTTTTTTGTTTGAGTTTTGGTTTCAAAGGATAGATGTAGAGATAGGCCTGGTTTTGTTATGCTTGTTTCTTTTGTTTGGCACAATCCTTTGACTCCTCCTCCTCCTCCTCACCAACAGAGTGTTTCAATTATATGTCTGTTCGGATCTGGGTTTACACATAATAAACCTTTTGTCAACTGTTACGCTGACTCCCTCATTTTGATTGGTTGTATGTTATTGTCTCCAGGTCCCCTAGACCTTAGTGGGGACGTAACACACAGACATTGAGGTTTTTAAAATCACCGCTTCCCATTTGCTTCCTTACTTTAGTTACAATTTTTTTTAGTCTATAAACTTCCAGCTCATCCAAGACAGACTGCTCTTTTCGGCTCATGTGGAATCTTGCTGAGGCACAAAAAATGGCCAAATCTGGGAAATATTCTTCTATGATTACGTTATGTACATTTTTTTTTGTTGACTACTACTCAAAAAACCTGGCACATCGCTGCTGTCAGACACACAATCATCCCAACTCTCATCCGCCTGTTCTTGCTCTCTTTCTTCCTTTCCCTCAATCCCTAATTTACTGCTTTTTGCAACGGTTGATATGTCTTTTTTATTTCTCCTGCGTTTAGTAGCTGTCTTTTTTTTATTTATCATTTATGTTGCCACCTCTTCCTCCTCCATCTGATCTCAGCAACCTCCACCTGCTCACCCCATGTTTTCTTCTCTTCTCCTGTTTTGTCCATATGTGTTTCCCTATCCATATCCTCCTCCTGTGTTTTACTGACTTCACCTGTCCCTACATTTTATTTTGCCAAATCACCTTGTGGTTCATTGATTATTCCAGTTTTTTTTTCACAATTTGTATTGTTTTTTAAATCTTTTTTTCTCCCATCCCCCTTTTCTTCTGCTTCTCACAAAACCACCACCTAATTTTCCTGGACATAATCACTCACACCCTGTGCAACACCACCGCACCGCAAGCCGGGCACAGCAGCAGAACCGATATCACGGACTCCTGGTGGACGTTAAAACTAAACGCTTGGTTGATGCCTTGACGTTTTCCTCCCTCGTGTGTACACTTGGCAAGGCAGCGTACGACGGGCTGTCTGGCTCGCTGTCGGGAGCGGAAATTTTTCTCAGGCTGTTGGCTGAATTTCCAGACCTGACGCTACCCACTTTCTCATGTTTTGGTTGCAGATTGCCTCTCCAGAGTCGTCATCAGAGCCGTCGAGTTGGGCCTGGACTATACTCGCATGGCGGAGGACCAGGTCACAGACCCCGGCGTCCAGGCTCTGAAGGTGGAGGGCGCGGGGCTGCGCTTGGAGGACGTGGTGTTCGGCAACGCGGGTGTTACTCTCCTGTGTGACGTCTCCACGGGCCTGTCGCGGCCAGTCGTTCCCACCAGCTCGAGGCGCTCTGTGTTTGAAGCGGTGCATGGCCTGTTTCACCCCGGCGATAAGCCTTCGGTGCGCTTGGTGGCCGTGAAGTTCGTCTGGCTGGGGCTGAAAAAGGACGTAAGGACTTGGGCTGGTGAGTACGTAGCTTGTCAGCGCGCTAAAGTGCACTGCCACGCGAAGGCCCCTTTAGAACGTTTCCTGGTGCCTGAGGAGGTTTGACCACGTCAACATCGACCTGGTTGGTCCATTACCCTCCTCTCAGGGCTTTTCCTACCTCCTCACCATGGTGGACAGGACGACCTGTTGGCCGGAGGCGGTCCCTCTCGTTTCAACATCTGCCGCTGACATAGCCCGGGCTTTCATTGCGACGTGGGTGTGTCGTTTTGGCACCCCGTCAGACATTTCTTCAGACAAGGGAAGAAATGTCCGAGTTCACGTCCGAGCTCTGGAATGCCGTGGCGAGTGGCTTGGGGGTTAAGCTGCACAGGACTACCGCTTACCACCCTCAAGCTAACGGCCTCTGTGAACGGTTCCATCGCTCCATGAAGGCGGCCCTCAAGGCCGGCCTTACGGATGGTAATTGGGTCGACAAGCTGCCATGGGTGATGCTGGGCCTGAGGACTGCGCCTAAGGAGGATCTGCAGCGCTCCACGGCTGAGATGGTCTACAGTCAGCCGCTGAGGGTTCCGGGGGATTTCCTCCCCAACGCATCGGCTCCCTGGTCGGCGACAGCCCAGCGGGCTTTCCTGCAGGGCGCTGCTGAGACTTTTGCTCCGATTCCCACTGCTCGTTCCCACTGCTCGTTCCCACTGCGGTTTCCCGCGGATCTCCGTTCGGCGGAGCACGCCTTCATCCGGCACAATGCGCACAGACTACAGCCTCCCTACGATGGACCTTTCTGGGTTTTGGAGCACGGGAGCAAACACTTTGTTGTCGACCTGGTGGTAAGGCCGAGCACGTCTCGGTGGACAGGTTGAAGGCGGCCCACCTGGATTTAGACCAGCCGGTGGTGCTGGCGCGACCTCCGCGACGGGGACGCCCCCCCAGCCTTGATCCCTGTTGCTGACTTGAGACCCGTTGTTCCGCTCTCGCCTCTTCCGGAGGCCGCCCATACAGAGGTCGTTTTTCTGGCTCCCGTGCTCAGGAGTCTGACTTTGATTATAGGACATAATTCACTGTTTTTAGTGTGTGTAGCAACCCGGACCCGTTAGTGAGGATACCGGGGTTTGTGGTCATTCAGGCTAGCATGACACACAGTAGCAGTAAATGTACTCACCACCTTGTCTTGATCAATGTATAATAAAGTGTGGAGTTCCATACTGAACACCGCCTCCGACTCCCATTCATCGGCTCTACACAGTACAACTTTGGTTGCGGGCAGCATCAGTGGCTGAACCTGTACAAACATTTCTCTCACCGTGATGCCCGTCTCGATGACGCGGTTCACCTTCTCCACCTGATCCAGAAAGATCACCACCGCACTGTTCATCCGCGCCAGGGACTTAATGCTGCTGTGCCCGACCTTCTCTCCCACAGCCAGCCCGATCTCCTCCACAGTGCATGGGAAGCCGGCTGAGATGTTAATGCCTTGCTTCGTCGTGAGTTTGGCAAACTCCCCATTTACCAAGGCGTCACACACCGGCAGGAGAGGCCCACAAAACACCCCACAAACACCACCAAAAAGCACGAAAAGTAAAGCAAATCAAACCATCACCGATAAACTATATTAAATGAACACCCATTACACAAAAAAAAACGGAAAATATAACGAAAAATTCTTGCTCTTCTCTTTCTCTCGCACTCCAAAATCTCCCAGCATGCACCAGAAGAAGAAGAAGATGTTGTTCACTCTTTTATTATAAACAGAACAATACACAAACATGCACAAATATACTCTTTATTTCTGAATACATCTATACACACAAATGGTTTCCAAGCCATGTCCCTACCAACTGGCCAAACAAGGGCAAGATCCCTCACTGGCTTTTCACCAGCAAAAATAGATAATAAAATCTCTGGTCTTTGAGTAATTGGCTATATAATTTGTTGGATATTCCATAATGATTCTATCGTTGGCCTCTTCTGACCACCACGTAAAGACCATACTTCTTCCTCATGCCATCATACCATTGTAGAAAAGGCAACAAACCGACTGAAAGGCTGCAGACTCCACTTAAATTACCTGATCATTATTCCTCACACAAATGCAATTTAACATAATGAATAATTGCATTACAGAACACTTGGTTCTCCATGCTACTCAGCCTCAATCCACTTCCCAAAGATCACATTGTCTGTTCTTATTGGGCTGAAAATAGAAACTGTGCGATAAGGTTAAAGAAAAATCCTGCATTATTCACAGGACAGTCTAAGCACTCATTGTGCACATAATGACACTAATTGCGGCATGATTTGAGAGAAAAGATTAACACATGGAACTCAGATTGTCATAATTAACATTCAAGTCCTGATTGAAAATTCTAGATAAGATGAGATGTTCTCTCAGTGTGCTGTCCTTCACGTTTCATCAAGAGGTTTTTATCATCAAATTGAATCCTGCAGTTTGTCCTTAACCTATGAGGTGCTCTTCTTTCAGAGTGTCCTCGCTTGTATTTAAATAACTAATGACGCAGAATGATTTTCTTTGGATCAACTATTCAATCATGTTCAGAAAGATTCACATATTCATTTGCTTCTGCAAAGTCCATGAGTCAACCAGCTTTTTTGTTTTACAAAGACCAATCTGACAGTAATACTTAATGATACATTTCTACAACACATAGCATGTTACATTTACGGTGGCCGACAAGTGCAAATGCGCTATTTATAACGGCCGCATTAAGAGAAATGCACTGCAGCTTCCGAAAATATGCAAATATATAAACACAAATGTGCCAAAACACATTGAACTAAAGAAACATCTTTACCAAAAACAACACATGCGCAGTATTTAAAAAAAACCTTCACCAACTTTGTGTTTACTAAAAGCGCTGCAAAAACGAGATGCTGCAACAGCAACAAAAAGGAAACGGAAACCCTTTAACCATTTGGAGTCCTGGGCGAATTTGGCAGTTTTCTCATACTTTTGATTTGTCTTACTAAACCCCATTAAGAAATGTTTGGCATGTCAATGTTTGGTATCTTTTTTTTTAAGGACAACCTCACCTATACAGTATAACCTGATAGTTATTTCTTTCATTTTGAGATACTATATGAACATTTTGGACCCAAAATAAAAAAAAAAGTTGGCACAACAAAACATTTAAAAGCTTGAATAATGTACATGGGATTTCATTCTGATAAGACAAAAGTTGTAATATAAATATAATACAAATATATATATATATATACACATTATGTACAAAAATTAGTTTTTTCTGTCTTTATCTGTGCCACGCTTCAAAGCAGTTTCTGTCAACTCCTCCTCCTCCATGTAAAAAAACAAGCTTATAGCTTGACTCATGTTCAGAGTTTTCTTCATCATAGTTGAATCTTCCATCCATCCATCCATCCATCCATCTTCTCCAGCTTATCCGTGGTCGGGTCTGATTTTCAAGACCCGCTCCTGCCCCGCACCCGCAACGTGCAATACCGAACCCGCCCCGCTACCCGCCCATATTAGTTCCGCAACCCGACCCGACCCGTCGGCACAGGATCCGCAACCCGACCCGAACCCGCATATATATGAGCAGTGAAAACGTGCAATTATTAACACACGCAGTTGCATATTTGTCTAAAAAAGCGTGGGATGTTGTTTATTTTCTGCATCTAGGATGACGCCAAAAGCCTCCCAGACGTTGGATTTCGCTCTTGAGGAAGTGTTATTGAAAATGCTATATTCTCCGCCAGAGAGCTTCACCTCAGCCATTTAGAATGTGGTGCGCTCAGAAGCAGATTGATGCGCTGCAGAGGTTATGATTATGCGCGGTCCCGCGGGGGAGAGGTCTGAGGATTTAAACATTAAACTAAATTATTATTATTTAAATATATTTATTAGGGCCGGGACTTTAACGCGTTAATTAAGATTAATTAATTACACAAAAATGAACACGTTAAAACAATTAACGCATTTTAATCGCACTTATTTTTGCACCGCGGAACGTTTCTCACTGGATGAGTTTCAGGGGTACCGATTATACTGGAGCACCAACTAACGTTCATGACTTCAAACAACAACAAACCACAGTGAACAATAGTCAAACATGAACGAAGAAGCTGATGAGACCGCTTTGGTTGGCCCCGTGGATGGGACATTTTGTTTTAAAAAAACGGACGGATGGAAGCATCAATAAGAGCACGGTTGTTTGCAAATTATGCAAAAAGGAATTTGCATATCACCGCAGCACATCAAGTCTCAAGTATCACCTCAATGCAAAACCTATCGCAGCTAGCTTGGAAGCTAGCGTGGACGTTAGCCCGACTCGGAGTACAAGGACCCACACCCAATTCGCGTTGATCAAACAGTGGCCTGTGCAACAGAGAGATTTTATTTTTCATCAGGACATTGGAAGAATAGGAGAGATTGAGGTCAATCACTGGCACTTTTTTATTTATTTTAAATGGTACAGTACACTTTATGTTGAACTATTTATTATTATGTTGTTGGTGCAACTGGCACTTTATGTTGAACTGTTTATTGTTTTGGCCAAGGTTATTGAGAGAGTTGGACTGAAATTGATTAGATTTTTTAAATCAACTGTTGGTAAATCAACAAAGTCTGTTATGGCCTCTGAAGCAACAGAGAGATGTTTTCTAATAGTCAGGGTTTCCAATGTTCTGAATGTACTTGAAAGTATTGTGTTATACTTAAAAAACAAAATGTTACAGTTTACAGAAGGTCTACCTACCTATAGGCTACCTGAATCTCTGAAATTTACTATATTCCTAAATATGCTATTGCTACACTTTATTGCAAAAATTGCACTTTTCTGTTGGTCTTTGTTAAGTACCACCTTCAAAAAAAATAAACAATATTTTGTTGCTTAAGCTTATGTATTCAGTCATTATTCAATGGTATACTAAAATTCATGTGAAAAAAATTGCTTCTCACTGTTCTCAGGTCAAATATTTATATGTGATTAAAAATGCGATTAATTGCGATAAATTAATTACAAAGCCTGTAATTAATTAGATTAATTTTTTTAATCGAGTCCCGGCCCTAATATTTATTATGCAACAGCCGCGATCCGACCCGTATCATCTTTGATTTACCCAGAACCGAACCCGGGAAAAAGCGTATGAAAAAATACCACCCGCGAATCACTTTTTTTGCGGGTCGCCCGTCAGGTACCCGCGGTCGACCCGATGCAGGACTCTTCCCTAGGGAGGCGCCCAGGTGGCATCCTAACTAGGTGCCCGAACCACCTCAACTGGCTCCTTTCGACGCGAAGGAGGAGCGGTTCAACTCCGAGTCCCTCCCGGATGACCGAACTTCTCACCTTATCCCTAAGGGAGAGACCAGCCACCCTGCGGAGAAAACCCATCTCGGCCGCTTGTATCCGCAATCTCGTTTTTTCAGTCATGACCCATCCTTCATGACCATAGGTGAGGGTAGGAACGAAAATGGCCCGGTAGACAGAGAGCTTTGCCTTCTGGCTCAGCACAACGGTGCGGTAAAGCGACTGCAGTACCGCTCCCGCTGCTCCGATTCTCCGGCCCATCTCACGCTCCATTATACCCTCACTCGAGAACAAGACCCCGAGATACTTGAACTCCTTGACTTGGGATAAGGAACCATTCCCTACTTGGAGTGGACCGTCCATCGGTTTCCTGCTGAGAACCATGGCCTCAGATTTGGAGGTGCTGATCCTCATCCCAGCCGCTTCACACTTGGTTGCGAACCGATCCAGTGAGTGCTGAAGGTCACAGACCGATGAAGCCATCAGAACCACATCATCTGCAAAAAGCAGTGATGCAATCCTTAGTCCACCAAACTGCAGACCCCCTCCCCCACGACTAAGCCTCAAAATCCGATCCATGTATATTACAAACAGGATTGGTTACAAAGCGCAGCCTTGGCGGAGGCCAACCCTCACCGGAAATGGGTCCGACTTACTGCAGAGGACCCGTACACAGCTCTCGCTTTGGGAGTACAGAGATTGGATGGCTCTGAGTAGAGACCCCCTCACCCCATACTCCCGCAGCACCTCCCACAGTAACTCCCTGGGAACTCGGTCATACGCCTTCTCCAAGTCTACAAAACACATGTAGACCGGATAAGTGTACTCCCAGGCCCCCTCCAGGATCCTTGCGAGAGTAAAAAGCTGATCCGTCATTCCACGACCAGGACGGAATCCGGATTGTTCCTTCTCAATCTGAGGTTCGACAATCGGCCTGACCCTCCTTTCGAGTACCTTAGAGTAAACTTTCCCGGGGAGGCTGAGAAGTTGAATCTTCAAAACTGTAAATCTATCTAACTATATCTAAATTCTCAATGTTTGTCTGTCACTTTACATCAATCGCCGTCTCTCTTCGTCTCCCGCTGCCTGTCTTCGTATATCTTCGTCTCTCTCCATTTCCCGCCGTCCCTCTTCGTCTCGCTTCGTATCACTCTGTTTACCTGATTACCTCACCCCCTCCCTGGTAAATACATCCTGTTGAGCAGAACCTATATATCTCCGTGTTTACTGGGTCTTTTTGCATGAAACAAAGACTGGCATATAGTTTCAAGCCAGTACTTCGACGGAAACACACACATCCTGTTGAGCAGGATATACAGTTTCCAGTATTTTCCGTTTCGTAAAATGATCAAATACAGCAAAGACATTAAAATACGTGCTTCCAGTTTTCATACTTTTTAAATGTATTAACTTTATATCATCATATCTCCGTGTTTACTGGGTCTTTTTGCATGAAACAAAGACTGGGATGTAGTTTCAAGCCAGTACTTTCGACGGAAACACACAGCAATGTTGTCCGGACTGTTGTTTTTATGCGGTACCGGCATGAACAGGTCATGTGATCTGATCACGCCGGCGTGACGGTCGACTCCAAAGGGTTAAAAGTGTTGCATACAAAGCACACACAATTATAAAGTTGGTTAAATATCAGAAGGAATCATGCAATGTTGATAATACTTGTTCATGCAGTGCTTTCAGTAAAAGCTGCACATGCTTCTTGAAGTTGGTGAATGTTTTCCAAATACTGTGCATGTGTTGTCAAGTCTGGTGAAGATGTTTCTTTATATGTGTTGTGCACCGCCAAAAGTGTTAGTCAGTTATGTTTCATGTTTATTTTGTATTGTTTTTCACTTCCTGTTTTTTTTTTTGTCACGTCTCATTTCAGGTTCCTTGACTCCCTTTCCTTATGTGTTCTCCGCCCTCATCAGCGTCAGCCCCGCCCCTGATTGTTTTCACCTGTGTCTCGTTGTTGAGTGTTTAAATTCCCCAGTCTCCCAGTGTTCAGTGTCAGTTCGTCTTGTCCTGTCCTCATGCCAAAACTCTGCTCATCACGTTTCCTTTTTATTGTTACATGCGTTATTCATGCTCGTGAAACTTATTGTAAGTTTGTTCCTCACGTTGTGAGTGATTTCTTGTTGTGCTTTTGTAAAACCTTTTCGTTGTTCTCCTCGTTAAGAATGCCGATATCTTTTTTGGCAAATAAAGTATATTACTTGTACTTTATGCCTGGCTCCCGGATCGTGCATTTGAGTCCTTTTCTTCCTTGTGTATCCAAGTTCGTCACAATATGCATGTGTTTTTGCACATTTGTGTTTTTAAAATGTACCTTTTTGAAACTGCTGCGTATTTGAATCACGTTGGCACCTGTCGGACTCCGTATTTGTGACCCTTCCACAGGTCTAACCTCTAATTAAAGTTATACAGTCTGATAGGTGTCATAGTGTCCAATTTACTATTTTCAGTAATAGAGCCATCAGTGTAGCAATACCCTTTTGAAATTAAAATAAATCATTTTCAACAAATGCATGACAAAATTATGAGGAACAACTTATTGCTTTGACTCTTCAAAAGACCTCATAGTGTTTGTCAATAAATAATTACTTAAAATTAGGGCTGTCAAATGAACGCGTTAACAACGCGTTAAGGCAAAACAAAATTAACCCCACTAATTATTTTAACGCAATTAACGCATGTGTATTTTTTGTCCTCTGCCGCCCGGTAGTTTCAAAGCGCATAGAGTTTAAAATACCATCTACAAGCTGATGCTGACAGCCCCGCTCCTGCCATCCGCTTGCGGCAGACCACACTTCCATTCTCACCGGCAGGCACCCACCGGCCATCGGGAGGACCGGGAGGGTGTGTGTACGTGTGGCGCGAGCGAAAGAGAGAGAACGGGCACACCTTACGTGTATTGTTGTTGTTAGCATCTGGTGCTAGCTAGCTTCGCTAACAGATATAAGGAGCTGTTTCAATGAAAACAGAGGAGCGACATTTCACCGACAACTGCGCCGAGCACTTGACTTTATCCAGGTAGCCAGACAGTGGGACATTGTACGAAAAGTCAGCACACTCAGCACGGATAGTGCGCGCAACATGATTGCAGCGTCCAGGCAGCTCCCGTTCGAGCATATGCCTTGAGTTACACATACCTCCAACGATTCATCACAGTGTCTCTCCACACACACACACACACACACACACACACACACACACACACACACACACACACACTTTTTATTGTATTATATGAGAGAGGTTCCAGGTTGAATTGAGGCGGATATTTGTAATGTTCACAGGCTGTTATGTTTAATATTCACGAGAATATTTGTCATTGATCAAATGATAATTAACAAACATTTGCAATAAGCATATTTTTCCACTCATATGTTGATAAGTACGACGGAGTATTAGGGCCACTAAAGTCTGTAAAGTTTGTTCGCCTCGTTCAGAGTGCCGATATCTTTTTTGGATTATCCTTTTTTGGCAAATAAAGTATATTACTTGTACTTTATCTCTGGCTCCCGGGTCGTGCATTTGAGTCCTTTTCTTCCTTGTGTATCCAAGTTCGTAACAGAACGAACTGACCACAATGGACTCAGCCGACCCAAAAGCTCTTCACGCCACCCTGTCAGCCCAAGGCGCGAGGATTTTTCATCACGAGGAACAGCTGGGATTAATCAGCCAAGGAGTGCAGGCACTGGTAGGAAACCAGGCCGAGCTCCAAGTTTCCGTCTCTGTACAGATACGACAGCTGACGGATCAGATGCAGCAGTTCATCACTCACCTTCAGACTGCTCCGCCGATGACGTCAGTCACAGCTGACCGCCTGCATGTCGCGGATCCTGTTGACGCTGTCAATCCGAGCCAGGCTGCGTCTTCCTCACTACGGCTGGCTCTCCCGGAGAGGTTTTCCGGTGATTCCATAAATTGCAGAGCCTTCCTGGTGCAGTGCAACCTGCATTTCCAACACAACCCAGGGGCTTTTTCATCAGCCCAAGGTAAAGTGGCGTTCATTGTGTCCCATTTAACGGGAAGAGCTGCAGCCTGGGCTACTGCAGAATGGTCCAGAGACACTGAACTATGTTACTCATTAACCGACTTCACAGACACTGAGTCGTATTTTTGACCACTCATCACCTCCTACAGAAGCCAGCTGAAGACTACTTCAGATGCGCCAGCATAATATCACCCATTTCATCAACACTTCTCTAACTTCTGGTCACTTTCCAAACAGTCTCAAGGAGGCAAGAGTAAACCCTCTCCTAAAGAAACGCACTCTCAACCCGTCTGATGTTATAAACTACAGGCCTGTCTCTCTCCTCCCGTTCCTGTCTAAAACACTTGAACGCGCTGTCTTTAAACAACTCTCCTGTTATCTCCATCAGAACAACCTTCTTGATCCGCACCAGTCTGGTTTCAAGGCAGGTCACTCAACAGAAACTGCTCTCCTTGCTGTCTCTGAGGAACTGCACACTGCTAAAGCAGCCTCCCTCTCCTCTGTCATCATCCTTCTGCATCTGTCTGCTGCATTCGACAAGGTGAACCATCAGATCCTCCTTCGCACTCTCCAAGAACTTGGAGTTTCAGGCACTGCACTTTCCCTCCTCACCTCATACCTCAAAGACCGCACCTACAGGGTAACTTGGAGAGGGTCCGAGTCCGACCCTTGTCAATTAACTACAGGGGTCCCTCAGGGCTCTGTTCTTGGTCCCCTCCTCTTCTCCTTGTACACAAACTCGCTCGGGTCTGTCATTAGCCCGCATGGTTTTTCATACCACTGCTACGCTGACGACACCCAACTAATTCTGTCCTTTCCCTGCTCAGAGACCCAGGTCGTCGCACGCATCTCTGCTTGCCTAGCAGACATCTCTCGGTGGATGTCTGCTCATCACCTCAAGCTCAACCTTGACAAGACTGAAATGCTTTTCCTTCCGGGAAAAGATTGTCCCACTCTTGACCTAACAATCAACATCGGCACCTCTGTTGTTTCCCCGACTCAGACTGCAAGGAATCTGGGTGTGATCCTAGATAACAAACTCTCCTTCACTGCAAACATTGCTGCTACAACCCGCTGCTGCAGATACACGCTTTACAACATGAGGAGGATACGTCCCCAGCTGACCCAGAAATCAGCGCAGGTTCTGGTCCAGGCTCTCGTCATCTCACGCCTAGAATACTGCAACTCCCTCCTGGCTGGTCTACCTGCATGTGCCATCCGACCTCTAGAGCTCATCCAGAATGCAGCGGCTCGTCTGGTCTTCAACCTTCCAAAATTCTCCCACACCACGCCGCTCCTCCGCTCCCTTCACTGGCTTCCAGTAACTGCTAGAATCCACTTCAAGACAATGGTACTTGCGTACCATGCTGCGAATGGATCTGGCCCTTCCTACATCCAGGACATGGTTAAACCGTACACCCCAGCACGTGCACTCCGCTCTGCATCAGCCAAACAGCTCGCTGCACCCGCACTGCGAGGGGGACCCAAGTTCCCATCAGTAAAATCTTGTGGGTTTGCTATCCTGGCTCCAAAATGGTGGAATGAGCTCCCCATTGAAATCAGGACAGCAGAAAGCTTACACATCTTCCGGCGCAGACTGAAAACTCATCTCTTTAGACTCCACTTCGAGCGATTGAATTACTAACAAAGCCCTTATATACTAATAAAGGGCTGGCTTATCTAAAGCCAGTTGAGTAGCACTTGAAATGTTTGGCTCTATGAAACCTGATGTACTTATATGATTCTGATTTCTTCAAGGTTGTATCTTCCTGGTCAAATGCACTTATTGTAAGTCGCTTTGGATAAAAGCGTCAGCTAAATGCAATGTAATGTAATGTAATGTAATAATCGCCAGGTGTGGATTATGCTATTGAGTTTCACACGGCAGCAGCGGACAGCGGGTGGAATGTTCCGGCTCTTCGGGACGCTTTTCTGACTAGGTTATCAGATCCAATTAAGGACCAGCTGGCTCCTCTGGAGGTATCACGGGACCTGGAGTCTTTCATCGCCGTTTCCATCCGGATCGACAACCGTCTTCGGGAAAGAGAGAGAGAGAACGTTGACGCAGCCGTGACGGACATCCCAGTTTCCAGGGCTTTTCTCAGCGAGCCTTTCCACCAGAGGAGGTTTTCCAGCCAGCGGATTCGGTCCGTTGGAGGAAAGCACCTCCGCCTGTTGCAGATGAACCCATGCAGTTGGGAAGGACCAGGCTTTCCGTGGAGGAGAGACAGCTCCGGCTACGAGAAAGGTGTTGTTTCTATTGTGGCCAGCCGGGTCACCAACTTGCGTCATGTCCGGGAAAAGATCAAGCTTACCAGCCAAGAGGAGGGCACTGGTGAGCAAGCTTCCAACAGACTTTCCTCCTTGACCAGTTACCAAGGTAAACATTTTTATTAAAGATCAGGTCATTGGCCAAGGCCAAGTGCTTATAGACTCAGGAGCGGACGAAAGTCTTATGGATTGGGGCATAGTCAAACAGCTTTGTATAAAGACTGTTCCTCTATCTCCTCCCATTAACGCCAGTGCTTTAGACGGACGTTTGTTGTTTACAGTAACCCACTGCACAGAACCTATCCAGATTACTGTAAATAATGACCACACTGAAGTTATGCAGTTTCACATTTTTGAATCTGCTCAACATCCGATTATTTTGGGTTTTCCGTGGTTAAAGATCCACAACCCACACATTGACTGGCGCTCAGGGAAAATTAAGGAGTGGGGAGAGGATTGCATTAACAGGTGTACAAATTCACGCTCTGTTAAGGCACCAACAGACCCTAGTAGGATCGTCATAGATCACCCAGACTATCCTGACCTACAGAAAGTACCGTTATGTTATCACGATCTAAAGGAAGCCTTTAACAAATCAAAAGCCATGTCGCTACCTCCTCACCGACCTTTTGATTGCCCCTTTAATCTCCTACCGGGGGCTCCCATTCCCAAGGGAAGACTGTATTCGATCTCAAGGCCAGAGAGAGCGGCAATGGACGACTACATTTCCTCTTCTCTTAAATCAGGGATTATCCGTCCTTCATCTTTCCCAGCTGGAGCAGGGTTTTTCTTTGTAGGAAAGAAGGATGGTTCTCTGAGACCTTGCATAGACTACAGTCCTCTTAATGACATTACGGTGAAAAACCGCTATCCTCTGCCACTCATGTCCTCTGCTTTTGAGCTCCTTCAGACTGCCAAGATTTTTACCAAGCTGGACTTAAGAAATGCAAATCATTTGGTTAGAATAAGGGAAGGGGATGAGTGGAAAACAGGATTTAACACTCAGAGCGGTCACTATGAATACCTTGTGATGCCTTTTGGACTGTGTAATGCACCGGCTGTGTTTCAGGGTTTTGTGAATGAGGTTTTGCAGGAATTTTTGAATGTTTCTGTGTTTGTGTACCTTGATGACATTTTGATTTTCTCACCAGACTCTAAGTCCCATGTTCACCATGTCCGTCAGGTTCTGCAGAAACTACTCAAATCAATTGTATGTCAAGGCAGAAAAGTGTGAGTTCCACGTAGAAAATGTGGCCTTTCTAGGATATATAATCTCACGAAACCAGATTCAGATGGAACCTACTAAAGTCAGTGCAGTTTCCAAGTGCCCAACACCTGACTCCAGGAAGAAGGTTCAGCAGTTCTTAGGGTTTGCAAACTTCTACAGAAAGTTTATAAGAAACTCCCATTCTCACCATTCCGGATCCCCGACGCCAGGTTGTGGTCGAGGTCGATCTTCCAATGAGGGAATTGGAGGCGTTTTGTCCCAAAAATCCTTGGAGGACAACAGGATACACCCATGTGCCTTCCTGTCGCGTAAGTTGACGATGGCAGAGAATAACTATGATGTGGGGAATAAGGAACTGTTAGCTGTAAAAGCTGCTCTTGAGGAATGGAGACATTGGTTGGAGGGGGCAGAACAGCCATTCTTAGTCTAGACAGACCATAAGAGCCTGGAGTATATTAGAAAGGCTAAACGCCTCAACTCTCGGCAGGCCAGGTGGACTCTATTTTTCAGTAGGTTCAATTTTATTCTTTCTTTCCGTCCCGGATCTCAGAATCAAAAGCCTGATGCCTTGTCTCACCTTTTCAAACCAGAACCTTTTTCTGTAGAGCCCAAGTCCATCCTTCCGTTAAACCGTATGGTCGGAGCCTTTTCCTGGCAAATAGAGTTGGACGTTAAGCAGGCTAATATATTGAACCAGGCACCTAGCAAGTGTCCAAACCACCTTCTCTTTGTTCCTGTGTCTCTCCACTCCAAGGTCATCCACTGGGCCCACACGTCTGTGCTCTCGTGCCACCCTGGAGTTAAAAGGACTATGTGCAGGATTAAGCAGCGTTTCTGGTGGCCAGCCATGAAGAAGGATGTGCAGGAGCACGTAGTGGCTTGTCCGGTGTGTGCTTGCAATAAAACCTCGTCGCAGGTCAAGATGGGTTTGTTCCAACCGCTGCTGATTCCTCAACGTCCCTGGTCACACATATCTATGGACTTTGTGACAGGTCTCCCCTCGTCCAGAGGCAAAACTACTGTCCTGAGAGTGGTGGACCGGTTCTCCAAGATGGTTCATTTAATTCCTCTAACCAATATCCCCTCTGCCAAGGGTACCGCAGAGGTCATGATGACCCATATATTCAGGATCCACGGATTCCCAAATGACATTGTTTCCGACAGGGGTTCACAATTCATTTCAGCCTTCTGGAAGGAGTTTTGCAGACTCATAGGCGCTACTGTCAGCTTGTCTTCAGGTTACCACCCTCAATTGAATGGACATTCTGAGCGCCTGAATCAGGAACTGGAGACTACACTACGCTGTCTCGTTTTCCAGAACCAGACCAACTGGAGCGACCACCTCACATGGGTTGAGTTTGCTCACAATACTCTTCCCACGGCGGCCACAGGTCTCTCTCCTTTCCATTGTGCCAATGGTTATCAACCTCCGCTTTTCTCAACCAATGAAGGGGAAGTTACGGTACCATCGGCTCATGCCTTGATTAGACGCTGTCGCCGAGTTTGGGCTGGATCTCGCCAATCTCTGCTCAGAAGTTCGACTCGGATGAAGGCTGTAGCAGACGTCCACCACAGGGCCGCTCCCTTCTACAAACCGGGTCAAAAGGTGTGGCTTTTCACCAAGGTCCTACCACTTCAGATGGCTTCCAAGAAGTTTGCTCCAAGGTTTGTGGGGCCTTTTCCGGTGTCTAAAGTCATCAATCCTGCGCCTAAGACTTCCCAGATCCATGGTAGTACATCCTACATTCCACGTTGGCAAGATAAAACCAGTTTATGAAAGCACACTTATTCCCGCTTCCAATCCCCCTCCACCACCCCAGTTCTTTGAAGGTGGCCTAACGTACAAGGTCCGCAAGTTGCTTGAGGTTTCGCAATAGGGGTTGAGGCAAGCAATTCCTGGTGGATTGGGTTGGATATGGTCTCGAGGAAAGGTGCTGGGTTCCTGCGAGATTCATTGTGGACAAAACCCTGATGCAGGATTTTTATGATCGGCCTGGGCCGTCAGGAGTCGGCCCTAGAGGGGGGGGTAATGTTGTGCACCGCCAAAAGTGTTAGTCAGTCATGTTTCATGTTTTTTTTGTATTGTTTTTCACTTCCTGTTTTGTTTTTGTCACGTCTCATTTCAGGTTCCTTGACTCCCTTTCCTTATGTGTTCTCCCGCCCTCATCAGCGTCAGCCCCGCCATTGATTGTTTTCACCTGTGTCTCGATGTTGAGTGTTTAAATTTCCCAGTCTCCCAGTGTTCAGTGTCAGTTCGTCTTGTCCTGTCCTCATGCCAAAACTCTGCTCATCACGTTTGCTTTTTTTGTTACATGCGTTATTCATGCTCGTGAAACTTATTGTAAGTTTGTTCCTCACGTTGTGAGTGATTTCTTGTTGTGCTTTTGTAAAACCTTTTTTTGTTCTCCTCGTTAAGAATGCCGATATCTTTTTTGGCAAATAAAGTATATTACTTGTACTTTATCCCTGGCTCCCGGATCGTGCATTTGAGTCCTTTTCTTCCTTGTGTATCCAAGTTCGTCACAATATGCATGTGTTTTTGCACATTTGTGTTTTTAAAATGTACCTTTTTGAAACTGCTGCGTATTTGAATCACGTTGGCACCTGTGGGACTCCGTATTTGTGACCCTTCCACAGGTCTAACCTCTAATTAAAGTTCTATAGTCTGATAGGTGTCATAGTGTCCAATTTACTATTTTCAGTAATAGAGCCATTAGTGTAGCAATACCCTTTTGAAATTAAAATAAATCATTTTCAACAAATGCATGACAAAATTATGAGGAACAACTTATTGCTTTGACTCTTCAAAAGACCTCATAGTGTTTGTCAATAAATAATTACTTAAAATTAGGGCTGTCAAATGAACGCGTTAACAACGCGTTAAGGCAAAACAAAATTAATGCCACTAATTATTTTAACGCAATTAACGCATGTGTATTTTTTGTCCTCTGCCGCCCGGTAGTTTCAAAGCGCATAGAGTTTAAAATACCATCTACAAGCTGATGCTGACAGCCCCGCTCCTGCCGTCCGCTTGCGGCAGACCACACTTCCATTCTCACCGGCAGGCACCGACCGGCCATCGGGAGGACCGGGAGGGTGTGTGTACGTGTGGCGCGAGCGAAAGAGAGAGAACGGGCACACCTTACGTGTATTGTTGTTGTTAGCATCTGGTGCTAGCTAGCTTCGCTAACAGATATAAGGAGCTGTTTCAATGAAAACAGAGGAGCGACATTTCACCGACAACTGCGCCGAGCACTTGACTTCATCCAGGTAGCCAGACAGTGGGACATTGTACGAAAAGTCAGCACACTCAGCACGGATAGTGCGCGCAACATGATTGCAGCGTCCAGGCAGCTCCCGTTCGAGCATAGGCCTTGAGTTACACATACCTCCAACGATCCATCACAGTGTCTCTCCACACACACACACACACACACACACACACACACACACACACACACACACACACACACACACACACACACACACACACACACACACACACACACACACCCACACACACACACACACACACACACTTTTTATTGTATTATATGAAAGAGGTTCCAGGTTGAATTGAGGCGGATATTTGTAATGTTCACAGGCTGTTATGTTTAATATTCACGAGAATATTTGTCATTGATCAAATGATAATTAACAAACATTTGCAATAAGCATATTTTTCCACTCATATGTTGATAAGTACGACGGAGTATTAGGGCCAATAAAGTCGTAATAATACGAAAATAAAGTCGTAATAATACTAGAATAAAGTCATCATTACGAGAATAAAGTCGTAATAATACGAGAATAAAGTCACAATTACGAGAATAAAGTCGTAATGTTACGAGAATAAAGTCGAAACTATGTGTGGTTGAGAGTTCATTCCAGCAGACTACGCTCCAGCTCACCAGTCAACAGGTAACGTAACTTTACTTTAATGAAAACACGTTTGATAAATGCTGTTTTGCTTAAAGATTTGTTACTCTTCAATTAAGTTGTGCAAATTTGCGCAGGACTTCATACATTTTGGATAAGCCACAGGAAGACGAGAACAATTAACGTTAGCTAATAACATACTGCAAGATAACGTTAGCTAGGCTACATGTGAGTTCTTAATACACTGTATTTTGTCGCTGTTTGCCCCTAGAAGGAGCCGAACTGTGATTTTAGAGAACCGTGATTTTAGAGATGGTAGCCTATAACGTTAGCCTGTCCTGTGCGAGTTTCCCCAGTTGTTTTTCGGTCATTCATCATGAACGTCTTCATCCACTCAATATATTGTTTACTGCCGTTATACTCTTACACAGGCTGAGTGCACATAATGTTTAGCTGGTCTCTACTTGTCTCTCTCAGGCCTGGCCAGTAAACTTCAGAGGCAGATCTGTTTGTTTACAGCAGCAGCCCAAGTAGGCGTAAACAGACCACCCTGGGAACAGGTATGGTAGAGCCAGTACAGTTCGTTTCTGGTTGACACTGCATGTTAGTTGTCACCTTTGTGTTTCATGGCCAGTGTGGTCATATAAAAGATGCCTGTTAGGACAGCATAATGCAAACTTCTATATCAAACTGAATTGCTGTATCATGTTTACAGTGTTGGCAGTAGGTACCCTGAGCTACATGGCCTCTACTCAAAAGGGTCAAGAAAATCCTGTAAAATAACAGGTATGCATTAGGTGAGGTATACTGGTCTAAGATAAACTGGCATTAGTTTCCAAATGATCTGTGTATGTCTGGTTTACTGTATGTTGACTGGAAGTATAGCAGCAATCATGTTTTGTTGATATACTATACACCAAACAAATAAATAGTTGAAAACACATTACTGATATTGCTTTTGTCACAATGGGAACACAACTAGAGTTCAAAGCCTGAGATTGCTTCTTGTATTTGTGTGACATACTACTGTCCGAGAGAAGCTATGAGGATATTTGATCAGTTTGGAGAGGCACAGGCATCTGAAGTAATTCCAAGAATATTCCTACTGTACATTAATTAAATACTCAGATAAACATAAAATATTAGTATAACAATGTAACCAAAGCAATACAGGCTTTTGAGTCAGAGTCATGCTGAGTCATGCTGCCATAAAACATATGGCTTTAGTTTACATAGTCAGATACAGAAATTCTAACAGCATGTTTTTATCCCATGTATCCCGTGCATTACCATTCTTCTTCCATATAGGCCTACACATTTGCAAGTCTTTTTAGTAAAATCAAACTTAGAACATACTTTAGTCTTCCTGTAATGAAGGCATAGTTGAGTAAGTCAACAACATTGTTGTCTTTAACTAAGCTTGACTTGATATGAGAGTTAAAAAAATGATCCACTTATACACATATACAAACAATAATGAGAAAAGATTCATACAAACACTTTCATTTTGAGTTACAGAATTGACTTGTTTCTACTGTACAGTTGCAGTTCTGCTCACATCCTGCTCATTCCTCTCGTCTGCAACTCCTTCTCATTCTCCGTTTGCATTTCCTCTTGTGTATTTTACTATACAGGTCCATGATGGCGGAGAAACTGTCAGATATTGTTACTTTCTTGAGAGGTCGAGGTGTTCCGGAGGACACGGTCAATTTCATTGAATAGCAAAAGGTATTTTTCTGAATATAAGATGGACCACTCACATTGTGTTACTCAGAGTAGGATCTTGAACGTTTTATTTTGTTGTCCATTATCAGTAATCAATATATTTACCTCTACATTACTTCATCATGATTGTGGCCCTTCAAATAAAGTGCTGGGCTGGCTCAAAAACTGAACATATGATTGTTGGCAGCCACGTTGGGAATCCACATGTAACAACTATTTTTGGATTATATGTACATGATACTTCAAATTAACCTTTTTCCAATTAAATAACTGATCATTGAGATGGGGGTCAACTATTATTATCTAATTGATGTGTTTTGTTTATAAGACATAACTTCTAAATAAAAAAGTCCTGACTTTATTGGAAGGGTCATTATTATTGTTATTCTGGAATTAAATCATACCTAAAATACTGTGAATTTTGAACATTCCTCAATGAATTTATATTTTTCAAACATTCAAAATCAATGTCATTTAGGAACTTGTTATAATTCACATGTAGTAGTAAAGAAAGTGTTACCAAAAAAACAACTTATTAACTGAAGTTGTGTAGGAATAAGATATGTTGTTGTATTACTAACTAAATCTTTGGAGAAGCAGAGGTGTGCTTGTCATCTGAATTGGCCTGTTTATATAACTTTCATGTTAGGCTTAATATTACTTTGAAATATACAAGGTACGTGTCTCATCCTACATCTTAAGTAACAGACATGCTCATATTCTCTATTTACAGATCGACAGAGATGTCATCCTCCTGATGGAAGATGCTCAGCTGGCCAATTATCTTCCATCTTATGGAGACAGGATTGCTCTTTTGCAAGCATCACACTAACACATCAAAGCGAAAAGAGGGTTTGTTTGACAAACTAAGGCAGAAGCTCAAACTAAGAAAGGAAGGCCACAGTGAAGAGGAGGTGCCAGAAACGTCCCACAAATCAAGAAGAAAAGCTAAACAGTCCACAATAAATATAGAAATAGGATGGGTTCACACTATTGATGAAGTAACAACACATGTCAGAGCAAAGCAAGGTGGGGGCACAAGGAAGGTCCCTATTAACGCTCACAGAGGTTTTAACGACATATTAAAAGAAGGAAAGGCTCTGTTCTTCCCAGAGGGTAAATCAAGCAAAGGTCACAAATTGATTTCAAATTTGAATTTTGGGACTTCAAGCAAAATCCTTTCCCGAGTGATGTTTCTAACGAAATTATATATGACACTGTCAAACACCCACTTTTACGCTTCTACATAGCAACTCAACCAAAATCAGTGCTGCATGAAGAGGCTCATGATGACTCTGTGATAGTTTTGTGTCTGAGCCTGATTTACTGCCACAGAATAAACAGTCCACACTGGAGTTCACAATAGAGACAAATAATCGGTTGATGACAGATGAATCTCATGACTAGGGGCTGATGACAATCTTAGTGGCACACTGATATATCAACCTGATGAGCTCACCCAAAGCCCTCTTAGGATTTTGCCAGACATTACTTTGGTTTTACACCATTCAAACAGCTTCAATTAAGTGATAGCAGCATGTTCTGACCCTGACATTATGTAAAAAAACATTGAAAGTGAAACGTCTACTTCCTGACCACTCAGTAGAAAAGGGTAGTGGGTCTGGAGTTGTCAGATATGTCTACAGTGGCTTCTGGGAAGAGTTTTATGAACGATGCACCCTTGGAAGAACTGTAAAAGTGCCTGTCCTCAGGCATGATTTCTCTACTGCTACATGGAAAGCTATTGGGAGAATTTTTGTGAAAGGATTTCAAGATTGCCAGTACATGCCAATCAAGCTAGCTCCACCTTTTCTAGAGGAAATGCTGTTTGGGGCAGCGCACAGTAACCTGCAGACAAGCTTCCTTCAATTTGTGAGCCGCCGGGAGCAGGATTTCCTCAGGGATGCTCTGGCAGATTTTTCTTCTGTTGATGCTGATGAACTTCTTGACGTGCTTAACAGCTATGAATGTAGGAAGAGGGTTAGTGCTGCTAGTCTCCCAGAAATCTTGGATGAAATATTTCAGAAAGAACTGGTACAAAAACCAATCTTTGTCATCGACTGCTGGAGGGAGATCACATTGACACATATGCATCTGAACTCTTGGGAACTCACCAAAATGTACAGTGACCTCAAACTAACATCAAAGAAGGTGTTAAGTGTATTACACTTTCCTACAGAGATGAAATAAAAAGAAGCTGAGATCACACTTCACCTGAAGAGATAAATCAGGGAACTTGATGAGGAAAAGCTTGGAAGATTTTTGAGGTTCTGCACTGGCTCTAATTTGTTTACATCTGGTGAAATCCAAGTGGAGTTCATAGCTCAAAGCAGTTTCACAAGAAGGGCAATTGGACGTACATGTGGGATGATATTGCAACTGTCTGACAACTATGACTGTTTTCCTGACTTCCGTAGTGAGTTCAATTATAGAGCAACTGGATTATGGACATTGTGTAGGCAGGAATATTGATATTGAAAGCTGTTGGCCAGACATTCTCAGTCTCATTTTAAGTTTACAGTAAGTGTGACAATTATTTGCATAAGCAAACAGATAAATTCTTTAAAAATTGCTGAAAATTAACATTCACACACATTCTTGTTGATTACAGAGGACGGTTCTGAGACACTGTCTAATAGTCTCTTGTTTACAGAAATAATGACTGTTAGTTCTAATGTACATGTGCATACTAAAAAGGAATTGTATTTCGTTTGGATGATTTCAACGGTTTTCAAGGCTGTTTAGGTTTGACATAATTGTATTTAATGTACTTGTAGTTACTCATTCAGAGTAAAATATTGTTCAACACTCACAAGGTCATTTTTTTCTTATTTAAATACATTTGATGAGTAAAACATTAATGACATTTTGTTGATATTACATATACAATAATATGTTTGTTATTTTCAGCACAGGACACAGATTATACAATGTATCACTGGCTCTGCAATAAAGCAATATCACTGCTCCAATTAGGTGTATAATGCTTTTGTTTTTCATTGCTCCATCATTTTATGAATTTAAATATGATTTATTTCTTATTATCTCTGCACCTTCCTTAACATAGACTTTCCAAAGGGTCTGTAATGTTAACATAGTTAGGTTACAATAATAGGTGACAGTGTTTCGGCAAATTTGAAGTGTATTTTCCGGGGCAGTGCAGAAACAAAGTACCCATTATGATCGGCTATTTAAATAGTTTCAAGTATTTAATTTCTTAAGACTGAATACACTTCCATGGCACTATATGCATCCACAGGAGAGCTCCAACCATTTACACCCATTAGGAGAACGCACAGTTCAAAAACAGTCCCATCACAGGGGTACTGCCCTTTTGGGGTGCACTCCTCCTTGCACACTGCAACGTCCTCAGGGAGAATACACTGGAGTCTGTCCTCTGCTGCTCCATAGAACTGTGGCATAGAGAACATAAGAATGGGGCGTCCCGCAAGCCATGGAGAGGCCTCGATCTTATTTGGTGTGTGTTCCATGTTCTCACAACCTCATCAAATTCTTCCTGTGTGACAACATTTCCAATTAAAGTACGCATAGTTGCAATCAACATAAACAATTTAACATTAAAATGCAGACTGAATTTAACTGACATGAAAAGACAGCCTATAATGATTTCCCTCTATTTAGTAGGTTTTTACGTAGTTAGAACAGAGTTACCAGGGACTTAAAAAACAGAAGAAAGCTGAAGTGACACATGTTGTAACACTAAAAATCTGGTTACTGTATGTAGGCCTACTCATAACGTGTATAATATGGATTTATGTTATGTAGTAATTACCTGTAAAAAGTTGAGGAAGCAGAACTGTACCAGGTTTTTGTCCAGGAAATCATCTTTGAGGGTTTTAAAAGTGTCTCTGTTTACGCAGGACCCCCCACCACGATTCTATCCGCTGATTGGCCGTACTGCATCCTTAAATAAAGCTCCCTTCTCCGGCATGATGATCCGTATGATTTCTACGCAAGAACAGCTGCATTTCCCTGATATGCCCATTTTCGGTACCTGGGTCGGCACGCATCCGCTGTGGACAGCCTCCAATGCGCGTTACTGTGCTAATGTAGTAGTCGGCGATTACCTTTGGATCACTGTTGGTGGTATATGCCTCCATCCACATTATGTAACGACTAAATCCGTCAATGCAGCCATTTATTGCAATGCCATAAGGCTTCAGTTTGTCATATGAGTCCATATGCCACAAGGCGTTGGGACTTCTGCTGTGGTACTGTCGGCGCCGTAGACGTCTTGCTCGTCGTAGTTCGACTCCTTCTGGATCCAAAGCCTTGATTACAAGTCTCATTGTTTCTTGTGAAACAACAAATCCCCTTTGAACAGCTCGTAGATGTAACCAACGATAGCCTTGTAGTCGGCCAGAACCAGCCATTTCCTCCTGCAGAAAGGAGACAATTTCCTCCAAATCCGTTTGGTTCTTTCTTCGAAATAGACATAGTTTCTTGCACAACCTTTTCAAAGTTCTAATACTTATGATAATCTGATGCTGATGTGCCAAAAGATTAAGTATTTCGTTATTTGAGAAACCTAAACTAAAGTACTGCTTCACAAGATGCTTCACATTCCTCATTTTATTGCAGGACGCTGCTGTTGTCTCCTTCTCAAGTCACTTATGAAACTACGACTTTAATCTCGTAATTATGACTTTATTCTCGTAAAATTACGACTTTATTCTCGTAATATTACGACTTTATTCTCGTAATTATGACTTTATTCTCGTATCGTTACAACTTTATTCTCGTAATTATGACTTTATTCTCGTAATGTTACGACTTTATTCTCGTAAATACGACTTTATTCTCGAAATCTCTCGAAGTTTTTTTTCTTCTAAGTCTGGCCCTAATACTCCATCGTAGATAAGAGTATTAAAAACTTGAAAAATATCCCTCTAAGGAACATTTAGAACAGATAAAAAATGTGCGATTAATTTGCGATTAATCGCGATTAACTATTTTAAATCGACTGACAGTCCTAGTTATAATAAACATACATACGTATGTTAAATGGATATACCCGTCTTCTTTCATTTATCTTTCCATTCCCACAACAATATACATAAAGAAATGGCATATTTTGGACATAGTTTGAATGGTGATTAATCATAATTAATTCATTTTTAAACTGTGATTAATCTGATAAAAAATTGTAATCGTTTGACAGCCCTACTTAAAATTCAAGACCCCCCTACATTATTTTGGGAGTAGTCAAAGTCATGGGCTTAGGAAGCATCCTGAATGTGGGGGGGACATTTTTAACGGGGGGTGTGGGGGTCCCCCACCACGAAAAAAAAAAAATAGATTTCCTGTATTCTGGTGCATTTTAACAGGTGGTTTGATACTTTTATGTGGCTATACTAACATGAGGAAAATGATGGGTACATTTTGTAATTTCATCCAGTCGTAAAAAAAGGAAATATATTTGATTAATAATTCAGAGCCGTCTTTGAATTAATAAAAAGCAGTTTAAATGCCCATTTTTTGTACATTTATATACAACAATAAATATTTGTGAGTGCATTGAGAGATATTGTTGTGGAGAGTCATTTATGTATAAATTGCAAAATACATTTGTGAATCCTTCTGTGAGCATTTATTAATATTGAGACTGATCTGTCTCCATACAGATGTTAAGTTCACCTAGGAATGGTATCATTGACTTAAATGTTCAAATAAATGTTGCTCTTCTGTCTATATTGGTCATATGATGCCCCTTGACTGAAATGTTTCCTGTTCAATATCCCCACTGATTTCCTTAAAATTCTGGGATGAGACTCCACATCACAATTTACTCTAAACTGTCATTTCCCTTTCATCACTCACCTCAGCAATGGACCACTCTCCACTGTCCCTGTGTTCTGCATCTGACTCACTCTCAAGCGCCTAGATGTCAAGAGAGGTGGTGAAGTGATCATTATTTATTGAGCAGTATACTCTTTCACATTGAATCATAACAAGTCATACTGAATGTAAATACAACTGATTCTAAAGTAAGTCCCAGTTTGTGACATTGGACATTTTGAAGACTCAATGCCCCAAGCAGTAGGTAGAATATTAGCTAGTCTATGTAATGTGCACAGGAAATAAATAGTTAACTGAATACTGGGATGGAAATTGCCTAAAAGCACTCAGTAAAACATAAACACACACAAAAAGCTTCTGAATGATAAGAAGTATAATCAAAACATAATGCACATTACCATTTTGAGAGAGAGTACCGAAGTTATTAATATCTAGTTCAGATATGTAGAGTATATCACAATTCAAATACAAACGGAACACTAGTTGAATAAAATTTTACATAGTGAAAATGTTCCAGCAGTGTGAAAGGAACATCCTGCTCGTGTCACAGTGCACAGGCTGACTGAATGTGAAGGTAAAAAGTGTGCATTATTGACAGTTATTACTCTCCATTAAAGCTCAGAAGCATTGTCATACTTGTGATGTTCCCCGCGTACGTAGGGTATTTTAATTCCCATCATATCCCGTGTCAGCTCCCACACTGCTACCTCTTCTGCCGATCCTCCTGAGCCTATTTTGGGAAATCTAGCTCATTACAAAGTTTGATTCTTCCTCTTCAGAGGGACTGCCTTTGCCTGTCAGCACAAAGGAATTGCCTGCCTGATCCCAATCTGGAGATCAAGAGAGTGACGAGAAGAGACTGTCCTCACCCATTCCACAGATGACAAGCCCAGTCTGTGCTGGGAGCCTATACTGTTGAGAATGGGAACCTAGAAATGAATGCTTTAACGCTCAATGACAACAGCTTGAGCCCCACAACCAAATGGATTCGGCTCCATGAGACAAGCCAGAACTTTTCACAAGGACATTCAATCAATTGTTCTCAGATAGAGTTATGCAAATTTATTTGAAATAGATTTTGAAATATCTGTCATTGCATCAGCTGGTCAACTTCTTCATTATTTTGGGAATATATGCCAACTTTCTATGTGGATATCCAATTATGTTGCTGTGCTGTCAGAGGCTGCTTCTCACTTCTCTTATTTTCATTTCCTCGCTCCTTTGTATCACCGGAAGTTGATTTGTCTACAACAGATGATACAAATGTTTATGTTAGTAAATGTGTACTAACAGAGGCGGAGGTGTTTGTGAGTACAACGAGGACAGAGCTGGCTGCTGTCAGACGATAAGCTGTGCGGCGTCATCACAAACGGACGTCGCTTCACGTGACGCTCCGGAGGAAAGGACGTCCCATTGCTCTTAACCCTTAGATGCATAAGTGGGGTCAAAAATGACCCCGAGGGTTGTTATTCTTCAAAATCTCTGAAATTAAAAGTTTTTACACTTCCATATTCCAGGTATTCCTCATAAAACATGTTTGTGACTTGAGGCCATTTGAATTTTTTTAAATGTTTTTATACATTTTAAGAAATTGCAGTTTTTGTGTCACTACCCCAGTTTTTCATAAGCGGGGTCAAAAATGACCCCAAGCATTTCCTACAGAATCTCAAGGGTTTGCTTTGGGAACCTTTGATTCTTACCAACTGTGACTGTCAGGATACATTTTCTGTCCCACTTACACATCTGATGCCTGCAGTCTCACCACCAGGAGGTCAGTTTGACACAGCAGCATACATGTAAGTATTATCTTCATTTATCAACTCCATGACTTTTCTGTGATAGAGTATCATGTTGGTCAACAAAGTAGACACTAGTTAGCTAACTGCTAAATAATGTTAGTAGTAATGTTAGTAGCCTACTCTGTTAGCTAGCTTACTAAGCTAGCTAACATTACACTAGTTTAGTAAGCCAGCTGATATTACTGCATTTGTTGTGTAGAGACTCACTGTATTCATAATTCCTTCTAATAAAAGCTAACCTGTTAGGTAACCTATTATATGATTATTGAATATTGATTTGTGTGTGTGTGTGTGTGTGTGTATGTCTGTGTGTGTGTGTGTGTGTGTGTGTGTGGGTGTGTGTGGCTGTGTGCGTGTGTGTGTGTGTGTGTGTGTGTGTGTACACATGCATGGCTGTGCCTTTACTTACATATAATATGTAACTATCTAAGTAAATGTCGGTGTGTGTGTGTGTGTGTGTGTGTGTGTGTGTGTGTGTGTGTGTGTGTGTGTGTGTGTGTGTGTGTGTGTGTGTGTGTGTGTGTGAAGGTAAAAAGTGTGTAAATATAAAACACAGAATTTGTGTGATTATACTAAATGATTTACAAATAAACACCACTGCATATTTACAACTGTTACACAATGCTGATGTAACGCAAATGTTTCCAACTTGGGATCAATAAAGTATATCTTATCTTAAGATGATCGATGGCTAATGCCATATTTGCAAAATGTGCCTCTGAACCTTGACAAGTGCATGTTTCAGTCTTATCAATTAACAACAGGAGGGGTCACAAACATAAGACCAGCTGTTAAATAAAGCCCTTCTGACCTTAGCTGGCATGTGGGTATATATATTAATGCTGCCCATTATGGGCACAAGCAATTTCCACCCATTTATTAATTACATGTTTTAAATTTGAGTGTTCCTATCCCCTAAACCTCCAGGGATGTACACAGTTTAATACTGGCAACTTCTTATTATGGGAAATACGAAAACGTCTTTTAAAACTACAACTCCCAGTAGAGACGTGCCATAGATAGAGAACATGTTGTGAAACACAATAGCCAGCATGTGTAGTTCTGGGGACGGGGTGGGGGAAGGGGGGACGCGGTGGACCCGTTCAAATCCAGTTTTAGACAGTCTACCGTGGTTCCATCCCATTTCAAGTGCTGTTCGACGCTCGGCGTACCCCTCGGAGCACACTCTCCAATCACAGAGCTTGAGGACTATCATGGGGTTTGTCAAGCGAAGCAGAGAGAATACTTACTTTCGGGTATAATATTCTCTAAAGCAAATGAGCTGCTCCGACCCTCGGTCCTGACGGACTCCAACTTGTGTTTATTAATCAAACAAATAAATAAACACAAGGATAATTATGTGTTATTGTTGAGTAAATGGAGAATTGCACAGGGGAAAATAACGTAGGATATCTATGCCACCATTTTAGATGCAGATTTTGTTAAACTAATACGTTTGCGCTGTGGACCAACACTATACATTGACGGGGAAGGGGGTACCAATAAAGATAACACCATTAAACAGTTACACAACTTAACAGACAAAATATCAATAGCAGCATCCCTAGCAACAAGTAACAAGTAGTTAATAATAATAAAAGACATTAAGAAAAAGGAATTACATTACTCTAAACGTGTAATAATGTGCTTTAACCAGTAGGTGGTTTGGGTTAAAAAGCTGTCAAGTTTACAGTCATAACAAAATAAAATATACTGCTGTTTCTGGTTTAGTTTACGACGGATATATTTAGTTATTGTTTTGATAATTTGTAACACAAAAGCGATGGAAAAACCCACAGCAACACAGAAAAGATGGTCTTAACATGACCCAGCGGTCTAGTAGTTAATAAAAAACAATAATATCAAAACAAAATATTACTACTAACTTTATTGTGAAATTCAAACTGAACAGTTAAAGAATATTTTCCGGTCTATTCTGAGCCCGATCTCTGTAGATAAATAAAAATAAAGAACTACGACAGATGTGTAATATATTTAACGCAGCCGAACCATTTATTACAATGCATTCATGTTATGACTTTCAAAGGGTAAAGCAAGCACTGCTGAATAAAGTATGATTTTATCTTTTACAAAACGTTTTTTTTCATATGGAATGCAGTTGGAGGTTAACCAATCACAGAGCTTGAGAACTAATCACGTGGTTTGTCGAACAGAGCACATGATGTAGTCCTAAACGATAGCTGGGGATTCTGGGTATACTTTACTCCGAAAAAATATTTGTTTCTCCGAATCGAAGGGGAAAAATACAAAAGCATTGCACACAATTTAAACCAATCAATGTTGTGTAATTAAGGCGAGACACCCCAGGTGAATAGGGTATTTTTTTTAACCTAAAGGTATCAGCTAGACATTTCTTCAGTTAATTACTTACAATAAGGCAATTGTTTTTTGTATTACAAGTTTTCTGAAATAGCATGTTTAAATATGCAAATTAGCCATTATCTTATTAAATATGTGCATATTTTAACACATTTCAGGAATCGAAATCTGAACTTTGGATAAAGCCAGGTTCAAAATTCTTGTTTCATTTTGTAGTCATATTAGTATCCAAGGCTTTTACAGAAGGGATATTGGATATCTCTTTTTTTATCACTCCATAAATCAGAAAATACTGTCAACAGCCCTAAAATATCAATTTTTGCCATGTTTTTAGGTATACAATGTTGTATAATTCAGGCTATGAATGATGTATGAACAAACCCTTCTGTAAAAGCCTTCATAATAGTGATAGGTATTAGGGCTGTCAAGTTAACGCGTTAATAACGCGTTAACGCAAAAAAAGATTAACGCCACAAATTATTTTAACGCGATTAACGCATGTGTATTTTTTTTCCTTGGCCGCCCTTTAGTTTCAGAGTTTAAAACGAGTTTAAAATACTATCTACAAGCTTATGCTGACAGCCCCGCTCCTGCTGTCCGCTTGTGGCAGACCACACTTCCACGCTCACCGGCAGGCACCGACTGGCCATCGGGAGGACCGGGAGGGTGTGTGTATGTGTGGCGGGAGAGAGAGACCTTACGTGTATTGTTGTTGTTGTTAGCATCTGGTGCTAGCTAGCTGCGCTAACGGATATAAGGAGCTGTTTAAATGAAAACAGAGGAGCGACATTTCATCACAACTGCGCCGAGCACACTTAATGCAGGTAGCCAGACAGTGGGACATCGTACGAAAAGTCAGCACACTCAGCACGGATAGTGCGCGCCACATGATTGCAGCGTCCAGGCAGCTCCCGTTCGAGCATATGCCTTGAGTTGCACATAGCTCCAACGATCCATCTCACACACACTCACACACACACACACACACACACACACACACACACACACACACACACACACACACACACACACACACACACACACACACACACACACACACACACACACACACACACACACACACACACACACACACACACACACACACACACACACACACACACACACACACACACACACACACACACACTCACTAACACACACTTTGTATTGTATTATTTTATTGTATGAGAGGTTCCAGGTTGAATTGAGGCGAATATTTGTAATGTTCAGAGGTTGTTGTGTTTAATATTCATGAGAATATTTGTCATTGTTCAAATGATAATAAACATTAGCATAAAGCATATTTGTCCACTCATATGTTGATAAGAGTATTAAAAACTTGAAAAATATTCCTCTAATGTAAATTTAGAACAGATCAAAAATGTGCGATTAACTATGGACAATCATGCGATTAATCGGGATTACATATTTTTAATTGACTAACAGCGCTAATAGGAATATAACTGGAAAGTTTGGTGTATCTAAATGCTACTGGAGTTGAAATTTCAAACTCAGAGTAGGAGAAAAACCTCATTTTGAGAAAACAACCTTTAAAGATTGCAGTGAGGCGCTAGCTAAACCCTCCTGTTCTTTGGATGACAGCTTGCGCATCGACGCACTCCGTGAAGGTATTTCATGTTCGGGGTCATTTCTTTTTTGTATAACCTTGCTTTGTGCAAGTGACAATTGTTGTCGTCTTCTCTGTAAACGTTTTTTTCGTCGTTCTTTTGCCATTTTGAGATTTACATTTCTAGCGGAAAGCTAACCAGGAAGTGTTTTAGGACACCACGTGACGCATCTGAACGAATTACGTTGTCAGAAATTGACACCAGCCAATGAGATTTTGTTTCTTGGTTTAAGACCCCTTTGTACTTTCACGATTGGTTGCCGATACAAAGGAAATGACCATATTTGGATCCGATGAGATTTTGCAGGAGAGACGGAGCTTTCCAACGATACCTCTGATTACATGCAAACAGCGGTCGCGTTACTTTATGTTACGTTAGAATGCTAACTTTTGGTGAATTTAGGAGAAATCTACTGACGCAAATAGACAAACTATAGTAAAATAAACACTTAAATGTGTATTTTGTACGTTTTCCTTCCAAAAGCCTGAAAGAAAACATGTTATCGAATCAAAATAGCATAAAATCTCAAAATTGACCAGTGCTTGAAAAACAATGTTTTTGCCTGCCGTGTCTTGCCTTAACAAGGATAATCTGGTGTTTTTTAGTCGATGAGTAGTGCAGATATCACTTTAAAATCAATCGACAGTAAGGAGAATACTTACTTCCGGGTGTACAATTCTCCGTTATCCAATGGGAATGGATGCTCACATTGCCTTTAAGGGCAGCCGACACAAACGAATGCCGTGCTTCCATGAGCGTCAAATCCCGCCGCAGATGGGAATACATTGGAATCAGTTGAAAGCTATTTGCGTCCCTTTATGAAGCTGAAGGAGCCTAGGAGCGTCACAACTGCACGCCACGGGACCCTGACCAAGCGTCGCTCCTGGACGTTTATGGAGTGAGAGTGTGTTGGCCTGCCTGCCTTTCATTCTCTCTGAACTGTCTGGTCTTTTTAATGTTTAATGTCAACCATTTGTGCAGATAGTGTGAAGTAGAAAAGATCGCAGATGCTAATGTAGCGTTAGCATTTCTCCCCCGGGCTTAAATTGTGTATTATAGAATGATCACACCGGTGTGACAGTACTCTTCAAAGGGTTCACGAAATATGACTACTTCTACTGTTTAACATGTTGGGTTACTTAATGTTACTTCATGTTAAGGCTAATAAAAATGACAAGGCTGTAATGCTAACTAACGTGCTAGCTACTAGCTAGGTAGCTAACTTGATCCAGCGACTCCTGGTCCTTTCATCAGACGGGAAGCAAAAGAACGAGCAAGACCCATTGCTGGTATGATAACAACCTGGCACTAAGCACACAGGCATCTTGTTAAAGTTATCTTATCTTAGCCAGCGCCATATAGATAGATTATATCTATATGGCGCTGATTTTAGCTATCTCTTAGTGGAGGAAAACAGTTATGACATCACTTACGCGACTCTGGGATTTGTAGTCTTTCTAGTTGCATATTTTTCATAGTCTTATATTTCAACAGTTTTACGACAAACTGTGACTTTGGAAATGATTTTGTGTAATTCATGGCACAATTCAAACGGGATTGAAAGGTACGTTTTCTCTCTTCATTGACTTCAATGCATAATCTTTCCGAAATAAGGTCCCATGGACTGGAAGTAGATGGGCGTGACTTCGCCACTCTATAATCCGGGAACGTGAAGCGACAGAAGGCTATGATGATGGTGGACGGCGGATCAGACAAACGGTAACACGGACTTTAAACAACCTAACTGCTGGTTTCTAAACGGATCAGCGTGTTGCTCCGACGATCTCTCTTGCTGCACACACACTTCCCCTTCCTGCTCCGTCTAACTATATAGGGAGAATTGAATGGAGGCGCCAACCAACAGCGAATCACTGGCTGGGTGGGCGTTACCGCGAGTGACTACCGGTGTTTACCTTTCCGGTTGTTACACTCGCATCCTTAAAATAGTGGCTCTGGAGGAGCCTTCCTCGACATTGAGAAACACCCCTAGAGTCTACATCAGGGGTGCCCAACCTTTTTTGAACCGAGAGCTACTTTTAAAGCTGCCAGTCTGCCGAGATCTACCAGTCCAAATAGAGAGGAGTAGCCATTACTTACGGCCTACTACCAGGTAAATACACACTTCTACTTGTATAAAACTGACCCTTGTACAATGAATACTTCATAAAATACTGCAGATCCTTTATCTTACCTCTTTCTAATCTACAAATATACAAGTATTTAACTGAAGTTACACAACAGTGTTGTTGATACAGAGTTGGAGTTTTGTCACACGTCACATACTACAGTGGGTAATGTTTTCAAGAAACATTGAACAGTGCTGCCACATATGGCACAGGAAAAAAAGAAAAGACTCTGAACCCTTACTTTGCCATTATATAAAAATAGTGTTGCTACAAAAGTATAAATTAGGCTTACTAATAAGACAACTCAGATCTGAAGCTACAGTACATAGGAATCTGCTGCCAAAGTGCAATAAAAAAGACACAATTAATCAAATCAATCCCTTTTTTTGTTGCATTTTAGAAGAGAATAAAAAGAAATACCTTTAAAATGGGATGCAAGCAACACTAGTTTCTTAACCTGAACTGATAATAAACTATAATCAATTTAAGTTTGCATTCTTATACCATTTTGTACAATAATTATAATGAATAAGTTCAAACAAACTAAAACTTGCAGCTGATTAATAACGGTATCTAACTTGAGTTTTTATTCTATCAAAAAACGGTTGAAATGCTAATGCTATTTTTACTGTCCCCAAAAAGCGCGTCGGCAGCCTCCAGGAATGCTTCTTTCACAACTTTGCCGTCTTTGAAAGACTTAATGTGTTTCGCAAGAACGTGACTGACACGATAAGATGTATGGTAGCAGCCTTGCTCTTGGTTATGGCTAGAAAGGATCCGTCCTGTGTAAATATGACGTCACGTTCTCATTGTAACTCTCGCTGTAATCGGAGTGGCTCGGAAACACGTCTACAGCAGTAACATGCAACATGCAACATGCACATTAATGCAACAGCAATATTAATAGAGAAACATCAGACATAATAGTAAAACACTGAAAGGGAAAATTGTATTGCACCAGGAGCTATCTTGGGACTTTTACTGCGACAACGTTGACTTGCCTGTGAATAAAAAATAAACCATAGTGTTGGTGATCTACAGTGTTGTCATTCTTCTTTGAACAGCAAGACTGCTAACACCCTATTTCAACAATCACACTCCCTGTAATTGACATATTAATAGATAGTTTAGCTTCTCACTATCATTTGCTGCGGCCAGACCAGGCGTCATGCTCGGGCCCCATAGGGGTTTTAATCAGAGCTGAATACAACATTTTAATTGTTTTATTATTATGTTTATTGTTGTTATTTGTGGGGCTTTGTCTTAATATTTTATTATGTTTTAAACTATGTAGAAAGATTAGTTTAATATCATTTTTTATTTTGCTATGAAATTCTGAATTAAAGACTGGTTTTTCGCTGGGTTGAGTCGTGTGGGTTTCTGAGTGAGATGCGGCGCAGCAGCCTGTCAGTTTACTCTTGTTAGGTTAGTTTGGCTATTATCATTTATATTTATCTGCAACAGTGGATATCAGGAAGTGGTTCATGAAAGGAATACGGCAACTCAGCGCCAGATGCAGGCACATTAGAAGAAATCAGTTACGTTATCAACGAGCTAGCAAGCCAGCCAGGGACAAGGAAGGCTGGCAATCAATTATATTTTGAAGAGAAATTGACTCTCAAGCCGGCTCTCTTAAAAACTCCTGCTCTGTGCGCAAGCAGACCGCTGCACACGCTCTCTGCCTCGCTCAATCTCTCTGTAGCCTATAATAAGACCGTCAACAGCCTAAAACCCCTCTGTTTCCGTAAGAACAATTCACGAGCGCCTCCCTCACCCCCCCCCCGTTGACAAATCTCGAGCGTCTAACAGCCCCCCCCCCAGTTGACAATTCAGATTTCCCTGGAAATTTAAGTATCGGGGTGGGCCCGCCCTGGTAAATCACATGCCCGCCCAGAGACGTATGTCTGCCGCCGGGCCACTGATGTTAGTTAAAGAGCAACTTGCAGGGGTTTTTTTTCTACATTTATGTTTAAACTTGCTTGAAAATTACAATTAAAAAAGTAAATGCAGGATTTGATATGTTTTACGAGACATAAGGGCAGGAACTCAGAGGGAAAGGAGCAATTTTGAGCTCTGCTCTTAAAATAGGCTTTTTTCTAAGGTCATACGTCAAACACGTCATATTACATCACAAAGGGGACACATCTCCGCTCTCTGACCGTGAGAATAGTTAGTAGTTGCGTTGAGCAGTTGTGTTGATTTGCATTAGGTAACGTTTATCAGGAAACTGTATTACATCTCTCTCCCCCCCCTTCGCTGCTCTCTCCCCCCCCCAACCCCCACTCCTTCCCTGCTTTCTCTCTCCCCTCCGGTACAGCACCATAACATAGTGTGGATTTGCATTAGGTTGATACTTGCGCATTAGTCTCTGTTATGTATCAGTATCAACAGTCCTGCCAGTAACGTTACTATATTATCAATGCTACTTTAGTTATAGCCTGTGTTACGGCCTGGCTCATAGGCTGCAACAAAGATGGGAGACTAGACAAGTTAAGTGTAACAAAAAGCATATTTATTTACAATACCACAAAAACCAAAGGTCTTCAAAGAAACCTAATAAATGTGGAAGTCAGTTATCAGTAATGTATGCGTGTATGGGTGTGTGGAGATGTGCAGAAACAAAGACGCAGCCGTGTCCAACAGAAGAGTGAGAGGTCAGTATGGGTTGGTGTTGGCCTTTTATGTCGACGGCCCAGGTGTGGCTCATCAGGTTGATCACCTGAAACACAAACAAGAGCCAGCAAGCAGAACACAAAGACAGAGACCTCTAGTGGAGTGGAGGGGGTCGTAACACCCCCCTCTTAAAAAAGAAGTTCCCCCTAGGAACACCGTCCAAATGTAGCAACCAACACAGAATAATATTTAAATGCAAAGTTCAAAATGACATACATGCTCCATACTGACCGGTTTCAATTTCATATCGGTGTTCACCCAGTCTCCATTTTCCAACCCAGCAACTCTAGTGCCTGACGAAGCCTTTTAAGAGATGCAACCCCGCAACATCAGTACCTAAGGAAGCTTTTTAAGAGTTTACAGGAAAGATGGAGATCAGAGAGAACAAACACTGAAGAGAAGGGTGATGGATGATGGGCCATGCATGGAAGAGCATTAACAGGAGGTCCGAAAACAGATAAACATTCACCAGTGTCCGACAAATTACCTGCAGCTGGACAAAGCTTACTAAAGCTTTGCCTTCAACAAGATTCCAGCTATCACAAACTAGAATCAACATAAGCGTCAAACCAAAGGTTCCTCTGAAACAAACGGCTCACTAGCCAACCAAGTCTTCCTCAGAAGCACAGCACAAAGAGGTAACCAAACTACGCAAAGCTCACCCAACCAAGGCATGAACTGCAACGCTTATGTTCCCGAAGATTACAGGTCTAACTAACCACTTGCAGACACTTCCAACAAATTACCATTTTGCGCTTCCCTCCTGCATCTGCTTACTTCCACATAAGCTACTGTAGCATCCTTTACTAAGATATCACCAAAACCCAGACTTGTTTTAGAACTAATAAAGCCAAACGGTCTACCAGGATCAAACTACTAACAGGAGAACACCAAAATTATTTAACCACCGTGAGAAAGATAACAAACACTCATGTTAACATACTTAACACATTTGCAGCCAATCTCAAATAGCACATACACAGATAACAGCAGTCATGTCCCTCTATCTACCAAACAAAACAGAAACTACCTAAACTCCCCCCTAGTCTTCAGGTGCTACTTATGGTGGGTATTTATGCACTGAAACCCACAAGCCCTGTAAAGCAACCAGCAATTGGCAACTCCACCCGGAGCTTTGGACGTGCTCCCGAGCTAATAGCTCTAACCACGTCCACACCACACTAAAACCCCCCAACGAACTCCAAAGGGAATCCGTTCTGAAGCCTACAGGGACAGAAGTGAGAGACACTCACAGGACCACGAAAAATCGGCTACAAAATTCACCACTACAACGAGCTTATCGACGAAAAACAAAACCACCACCCACCTGCATTTCATTACAACTGCTTACTAGGGGTTTCACAACTACCAATATTTACTAGTCGACTAGTTTTTCAAAATAGTAGTCGACTAGTCGACTAGTCGTTACGTCATAATAGAGACACACAAAGAGAGGTTTACAACTGTATTTTCTATTGGAACTCATACAGTAACATTAAGCACTGCATTTTAATTTGTGTTACATGGCTGAGTAAATAACAAACACTGGACTCACCAAAATCGACAGCAAAAAACTCTTGTTTACATAAATGCCACGTAAATCCAGTGCGCAACACTTTATTCGCTGTCCTCCACGATAACGTCCACCTTTCCATATTTTTGGTTTGAACACCAACGCATCGACATGTGAGGGAAGGAGGCTTGACCGCTTTCGGGTGACAGTGTTGCCTGCCAGGGAAAAAACCCTCTCACTCGGGGTGCTTGTGGCTGGAATAGCCAGGTAGCTCCTCGAAAGCGGGGGAAGCGGTGCACGTTTTCTGCCCACCACTCCAGTGGATTATCCATTGTGGGGATATGCGGTGTCCGCTGGCAGTAATCCCGTAGCTCATCATCCGCATCACTGTTGACCCGTGTTTTCTTGCTGTTCGTTTGCCTCTGTTCAGTGCTGACGCCGGTCCGTTGCTCACTGGTGCTAGCATTACTGCTAGTGCTAGCTGTCGGCAGCGGGTGTTTCATCTTCAGATGGTTGCGCATAGCAGATGCATTTGTATTTTACTTCAGTACAGCTGTACACAACTGACACCTCACTGTGGAGTTGGTTACATCTTCGTTGAAGTACTGCCATACATAAGAATGTCGGACGTGTTTTGTAGCATTTTGCAGCACCTCGTTTACCTCCATTTTTTTCCACGACTAGTCGACTAGGGCCTACAGCGCCGACTAGTGGTAAAGGTAGTCGACTAGTCGACTAGTCGATTAGTTGGTGAAACCCCTACTGCTTACATTATCCAACAAACACAAACATCTACTCACCACACTTGTCCATGTCTCCCAACCAACCAGCATGCACACAACGAGGTGCACCTGTCTACCAAGTTACAGCTGATCTGATTCCTGTAATCAGTCTCAGCCCTTCAATCCACTTACAAGCAGACAAAGATGGCTGCACTACAGAACTAGAAACAATGTCAAAAATCCCGGACGAGTCCCCATTTGTTACGGCCTGGCTCATAGGCTGCAACAAAGATGGGAGACTAGACAAGTTAAGTGTAACAAAAAGCATATTTATTTACAATACCACAAAAACCAAAGGTCTTCAAAGAAACCTAATAAATGTGGAAGTCAGTTATCAGTAATATATGCGTGTATGGGTGTGTGGAAATGTGCAGAAAAAAAGACGCGGCTGTGTCCAACAGAAGAGTGAGAGGGCAGTATGGGTTGGTGTTGGCCTTTTATGTCGACGGCCCAGGTGTGGCTCATCAGGTTGATCACCTGAAACACAAACAAGAGCCAGCAAGCAGAACACAAACACAGAGACCTCTAGTGGAGTGGGGGGGTCGTAACACCTGTTATTACATGGCTTAGTTGAATACTCGATTCTGATTGGTCAATTCAGAACACGTGACACGTTGTTAATACCGAACAGACAGACCGCTGTCAACTGCATGCAGTTTGCTTTTCTAATTGACAAGACAAGAGCGACAAGAAAACAGCGGAGAGGTAATGGGCAGAAATCCTCCTTTTTACGCAACGGTCCAGACATAGACATCAAACGGCGACACATATTCAGTTGCCAGTTACTTTGGCATTAGGGCAGGGATATCTAGATACTTTCCAAGGTTTTACATAATAAATTGTGCTACTTTTAAAGCAAGCAGCGATGTTTTCAAATCTGTAATCAAAAAGCTCCTCAAAAACGCTATCTAAGCAATTCCTGCCGTTGCTACGTTAGTTCAAACGGTAACAACGGACTATTTTTCTTCGCGGATGCATGTCAATTTAAATCAATACATACAACTATTTTTTAAATCAATAAAATCATTTTCTAAATCCATAAAAGCATTTCAATTAATATTGGGAGTCATAACGTTACTTTGTTGAGAATGTGGTCATGCCGATCTAGATCCCTCCGCTTCGCGTCGGGCTCCTGATCAGCCTGTCGGTGTTCTTTTCCCCATAATGAGCGGGTCGCAGCACATTATCCCTTACATATATTATAGCTAACTTTACAATGTTGTGATGTGACGTTAGCTAACATTCTGTAGCTAACGCCGATCAGTCACCAAGATAGCTGCCCCTTCCCTGCTCTCTCTCTCCCCTCCGGTACAGCTCCGAAGGTAGTGTGGAGTTGCATTAGGTAACGTTTATCAGGAAACCGTATTACATCTCTCTCCCCCCCTTTGCTGCTCTCTCCCCCCCCCCCCCCTCCCTCCTTCCCTGCTCTCTCTCTCCCCTCCGGTAAAGCACTGTAACGTAGTGTGGATTTGCATTAGGTAACGCGAGATACGGATGATACTTGCGCATTAGTTTCTGTTATGGATCAGTATCAACAGTCCAGCCAGTAACGTTACTATATTATCAATGCTACTTTAGTTATAGCCTGATATATGAAAGCTAACTTTACAATGTTGTGATGTGACGTTAGCTAACATCCTGTAGCTAACGCCGGTCCCTCACCAAGATAGCTGCCCAGTTCTCCACTGGTTCTCCTCACACCACAGCTCAATTTCTCTCCGATTGCCGTTATTTCTTCTAATCCTTGGCTGCTCCTGGTCTCTTCGACGCCTAGCAGGCTCATAATTATAAGGTTGTGGTCCGTCATATGCATTCGAATATACATGTTCAACTTCTTCTGTGTCTTCTGTGTCGAAACTAGCATTGGGATCCATGTTTATTAATACGTTACACCAGCCGCTCTTCTCCTTGTTTCCCCTTTGTTACGTCACACGCGGGAGGTCACGTGGGGAGTCTTTTTTGATGCATAAGTAAAAATGTCTTACAAAAACGACGCCAGATGTCACTGTAGTGTATATTTATGTATATTTTTGGGAAAATCTAGTTTATACATCATTTTCCTACACATTTATTCACAGGTGTCTTTAACCTGGAAGTTGCTCTTTAGCAATCGTAACTGAAAGGCTGCCTGCCAAACGTAAACATTCAGCCACCTGACTTGCTAACTCTCGCAAGTTTTACACAAGATGGATCCTTTCTAGCCATAACCCTTGCTCTTGTTGTTGGGCCGGATGAAAATGGACTGCTGTGCATTTAGCTGTCCTTTCAGGTCCCTCACAGGGCAGAATTAGGAGGGAATTCCGTCTCGTAGCGCTTGTGCACTGTTTTGAAATGCCGCTCCTAAAGTACCCTTCTTCGATAAAGCCACGCTCACATTGCAGAGGAGACAGATGGACTTTGAATTGGAATAGATACAAAAATAATCATCCTCCCAATCGGAGTGAAAATTATATATTTTGGGCTTTTTTGCTTCTGCGGTCTTGTGTGTGTGCTGACTGTCACTCCTGTTGACACGGACAACGTCAGCGAACTAGTGCACTGCCCACTGCCCACCAGCAACGCCCCGAAACATGGGGTCACGCCGGCCAATCACGAAGCTTTGATGCGTTCAAGTGCATTATTCTGGCACAGGAAGATTATGTTATAGGACATTTACGATAAAACTGAATATTGTTGTTCTATTTTTAGACACATCTCACGATCGACTGGGAATCTCCCCGTCGATTGTAATCGACTGGTTGGGCACCCCTGGTCTTCATGGACCAGGATGCATTGCGTGCAAGATAGTGACACCCAGACAATATTCGTAGTCTGGTTGCGTCTACATTTATTTAGATCAGCCTTTCCCAAACTCAGGGTCGTGACCCAAAATGGGTCGCGGACCCCTTTTGATTGGCTTGCCAGTTAAATGCATTGCTCCACACACGCAGCGTCAGAGCTGATGGCTGCGTTGCAAAGATTTTTTTTAAATAATTTTTGTATTTTATTTTTTATTTTGAAAATGAAATTATGCAATATAGCATTGTATATTGAATGATTTAATTTTCTAAATACAAATAAACTAAAAATAAAAGATTGTATTTGTATCAGCTCTGACGCGTCCCCCGCGAAAGTTTTCGCGCTGTCCGTTTATTGTCTGTTGATTAATCCTGATCGTACATGATGGCAAAAAGATGATACAAAGAGGAGTTTTTAAACGTTGGCTTCACAAAAGCTGTTAGAAATGGAGAAGAGCGGCCTCAGTGTGTTTTATGTGGAGAGGTGCTCAGTAACGAAAGCTTGAAAATGAATAAATTGGACCTGCATCTTCAAACAAAACATCCTCTGCATCGGGACAAATCGAAGGATTTTTTCATCTGCAAAGAGTCTTTCAAGAAGCAGTGTTTTGACGGTGGAAAAGTAAGTCACTTATTTTAATCATTTGTTTTGTGTTTTTGTGAGTTTGTCAGGGTCTGTTGTTAAATTGTTTCGTAAATGGAAAGTTGGATGAAATGCAGACTGAGCCCTGGAGCGGACCGCCAGCTGCGCGCTCTCGCGCGTCCTCTACTCCAGTGATTCTTAACCATAGGGCCGCGGCCCACACTTGGGCCGCCAGCGCCCCCCAGAGGGCCACAAAAAACTTTCAGTTTTGCACCTGTGGGCCGCAAGGGCCGCGAGACTGCGTGCAGCTTTCAACCACGTGGTGGCGGTTTTTTTTTTGTCAATGTATCTTTATTACCACTCAGTTGTTAACAAGCGCCAATACACATAGATGAAGCGGCAAAAATGGAGAAGTTTTTAAAAAGAAAAAATGAAGACGAATGTCCTGCCAACCCCCCCACCCAAAAGACAAAGTTTTTACGGAAATACAATCTCGACTTCATTAAATACGGTTTCGTACATGGAGGAACAGAGGCAGTGCCAAAAGCCCAGTGTGTGGAGTGTGGGCTAATGCTGTCCAACGAAGCCCTCAAGCCCTCAAAACTACAGCGGCATCTAGAGACCAAGCACCCGAATCTCGTGGGAAAGCCGGTGGAATATTTTAAGAGGAAGGAAAGTGGGCTGCAGATGCAGAAAAGGTCTGTCGTGTCACTGACAAGCAACTCTAAATGTGCATTGAAAGTGAGCTACCTCGTAGCCAGACGTGTGGCACAGAGTAAGAAAGCATTCACCATAGCGGAGGAGTTGGTTCTGCCTGCCGCTGTTGATATGTGCCGTGAGATGGTCGGAGAGGCCGCTGCAAAAAAGCTGCTGACCATCCCACTCTCAAACGACACTGTGAGTCACCGTATCGCGGACATGGCATCAGACATACAGCATCAACTTATAGAAAGAATAAAAAGCAGCCCTTTTTTTTCTTTGCAATTAGACGAGTCCACGGATGTCACGAATGCTGCACTGCTGCTTGTTTTTGTTCGCTATCGCTGGGACAGTAGTTTGCACGAAGACATACTGTTTTGTGGAGAGCTACCAACACGAACTACGGCTCAGGAATGTTTCCGCTGCATGGATAACTACTTCACTGAGAACGGCCTGGACTGGCAGAACTGTGTCGGGGTGTGCAGTGACGGTGCAGCATCAATGACTGGCAGGCATCATGGTGTCATTAGACAGATCCTTGATCGTGCACCAGAAGCTAAATGGACACACTGTTTTCTCCACCGTGAAAGCCTTGCAGCAAAAAAGATGTCACCAGACCTCCACCAGGTGATGGATGTAAGTGTGAAAACCATAAACTTTATTAAAAACAATGCTGTGAACTCCAGATGTTTTGCTAAGCTTTGTGAGGACATAGAAGCAGATCATGTCCAACTGCTATATCACAGTGAAGTGAGATGGCTTTCCAGAGGACTGGTCCTCAATCGTTTGTTTGAACTGAGGAATGAGGTCTTCTCTTTTCTCAGTGAGAAAAAATCTAATCTTGTAGATTACTATGCTGACACAATGTTCACAGCAAAACTTGCCTACCTCTGTGACATTTTTTCACTACTGAACCAACTGAACACCTCACTTCAAGGAAGAAACAGCAACATATTTTGTGTTGCAGACAAAGTTGAAGCTTTCAAGAGGAAACTTGCTTTGTGGACCAAGAGGGCCCAGGAAAATAGGATGGACATGTTTCCACTTTTGTCTGACATTTTGGAAAACTCCCCTCAGGTGAAGATCAGCGACTCAGTCTCCCAGCACCTCTCACAACTGGCAGAGAAATTTGGTGACTACTTTCCTGAGGATCCCAGAGAGGGAAACATGTGGATTTTGGACCCATTTTCAGTGGATCCCACTGCAAATGATGTTGCTTTGCCCTCACACCTGGAATCCCAGCTTCTGGACGTTTCCACTGACAGCACTTTAAAGCTGCAGTGGGGCAAACTGGATCTGGGCTCATTCTGGGTTGCTGTCTCAAAGGAGTACCCATGTCTTGCACTGAGGGCTGTGAAACTCCTTCTCCCATTCACAACTACGTACCTGTGTGAATCAGGATTCTCCATTGTGGCCACAACTAAGACCAAAGCCCGAAACAGACTCAGAGCAACACTGGAGTCTACTCTGAGAGTGAGCCTTTCTCCCATTCCACCCAGACTGGATCTGATTATGTCTCAGAAGCAGGCCCAAGTGTCTCATTAAGAGGTCAAGATAAAAAGGGAGTTGTATTATTGTTGTTATTGTTGTTCATTGTTGTTATTATTTGTGTCATTGTTCATTTGTCACAGATATAAAGATTATTCTGGTTCTGCCATGCAAAAATGGAGACTGCTGAAGCAATTTTCAAATAGCTTTGCAGATTATAAGGCTATAGTTTCATTTGCACTTTATTTCAATTTCATTTAGTTTATTTATTTAATTTAAAAATAGATTTATATTATTTGAATGCATTTATTTTATCACCCCCTTTTATTGATTGATTGATTATTTATATATATATATATATATATATTTTTTTTTTATTAATTTAAAGTAAAATCCTAATATTGGTCTTTTTTATTATTATTTAAAAGCCTGACTTGATCCTTGACATTTTTTCTTGTCACAGCTTGATTTGGTCCAGGAATTATCAGCCTGTTCGGTGTCTTGATACAGTATGTGTAGGTTTACATACACATGTTTAATAAAAGTATTTGTGATGATCCCATTTTATCATGTCATTTTATTTGATAAGGTTTTTGCTTGTTAAACAGTTAGTGGATTTGGTTTATTATTGAATACAAATCAAACCGAGAATGAGGTCAATTAAACCTATACAGTGTTAATATTTAATGGGCCCCGGGCCACTTTGTACTATAAAAATTGGGCCTCAAGGTCAAAAAGGTGAAGAACCCCTGCTCTACTCGCTCCCGCGAGTCCATTCTGTAGCGGCACAGAGCGGTGTTTCAAAAACAATAACCACAGGAAGATTAGAGGGAAAGTGACAGGCAGTATGAGAAGGAAAGCGAGACAAAGTATCAGCCGCACGGACGTGACTGCTGCAGTGTGATGCACATAGGAATACATATGGGGGTTATTCCCTATCTTTATTCAAGAGCGTGGTCTTTAAATTTGAGAGCATACTTTATTGATTTCACGTTCAGAATATGTATTTCTTTCCCTAAAACCCTGTCCTCACACTCAAATAGTGCTTGCTTGCGCTTAGATTTGCTCTGCTTCTGCTCAAACTGTACGCTTGCACTCAGATATATTGCTGCGCTTACAGGTTTCCTGTGTTCCAGTTTAAACCTTCTCCTTGCACTCAGGCTGTTTCTGTGCGCTCGTGAAATGTCTGCTCTCAGATTTCTTCTGTGCGCGCTTGGGTCTTTTGTGCAACAACCCTGTCAAAATCCCTCCGTGGGGATTCCCCACAGTAGCCTATTGAGTATGTAGTAGCTTTGGATAAAAGCGTCTAACAAGTAACATGTAATGTAATGCGCTATAAATGCGGTTGCCAGGTCCACATTGGGTATACAGCCTACGCCGGCTGGTGTTAAAAATCACCCAATAACCCAGCAATGTTAATGATAATATCTTCTCTGTTATTTTCAGGCATTCAAAGGGAACAGAGGGGGACTGAGGGCATCCTATCAAGTCAGCCTCCACAACAAAAAAGTTAATCAGTTGCCAAGTGTTGGAGTTTATTTGTCTCTGAGTGTTTTAAAACAGCTCTGTTTATTTAAAAGTGTTTAAAAAATGTGTGTACATAGTTTTTGATCTAGTGACAAACTTAATGTTGCACTTCTGATAATTTAAATTTGGTTTCACCTGTGATTAACTGAATACACTTCACTGCACTTCAGTTAGTGTTTTGTCCCTTTCTGTTTACAACATGTTTGTTCTTTGTTCATTTAAAATAGTTTAAAATGGTGTGTACATAGTTTTTGAGCTAGCGACAAACTTAATATTGCACTTTTGATAATTGTATAATTGAAATGTGTACTGTATATACTTGACTGCACGTCCCATGTTTCGTCTTTCTGCTTTGATCCTTATTTTTTTCTGGGCAAGCTCAAAGGGAAGGTTGTTATGGTGAGAAACCTAATTGCTGCAATGCACTTTTATAATTAAATAAATATTTTCATTTACATTTTAAATTCATGGTGTGTTGCATTCTTTGTTTATAACTGTAGATATTATGGAAAATCATAACATTTTTTGAGCTTGGGTCCCTTAGGACCACAACATTTCTGTTTTGGGTCTCATGCTGAAAAAGTTTGGGAACCCCTGATTTAGGTGATAAAATACAAAAATAAAACTGAGGTTCGAATCAGCATGGTTCAAGGATGACTGCCTATTGTACAGAAGGCCAATTATTACTAAACCAAAATAGTCCCAAAAAGTCCCAAGCTAATTTGTCCGACAGCAAATACCCGAAGCGGTACATGTCTTGTGCTTGCATTGGTTGAATTGGATAGAATATAGCACAGTGATGCAAACACAGGTATGGTGAAAAAAGAGAGAACTATTCGAAGCAGAAAGAAACAGCGTAATATACCATCTGACAAAGGCCTGTGCTATAATGCTTCAATTAACTGGCTATTCTTTATAATATACTCAGATCAATTGGAGACAGAGATGTTAAGTTATAAATCAAGGGTTTTTATTATTTACAGCAGGGGTGGGGAACCTTTTTCCTTTCAATTTTTACAACATCCTCCGAGAGCCGTACAAATTATTGAGCTCAACCTCTGCTTAAAAAAACTAAAATCACAGTCCATTCATTTGGCCTTTCTTTCATGCTGTGCAAAGAACAAGCAGATATCTTACCATGACTTGCGCATGCATGCATGTGCACGTTGTGGCATGACCACCAAAACAGAAAGATATGGACACAAGATGTGTGCAAATGTAATTAGTATCCATGTGAACATGATTTAAGTAGGGGGTGGACCTAACCTCCTCTAGGAGGGTCCGGGGGCATGCTCCCCCGGGAAGATTCTTTTTTAAATATTGAAGTTAAAAGCATCAATCTGGTGCACTTTGAGAGCATCATGAGGAGATCTATGGATACATCTTTCAACACCCATTTGAAACAGAACTGGAAGCAGATTTTTCTTTTTAGATATTTTACAAATCACCTTTCAAACTGTATTCTTGTTATTTTTAACAACTTTTTTGTTACAGTCATATAGTATTTTATACCTGTTTTTCATTTAGTCTCTAATGTCTCATTAATAATTATAATGATCATATCAAGGTGTGCCTTAACCTCACTGAGCTGAGGTTATTTGAGCCTCTCAGGAGAGAGCTCTCTTCCACCTGGTTGTAGTAAAGCTCTTTAAATTCGTCAGCATAGCTAGCTAACCAGATGCTAATAACAGATCGCCACTGTGCTTACAACTAAAGACACAGCCACGCAAACACTGCGGCATGTGTACGGCTCCTTATGGGTACTGCAATATTTGAAGAGCTGGAGCGGCGTTCCGGTGCTCTCCGTCTGCACTCTAGTTTAGACTCCTTTCAGACGAGACATAACCACGTTACGCTTGTGTTGTGTTCAAGGAACCAGTCCTTGGCCAGGAAAAACAGGCACTCGCTCGTTTAATTATTTTGCGATTTAGATTTCTTCTTCTTTTTTGAAGTGAGAAGTTGACTCCCCCCCCCCCAAACGAAAACGAAAACTCTTCGGTTCTCCACGAATTACACAAGTCACCCAAATCGTCCTTAAAAAAGCGGGAGGCGCCGGAAAGCGACTAATTTGCATCACTGATAGCATGAGGAGTGGGATTTGTGAGGGTGAGTGTAAACATATCATGTTAAGCTTATGAAAGATAAAAAGTTGGTTGCATTGAGTGTCTCTTTTTGGACCAAGCAGTTGTTTTGCAAGAATAGGCCATCAAACAATGACATGGCAACATTGTTGGCATGATCTTAGTTTTTATGTCCTATTTTATTTAAAATGCATTTCTCCTTGTATTGTTTGACGACTTCCTTTTGTTTTCCCGCCTGTGTGATTGTGTGATTGTGTTCACCTGCTGCCATTGTGTTTTTTCCTGCCCTCCCCAGCTGTGTCTTGCCTTTGTGATTATGGGGTGCATGCCAAGTCTCTTATTTCCTCATTCCTCGATCCTCGCTATCACCAGAAGTTCTGGTGTGCCATCTTAAATGTGGGGTAGGTAATTTTGGAGAAACCAGCTCGAGTGCGGTAGAATTTCAAAATACACAGCCGAAAAAAATCTGCCACTTCCTTGCAGAGCCCCTCCTCCAACACACACGAACGCGCACATGACCAATGAGGGCACGAGGTAAGTTTGCGCACAGATGGAAGGCTGACAGGCAGGTAGGCCATCCAGTCATTTTAGCCGGGCCGGCTAAAATGATTGGTCATGCTTTTTACAGTACTACGGCTTCCACAGATTCAATTTTTTCATGGATTTTTTTGTCAAAGTACTTAAGATATTCATTGTTATCGGGGTGTTAAGAGCATTCCATGGAATATAACAAAAAGTGTATCTCAAGCCGGCTTCTTAAACTTACCCCACCTTTAAGGAGCAATCCATGTTCTCATTTGTACCGGAGGACCGAGGAGTGAGGACCGATACCGGGGAGTGATAACCGAGGAACCACCAGACCATCCTTCAGTGAAATCCTCAGCGCCTCGCCCCCTTACTGTGTACCCGTCACTGATTGGACGCTGCAGCGCATCCACTGATCCAATGCTTCTTAACAGCGGAATTAATACAGATAACATATTAAAGGGAATAACTCCTCAGTGTATACTGTTTGTTTTTGAAATGATTTTTCATCTAGTTGAAAATAAGTGATAATCAGCGTTCATACACCTTTTCACCAATGATTTTCATATAATTTTCCATAACCAAAAAAAATAAAATTACCACTGAAAATTGTTTATTTTAACATGGAACAGGAAAATAAGGTCTGCATATGACACATGTTGTGCCTATCTAAAACAAATCAAATAGTAGGCTTACTTGCTTCTACATGCTAAAGCAACTGTAGTCAGGGATGCAAACTCAGGTATGAAAAAGGTGACAAGGATCCGAGCCCCCCCCGACCCCACGAATATCGGCTTTAAAATTAGGAATAACAGAGGATTTTAGCAGTCAGAACAACTAAAGCAGCAGTCAATAATAACAGAAACGCTAAAGAGTCACATCTAATAGCAATATACAAAAGCATTTATTTTAATTGTGTAGCAGTCACTTTATAATTTTGGCAGCACTGTTGAGCATTTTGAAAATGTATTTTCATGCCTCTGTGCAAGGCTTAGTCTTTCTATCTTTATAGCCACTGGTGTAAAGTAACTAAATTCATAAACTCAACAAGTACTATACTTGGGCACAATTTTGAGATACTTGTACTTTATTTAAGTATTTCAATGTTTTGCTACTTTGTACTTATAGTCCTCTAAAATTCAGAGGTAAAAGGTGTACTTTTACTCCACTACATGTATTTAATCCCTTTAGTTACTTTACAGATGTGGATGAATGATGTGAAATATAATCAAGTGTTGAATCAGACTTTAGTTCCACCTGGAGTAAATGCACAAGCTACCCTGCAGCATACACTCCTAAAAGGGGTAAATTAATAATCTTTTTTCTCAAAATTCAGATTGAACATACAGATGTAGCACTGAATTTCAGACTCCGGCTTACAGCTTCCTGCCTACGACCTGCCTAAGACCAGTATAGAGGAATGTTAAGCCCTCCCACTATTTTCCAAGAGGGCGTTGCCAGATTTTCAATTTCAGGTTTTAACCAGGAGATGGCGCTTCATTCACAAATACAGAAAGACAAGTTTCATGGACTTTCAGTTGTGTTTTGAAGAGCATTTGAACACATCAATATTTTAGATCAACTAAAGTATATCTAATCTTGTAATTCAATAATATATAGTCTTTATATATGAAATAATCATAATTATAATGTAAATGTTTACATTACACTTCTTTATTTGTTATGCTCATACTTTTACCTTTACAATCGTTTGCTTTAATATGCAGTATATTTTTTGTATTTTGTGTTTGCTTCCTCCTGCTCCCTTTCGGACACATACTGTATGATTTATTATTATTAATATGAAGATATTATTAAGATAAGATAAGATAAGATGTTACTTTATTGATTGAACAATTTAGTTTAGAATGTGCTGTCCCACGGTAATTCAGTAGGCTCACAGGTCACATTCCGACCATTATTTAAAACAATAGGTGCTTTCACACCGTCTACAGTTTGATTTGTATAGAGGGAGCTCTGTGGCTGAATGGCCAGATTAGGTGTGGCGCATTTATCATAGGTGATCAGAGCTAACTGCCTGCCGTTAGATTTCATTTAAAAAACAGATCTGATTTTAAGACTACTTCATCGCTCATAAAGAATGATAAGAATAAGAATAATGCGTATTGAACTGGTTTAATTAATTAGTGAGTTTATTAGGGTCGGGACTTTAATGCTTTAATTAAGATTAATTAATTAAACAAAAATTAACGCATTTTAATCGCACTTATTTTTGCACCGCGGAACGTTTCTCACTGGATGAGTTTCAGGGGTACCGATTATACTGGAGCACCAACTAAGGTTCCTGACTTCAGACAACAACAAACCACAGTGAACGATTGTCAAACATGAACGAAGAAGCTGATGAGACCGCTTTGGTTGGCCCCGTGAATGGGACATTTTGTTTTAAAAAACGGACGGATGGAAGCGTCAATAAGAGCACGGTTGTTTGCAAATTATGCAAAAAGGAATTTGCATATCACCGCAGCACATCAAGCCTCAAGTATCACCTCAATGCAAAACATATAGCAGCTAGCGTGGAAGCTAGCGTGGACGTTAGCCCGACTCGGAGTACAAGGACCCACACCCAATTCGCGTTGATCAAACAGTGGCCTATGCAACAGAGAGATTTTATTTTTCATCAGGATATTGGAAGAATAGGAGGGATTGAGGTCAATCACTGCACTTTTTTATTTTATTTTAAATGGTACACTTTATGTTGAACTATTTATTACGTTGTTGGAGCAACTGGCACTTTATGTTGAACTGTTTATTGTTTTGGCCAAGGTTATTGAGAGAGTTGGACTGAAATTGATTAGATTTTTTAAATCAACTATTGGTAAATCAACAAAGTCTGTTATGGCCTCTGAAGCAACAGAGAGATGTTCTCTAATAGTCAGGGTTTCCAATGTTCTGAATGTACTTGAAAGTATTGTGTTTTACTTAAAAAACAAAGTGTTATAGTTTACAGAAGGTCTACCTACCTATAGGCTACCTGAATCTCTGAAATGTACTATAGTCCTAAATATGCTATTGCTACACTTTATGGCAAATATTGCCCTTTTCTGTTGGTCTTGGTTAAGTACCACCTTGAAAAAAATAAACAATGTTTTGTTGCTTAAGCTTATGTATTCAGTCATTATTCAATGGTATACTAAAATCCATGTGAAAAGAATTGCTTATCACTGTTCTCAGGTCAAATATTTATATGTGATTAAAAATGCGATTAATTTCGATTAATTAATTACAAAGCCTCTAATTAGATTAATTGTTTTAATCGAGTCCCGGCCCTAGAGTTTATTTAACACTAGAACCGCCAATCGGGTCAATTTGTGTGATGTGTGTTGTGTGTGTGCAATGTAACTTTTTTTCAATAAAATATTAAAGTCTCCCAGTCCCTGACTTTTCCTGAAAGTGTGTTATGTAGCACCCTATGTTGTTAAAAATTGCATTCTAATAGTGGGATTTGACAGGTTTAGGTAGGCCTATACAAAAACCTCTGGCGGTTCTAGTGTTAAGGTAATTAGGTGCAGGCAGTTTGCTTTTCAGCCCAACGGTATACTGTTTTTTTCAGACGCGGAGGGATACTGACTTGTTGTGAAAAGTAACTTACAATTCTACCCGTGGTATACGCTGAGTATATCACGGCTAAGAACCAATCAGATTGCTTGATTTGACTTGTCCGTTTTATAAGTATATATATATATTGTACTTGAGTAAAAGTAGAAGTACTCAGATCTTGTACTTGAGTAAAAGTAGAAACACATAGATCTTGTACTTGAGTAAAAGTAGAAGCACTCAGGTCTTGTACTTGAGTAAAAGTAGAAGCACACAGATCTTGTACTTGAGTAAAAGTAGAAGTACTCAGATCTTGTACTTGAGTAAAAGGAGAAGTACTCAGATCTTGTACTTGAGTAAAAGTAGAAGTACTCAGATCTTGTACTTGAGTAAAAGTAAAAGTACTCAGATCTTGTACTAGAGTAAAAGGAGAAGTACTCAGATCTTGTACTTGAGTAAAAGTAGAAGCACATAGATCTTGTACTTGAGTAAAAGGAGAAGTACTCAGATCTTGTACTTGAGTAAAATTAGAAGTACCAGAGTGTAGGAATACCCTGTTACAGTAAAAGTCCTGCATTCAAAATGTTCCTCAAGTAAAAGTAGAAAAGTATTATCATCAAAATATAGTGAAAGTAGCGACAGTAAAAGTAGTCATTGTGCAGATTGGTCTATTTCAGAATAATATATATGATATGTTTTATAATGATTGATCATGACAGTGTTCTCAAAGCTGGTAAAGGTGCAGCTAGTTTGAATGACTTTGTATACTGCAGGGTAGCTTGTGGATTTACTCCAGGTGGAACTAAAGTCTGATTTAACACTTGATTATATTTCACATCATTCATCCACATCTGTAAAGTAACTAAAGGTATTAAATACATGTAGTGGAGTAGAAGTACACCATGTACCTCTGAACTGTAGTGGGGTAGAAGAACAAAGTAGCAAAACATTGAAATACTTAAATAAAGTACAAGTATCTCAAAATTGTGCCCAAGTATAGTACTTGTTGAGTTTATGAACTTAGTTACTTTACACCAGTGGCTATAAAGATAGAAAGACTAAGCCTTGCACAGAGGCATGAAAATACATTTTCATAATGCTCGACAGTGCTGCCAAAATTATAAACTGACTGCTACACAATTTAAAATAAATGCTTTTATATATTTCTATTAGATGTGACTCTTTGGCGTTTCTGTTATTATTAACACTAATGCTTTAGTTGTTCTGTTAATATCCTCTGTTATTCCTCATTTTAAAGCCGATATTCCGTGGGGTGGGGGAGCCGGGGGCTCGGATCCTTGTCACCTTGTTCATACCTGATGAGTTTGCATCCCTGTATGTTAAAAAGCCTCAGTTACCTTAATTCATGTAATAAAAACATCTCAGGTCAGTAACACTCAAAGCTAAATGTGAAATACCATGTTCAGCTATGTTACTATTTATAATGTTATTGTTGTTACATCCGAAGATGTACATATTGGAATGATTTCTTAACTTACAGTAGGCTATTTTTTACAATGTGTGTTGGAAGGATTTATTAAATTACTATGAATATTGTCATTGTTGAAGGCTTTTAGAGAAGGGTGAACTATAAGCCTGAATTACATAACATTTTATACCTAAAAACATAAAAGCCACAATAAATGAATCACAATTATTCTATTTATTTTTACCTCCCGTATTGCTTTCAACCCACCAGCTTTTATGGTGTTGTTACGTCACTAACTGTAAGCTTGTCACATACAGTCTATGGTCACTCAGAGTGACCTACAGTTAATTTAGCTGCTGGAGAAGAAAGATCAGGGGGGGGGGGGGGAGAGAGCTGTGGTTGATGGGCCATTAGTTGTGTAAATACACAGCTGAGAGCTGCCGTTTCATTCAGACTGTTTAAAAAACGGTAACAACGGACTATTTTTCTTAGCGGATGCATGTCAATTTAAATCAATACAACTATTTTTTAAATCAATAAAAACATTTTCTAAATCCATAAAAGCATTTCAATTAATACTGGGAGTCATGTTGTTACTTTGTTGAGAATGTGGCCATGTAATAAGCGGGATAATTGGCAGCGACTTGTTCCTTATGGGGAAAATAACACCCGCCATGCAGATCAGGATCCCTCCGCTGCGCTTTGGGATCCTGATCTGCCGAGAGGCTCCATTAAAATATAAATATTTTTAGTGAATTACTGAGTTTAGGCACGTTAATAAAGTTTTAATGAAGTTGAATACAGTATATTCATATGTGTCAGTGATTTCATGTCAATTCGGCGAACATAAACATAAATGACCGTGGTGAAGATGATGATTAAATTAGGATTAAAAATCGAGAGCCGGGCTGCATTTCCTCCTGTTCGTTTTTTTCAACTAAACAACATTATTTTGTTAAATAACAACATGGTGATGTTTTGTAAATGATTACATGTCTCTTATTTAGCACAGAGTATGATATCTGTGACATATGGATCTTAACAAAGTTCCGCTGTACATCCAGCGTACTGTATCTGACTTTATTTCACATGAGCTCCAGTGTGGAACCCCACTGCACCCCCTGGTGGATCAATGATCCATTGCACCTGGCTTCATTATAATTACATGTATCTATCACGGGGGCGGTCTCAAGTCAAGCTGGAGGTTTTCCCTTGAGCGAGGGCAGATCACGTACCAATCACGGCCCTCGCGTTTCAAACTGTCTGAAATGAACCGCTACATCTGTAGTAAACATTTTTTTATTATAGTGTCCATCCGAAAACAAAACATTACTTGTAGTGAAACCTTTTTAGAGAGGATCAGCATTTTTTTTTTATATATATGTATGTGTATTACTCAAGCGGCAAACCCTGGGGAAGAGCCGGGACGCCAATACGGAAGTCCCACACACTGCAGTTCATCTAGTGGCCAGTAGGAGCAGTCTGCAGAAGGGATCAATTTCCATAGACCCCCATTTTAAAATGCCCACATTTACAGCAGAAATAAACATGTTTACATCGTGGTTCAAAAAACCATATTCTCTGTATTCGAAGATCCCCCCCTTCATGAATATGGATTGGGGGGGTGAATTTTTTCACAACTCATCTGTTTAATTAATATTAAGCCTTAAAGTTATGCATATATTAGGGCGTGGTCACATTGAGTGACGGCTCTGTCAAGTAACTGCTGCTGCTAGCATCTTGTCTCTCTGCTAGCTGCTCCGTGAAGCTACAGGGACTCTGCCTGTTCAGCTCATCCAGGAAACACAACTTGAAGCCGGCCGTGGTTGTTTGTTCTTCATGCTTATATATCGGATTATTGTGACTCGCTCTGCGGCTAAAACAGACGGTGCATGAATGCGGTTTTGCGGTAAGTGAAATTTGAGTGTTTTATTTATGTGTTAATGATTTGAATCAGCTACGTAATGGATTTTAAGGCTTGGGTTAGCGTGTAAGCGAGTGGTAGCTACATCGGTGCTAACAATGCTAATCGTAGCCTCCAAGTTAAAATCATAAAATGTATATATAAAGGTTAAAACGAAATAGACAAGTGTTAAGTGGGATAATACTGTAGAACAAAGAGCTTCGGTTTGAGGTTGATAAAATAAGGTCATCCTTTATTATGAAGGTAGGAAGTGTAGGCATCGCTAAGGTTAATTTAAATTGGCTGTGCTCAAGTATGTAGACAAGCTAATGTCGAAGTAGTGTATGTGAAATCAACCTCACAATAAGATGTGTGTATATTACAATTATGAATGTCATATTTCAAGGTGATTACTTAGATATTACAATATGGTTGGTTGAGCTGGAGTTCATTATTGAGCTTACACTTACAATGAACCCAAACCTTGTTGTTTTTATGAATTGCATTACCAAATGGATATCAAATAAACAGCAAGCATTTGGTAACACAACTTCCAAAGTTACAGTAAAATAAAAAAGGACCCTGACTCGGACAATACACAATCCAACATATTCAACAGAAGAGAATCAGTCATATTGTTTGTACACATGGTACTTTACATATATATCTGTTTGTTTCAGGTGTCCAGGTGATGCAGACAGGCTGGACCAGAGAGTGAGAGACAGAACTGGACTCCTCACAGCAGTGAACTTCAGCACAGGTACAAAGGCTCATTTTTTCATACTGTACAAAGAATCAAGAAATATATTGGTTTAAATGAATGAAGTATTGACTTGAATACACTGATATACATTCCATTAAACAATACTAGATCACCTACACATCAGTTAAGTTGAGGGTTTTTTCCATGCAAAAAGTTACATTTAGATGTTAACAAGCAATATGATTTTGTCAGCTTTCTAATTTAATGTATTAAAGGCAAAGATATTTAACACATAGTGAGAACTGCTACTATTTATCTCTCAATATTGTCTGTAAAAAATGTGGTTATTATTGAGTTATTGTTTCAGTGAGACAACAGAGCAAGCTTCTTCAGTTGCACTACGTTTTGATAACAGTTAAATATTATTTTGATAACAACATATATTTCAATGTTGATGAACTTCATACTGTTCATTCATAATCTGATTGTCTTTGTAGCTCACTGTTGAAATAAAAAAAAAACATTACAATTACAAAATAATTATATCTACAGCCCCTAAACACACAAACACACCGCTTTCATAAATAACACACTTGTTCTGCAATAATATGTTTTATGTTTCCTGGATCGGATTTCGAGGCGTAGTTGTGGGGTAGGGGGTCTGCAGCTCGGTGGACTAAGGATTGCACCACTGCTTTTTGCAGATGATGTGGTTCTGATGGCTTCATCGGTCTGCGACCTTCAGCACTCACTGGATCGGTTCGCAACCGAGTGTGAAGCGGCTGGGATGAGGATCAGCACCTCCAAATCTGAGGCCATGGTTCTCAGCAGGAAACCGATGGACTGTCCACTCCAAGTAGGGAATGAGTCCTTACCCCAAGTGAAGGAGTTCAAGTATCTCGGGGTCTTGTTCTCGAGTGAGGGAACAATGGAGCGTGAGATGGGCCAGAGAATCGGAGCAGCGGGAGCGCTACTGCAGTCGCTTTACCGAACCGTTGTGACGAAAAGAGAGCTGAGCCAGAAGGCAAAGCTCTCTGTCTACCGGGCCATCTTCGTTCCTACCCTCACCTATGGTCATGAAGGATGGGTCTTGACCGAAAGAACGAGATCGCGGATACAAGCGGCCGAGATGGGTTTTCTCCGCAGGGTGGCTGGTGTCTCCCTGAGGGATAAGGTGAGAAGTTCAGTCATCCCGGGGGGACTCGGAGTTGAACCACTCCTCCTTCGCGTCGAAAGGAGCCAGTTGAGGTGGTTCGGGCACCTAGTTAGGATGCCACCTGGGCGCCTCCCTAGAGAGGTGTTCCAGGCACGTCCAGCTGGGAAGAGACCGAGGGGTAGATCTAGGACCAGGTGGAGGGACTATATCTCTTGGCTGGCCTGAGAGCGCCTTGGGATCCCCCAGTCAGAGCTGGTTGATGTGAAAAATAAAGTTTGCTGGAACTGCTACCCCCGCGACCCTACCACGGATAAGAGGGAGAAGATGGATGGATGGATGTTTCCTGTCATTTTTGTTAGGAAAGGACATGCCTGAAAGACACGACATGTTCTCCTTCTCTGAGGGTCAAGAAGAACATCCAAGAGGAACATTAAAAGCTGATGCTCTGAGATTTTAAGACCAGTACACTAAGAAACTACTTTTAATGTAAAAACAGTCAGCTGATCAAATGCACCTATTTCCACATCTACACTCCATCAGCTGATTATTTCTATTTGCCTCACTTTATGAGCTTCACATCACTTGTACCTTGTACCGCAGAGTTTGCAACATCACAAATAAATGGGGCCAATCTTCAGTCAGATGTGAATGTGTAATCTAACATTTTCAGTAAGAATAATGGACAAAAGGAGTGCAAATACAAATACAATTTATTGAAATGTGAACCAAAAGTTAATCAAATGTTTTAAATAAAAAGCACATATGGACAGAAGGTGTAAACCTATTAAATGTATAAGTAAACACATTTAGTCAAATAACGTGACAGACTAGGCCTGTGCAGTTGGTATCAGCTTTGCCCACTATGAGCTCCTCCATCAGGCCTGGTCCTCCTCGCAGAGGAAAGACCCTCAGTCCTCTCAAGGGCCAAACAAACATACAGGACGTCCATCACACAGAGGTTTCTCCCTGAAGTCTCGGCAGCTTTCTGGACACCACGCTGTCTCAATCCGTCCACACTGAATATGAGAGGGGAAAATGAAAATAATAAATGCTTTAGACAATAAGAAACATAATGTTGACTGTTGAGTTGCTCAGTTTTTTTAGATTGTCAATACTATTACTGTATTTAATATCAGGTTAAGAGGCACATTCAAATAAAGATTGGTCTTTAAATACATGTGTTCTTTTGAATTGTTTGTCTAAAGTCAAGGATCTAGAACTGGTACTTAGTTTTAATGATAGTCTGGTTATTATGCTGTTTGGAGGAGGCCTCACAGGTAAGAGCACTAACTAGCTACCATCACATTTACCTTAGCTTGACTTAAATGTATTAAACGTATAGTTAAGTGATATCAAAATATAAATAACTAATATCATGCAAACATATTAATATTTGCTTGATTCCAGTGTTGAATTTAGCACAACTGCATACAAACGTTAAGGGATTTTAAGATTCTGAAGTATTATGCTAAAAAGTCAATAACTTAGATTATTATTTATAGTTTTTCTGAATAGTTTCAAGTCCGCTTACCTTAGAAACGTGAAATGCCACGGCAGTGTGCAGATGGGGAGAATGTTAGCTTAGCTTGGTAGCTTCAGCTAGCTCTGGAACTTTCAGCTCGGTGGCAGCAGGTCCCGCCTCGGCTCCGCCTCTTTGCCCTTATTTGGAGTAGGCGGGAGTTGAACTCTGATGTCACTGTCGAGCCGTTAGTGGCCGACTCCGCCTACTAATGGCTTCTCGGCAACTCTGCAGAATCCTATGGGTGACGTCACAGACCCTACGTCCATTTATATATACAGTCTATGGTATTACTGTGTAGTAGAAGCGTAGTACTGCCGTTTGGCCACAACGAATATTCTCATCAGAGTGCGGCGCACTTCCTGGGGATCCCTTCTCTTCGTTTGGCCTGTCTTTTTCTTCTTTGTGTGTGATTATTTGACAGATAAGAACCACACAACTGCATTAGTGGCCGCTGTCGCCCTCTGTCGGCCGTCAGCGCAACTTAAATGATGACGTTAAACTATTTTTTTTAAAGGGCCGGCCGGCCGTCAACGGCCCTTGACGACTGGCCGCTCTGTGGTTCTCCAGATTCTACAGATGGCCAATCCGCCCCTGGTAACAGGTTAATGACATTATTTGTATTTCCTTGTGAGCTTCTGAGTTCTATTCGGCCTCACACCCTGTGATCCATATTGAGACCCGTAGGATGTAATGTATCAAGTCTCTTGATCCACAACCTCTCTGCCCGCTGTCTATCCCCCGTAGCCCAATCCGGGTTGTGGCTGATGCCGCAAAGGATACTCTGCACCCCGTGCCTGATAAAGTGTCTCACCAGACGGGTAGGCTGTTTCCCACCCATCCTAACTGTGTACCTGTGATTTGACAAACAGGCTTTCAATGTGTTACGCGTTTCCCCTACATACAAAATCCCACATCTAGTGCATTTAATGCAGTACACGCAGTTGGAATGATCCAAAGCATTTTTTTTATAAAGGATTTGTCACCGACTTGGGCAAACTTGGCCGTCGGACCCGGGACCCAAATGAAGGGATTTTTGCCCGGACCAGAAGGTCCCTCAAATTTTGATTCCTTTTAAACGCCAAAATCAACTTCACCGACTGACCCAGGGTTGTCCCACTATCCTATTAAAGTTCTGTTTTACCAGTCTACTAGCCTGAACAGAAAAAGGGCAGAAAGTTTGGACACAAGTTTATCCTCCACCAATTCTCTTATGATAGAAATGGCCGAAGACGATTCTCCAAAAACAGTCGACCGACTCCGGCGCAGCAATGATCTGGAGTAACCCCTCTTTTTTAATGCTATAACCAGTATTTTCGTAGCCGCATCCCACTCAAAATTTGTGGAACAGATTCTCTTGAAACGAATAAGCTGAGATTTCACAATCCCCTTAAACGTATGTTCTGGATGAAAGCTGGACTGGTGTAATACAGATGTAGCACTTCATTTCCGACTCCAGCTTACAGCTTCCTGCCTACGACCTGGAATGTTAAGCCCTCCCACTATTTTCCAAGAGGGCGTTGCCAGATTTTCAATTTCAGGTTTTAACCAGGAGATGGCGCTTCATTCACAAATACAGAAATGATGCTGCCTTTCCTAGTTGACAGAAACTGCTTTGAAGAGCATTTGAAAATATAGTCTTTATATATTAAATAATCATGATAATAATGTAAATGTTTACATTACATTAAACCATGCATTTTGTAATGTCAGCATTTCATTTAGAAGAAAAGTAGTGATATTTGATATTTATACTCTATTCAAACAGATTAAACCATTTTCCCACTGTAGGCCGATGCATGAAATTCTTACATTTTTGCCAGTTATATTATGGAGCCGCTGTAAAAAAGGATTTGATCATTAAGTTATTGAAACTTTTGTCTTTAAGTTACTTTCACTTAACATATCAATTTATGCAATTTCAACTTAATTTCATAAGTTGTTATTATTTCAACTCTGTAAGCCAGTTCAATGAGCTCTACATTCTATGAAGTCAATTTGACTGAACAGTGAGTTGTGATGTGTAATAATGTTCTGAAACTTTCCATGGCCTCTTAACATAGCAGTAGTGTTGACATATTCCTGCCCGGTGAAAATAGTCCCGGTCTCATAGTTGTTTTCATTAATTGAATGCATTTAACAGGGACATGAGTTTTTTATTTTTTTACGATATACAGCAAGTGAACCACAGAGTTTGATTCGCCATTATCAAAAGAAGAACTTCCACCGGACAGATTGATGACTACGAAAAGCTAAGCGGCGGATGAATAAGTTTTTGTGAAGCGATATGACAGTGATTTCGGCTGATGAACCACTGACGGACAGGCAAAGTCAGGTGAGTGGTTGCATATTTAATGGTTTCAGGCAAAACGAAAAGTAGCTAAATGGAGTTAAATCCACACCTAACTGGTGTTTGAATGTTTATAAAAGAGATTTTATTTCAGGGCAGTGTTATGAAAATGTCGTTTAACCAAGCTAACTTTACAGGATTATGATTATCTAAACTTTTATTTAATAAATAAGTTTCAAGTATTCTTACTATTATGTATGACGCTTATGATTTTTTAAAAGGTTTAAATGGTAACTGCCTATATTTGTAGCTTAATTTAGAGAGGTTTTGTTTGTTCGTTCCAGTAATTAGCCGTGTCCCGGCTCTGTTCGGCTAAATATTTAAGCTAAATTAACGTGTTTCGGTGAGGTTGTGTTTGTTCCTGCCAGTAATTAGCCATGTCCCGGCTCTCTGTTCGGCTAAGAATTGTAGCTTGTTAGCCCCCGCCATTGCTTTGAAATGGATGTCATTTGTGGATAAGTATAGGGGACTTGAAGATTGTTTTTTGTTAAGGCCGAGCAAGTGTTAAAGTGATTCTATCCTTGCAACGTTTTTCTGGTTCAGCTCACGCTAAACCTGCCCAGATACAGAGGGGGTGCCTCGCGCCATTGAACGAGTAAAATGCTAACTGTGTTCAGAAATAGCATTTATATTGTGTACAAATGCTATGTTCCACTCTTGAAATGGAGACAAATTTGTATTTATGCTTTTTAGAAAATATTTTATAGAAAAGAAAGGAACATATTTATTTTTATTTTATTGACCTATGGTGCCCATAAACTACATGTCCCACAATGCATTTCGTTCTGTGACTTGCGCACTGAAGTGTCTTAATATCAGCCGTTTCTAGCAGCAGGAACCGTCGGTGCTCAAGGCACTTAAAAATGTTGATCTTTGATTGATGAGATTATTGTTATTTAATCTAATAAATGAATGGGATGTATGTAATTATAACACAGGGAAAGGTTACTGTTCACCCACAATAATAAATAAGATGTGCAATGGTTGTAATTGTTAGATATTTATATTATAATAAAATAAATAATATTTATACATGAACAATAATTTTTCCTAAACTTCTGCTTTCAGAGGTAGTCAAGTTATTACTAAAAAAATAAAATAATCCACTGAATAGTCTATGGAAAATAACTGCAAGCAAATAATCAACAATTACAACCATTGTACAATTTCTTTTAAGTTTGGTTAAAACAAATAATAGTTTTTTCATTGATATATTTGGCATGCACGTAGACACAAAAATGCTCTATGTGGATGCACACTAACCTTTCCCTGTTATTATTACATGCATCCCATGAATTTATTAGATTGAATATGCCTCATCAATCAAAGATGAACATTTCAAGTTGTTTATTTATTTAAATGAAGTACTGTTTAAGTCTTTATCATATGAATTCAGGGATAATATTGTAATTGTGAAAGCCAAGGCTTGTAGTTTATGGGCAACGTGACTGTTGTAATTGTGTGCATCTTATTCTTTGTCATGTTCTCAGTTCTTATTACTTTATTAAGGCCTGCTTCATAATGTACCTAAATGTGTGTTCTCTATTACAGACAGATTTTCAAAGATTTCCGTTTTGCTGCAACTGGATGAAGTGGACTTGTAAGTTGTGCAGGTTTTCCAGTTACAATGAGAAGGCAACATGCACAGTTGCAGACTGTAGGTAGAATATTTTCTATATGTCTGTCTCCTCAGATTCAGGCAGAGTTCCAGAGAATTGTCACTACGGACCTGCTTTCATCGTTTCTGGATGGACTTGATGGCCTGGCATTGCTGGAGGTCTACAAAGGTGCATCCAGGACTGGAAAGAAGCCGGCACTACAAGGCCTTTTGGACTGCCTTGAGAAAGATGTAAGTGGTGATGACCATAATTTGGCCACCATTTGTTTGCTACAAATGTTTATATCCCACTGCATTTGTTGTCCCGCAGGACACAAATGAGAGGAGGAGGACTGCTGCTCTCTTGGGACTATCACACTACATGTCTGGCGAAAATCAGGAAAATGTCATCAGGATGTGTGATGTAAGATCATAACTGTCTTGAATTACTTTATGTAATTGTACATTTTAAAATAAATCAACCCAAATCACCCTGTGCCCAAAGTTTCCTTCAAAAGTAATGTTTACAATTACCTTAATTTAACTAAAATAATTGCAATAAAGAATGATACATTTAATATAAACAAAAAACGCAAGAAAACGTAACTATTAAATAATATAAATAAATATAAAGCTCAAACTGTGAAAAGAGAGGCGGTTGAAATGATGTTCCATCACATTGCACTTTTACACTGTGAACTGTAGATTTTAGCTTCTATGTTTATAGCAGAAGCTTCTTAATTAGCTTTGTAGAGAAAAAGTACTTGTAGTACACTGAGCTCACTTTTATTTCTCCTTTTTTAAGGCTCATGGAGACACTCTCGAGGAAGCCATGAAGGTGATGCAAGTTGGTCTACTCATAGGCTACGAAGGTGAATGGGATGCCTTTCCTCAGCAGATCTTCAATGTGGCAGTTGTGGTCGAGGAGACAATTGTGCTCCACAACCTGAAAGATGTGGCTTTGCGATGCTTCTTGGACTAATATATTGCTTCAGTCTTCAGTATACTCTGGAAATGAAATATTCATTTGAGTTTATCCAGAGGGTTGTTATGAAGATACAGCCAGACCAAGCCTCTGCCAAAATACATGGACTAAAAAACAAACTAGGTAGTAGGTAGATCATCAAAGAGTGTAGAAAGTGAGCTCAATTTGGTGTTGTTCATTTGTATGTTCAAGTATTTTGTGTCTCTACAGTGACATGTTTTAAAAAAAATTAAATGTTTTAGGTTAGTGAGAATTCCATTTATGTTGGAAGTGTCACGAAGAAACTTGCATTTTAAGAGGAAATGTAATGTTCATTTCAGTATTTACTAGTGTCTTGAAAGAGTCCTCTCCTGCTGATGTTCAGAAAGCTCTCTATTTGTTTCGTACTGTTTGTGCTGCACCCTCTGTCCTATTTGTAAAATTAATAACATAAATGTGATGTTATAATTTGTATGCATGTATATCTGTATACTGTATGTTTATACTTGAAAAATAAAAATATTTCAGCATCTGAAGTAACTTCAAGCCTTATAGGTGATCACAGCTAACTGCCTGCCGTCAGATTTCATTTAAAAAACAGGTCTGATTTTAAACTTGTATCTTCAGTAGACTCGATTACTGCAATGGTGTCTTCACAGGCCTCACTGCTTTCACACCGTCTACAGTTTGATTTGCATAGAGGGAGCTCTGTGGCTGAATAGCCAGCAATTAGGTGTGGCCCATTTATCATAGGTGATCAGAGCTACGTGTGATTCACATGGGGGGATGGGCACATAAGGCACGCACGCACACACACACACCTGTAACTGCCTGCCGTCTGATTTTAAGACTTTCTGGGCTCATAAAGAATGATAAGAATAATGCGTATTGAACTGGTTTCATTAATTAGTGAGTTTATTTAACACTAGAACCGCCCATCGGGTCAATTTGTGTGATGTGGTGTGTGTGCAATGTCACTTTTTTCAATAAAATATTAAAGTCTCCCAGTCCGTGACTTTTCCTGAAAGTCTGTTATGTAGCACCCTATGTTTTTAAAAAATTGCATTCGAAACCTATGAGAACATGGTCAGAATCACAAACTGGAGCAGGAGCAAAGGGGAAATGCCCCTTCCCCTCAATGTGAGGCAGACACTTGAGTCCAGTGTCTCCCGTCGGTTCCCAGGCCTGACCACGGACCAGTGGCATAAAATTAGCGAAGAAGCATGGTTGTCATGGTTACCCTTCTGTTTATTCTCCGTGGTGGGGGCCGAGCAAGCCCCCAGGAAGTGCGCCTGACTCTGAGTAGAATATTCGTCGTGGCCAAACGGCGGTACTACACTTCCTTTAGGTTGCTGGGCCCGGAAACACTTTTTCCCATTTTTCCCATGGGGAAAGAATGGTCTGTAAATCGTTGGATATTTTTTTTTTAACTGAATAAAACACCCAGTATGAACACTTGTGTAGCCCTAATAAAAAACATTCGTTCCTCAAGTTGTAAAAATGTGCTAATAACGTTATTCTGAGAGTTATATCCCTCTGCATTATGAACGCGCATCTAACCCACGGGACCGCGCCGCCCGGCACGTTCATGTTACGTGTTCCGCAGGTTTAGTACTACATGCGTTTATCTTTACCCATGGATGCACAATAACAACGGACCCATATCGTCTCACTGCAATCCCACAGAGCTGTAATAATGTATATATTGCACATGTTTGCTGTAATTCCTCATTTGTAAAATATTATACTACATGAGCTGTATGATTAAATCTTGTACCGTAAATGTTGTATTAAATAAAGTTAATATTAACGACGTTAGATTAACGTCCCTGTAGCTACTTATTGCACTAAGAAGCTTATTGCACTGTATATATTGTTGTGTTCTAATATACTCCTGCCAATAGGGGGCGCAGTGTAACCAGAGTATACATACAATGTTGAGAGAAGAAGAGTAAGCCCGGGAGTTGATGCTGTGGCAGTTAAGCATGACGAACAGTAAAGAGTTGAGTACCCGTATCCTCTGTCCCTTGTTTCATTAATTTCTTTCTACTAATACACAACAAATTGGCGACGAGGATGGCCGTGGCTTCTACTCCTTTACCTCCCACCTTTCTTCAGTGTCCGGGAGAACCTACTATGCCATTTGGAACATGGCTAAAAATGTTCGAAAACTATCTGCTAGTGATCGACGTGGAAGGAGCCAAGTGGCCGGATACCCGTATACGTGCAACGCTGCTACACAGCGTCGGAACCGAAGCACAGAGGATATTCTACACATTGACTGAAACGGGAAGTACATACAACCATGCCGTGGCTGCACTACGGGCGCATTTCGTGCCGAAGGTAAACGTAATTGCGGAGAGACACAGGTTCCGCCAACGAGCCCAGAGACATGATGAAACAATTGCACAGTACGTCTCTGCGCTACGTGAAATGCTCGTTTTTTGTGAATTTGGAAATGCAGAACAGGATATGCTGCGTGATCAGATCGTGGAAAAAGCCTACAGTGGACGCATACGTGAACGCTTGCTGCTAGAAGACAAACTGACACTGGATAAAGCCATTCAGATTGCAAATCAGGTGGAAATGGCGGCGCGCAACGTGGCCGAGTTCTCCAACAGTGAAGTGCCTGTGAGAGAGATCAGCGCGCCAAAATGGGAACAAAAACGTCCCGCTGCAAGTAAACAAAGGCAAGGTGAGAGAAAGTCTGAGCAAGCACGAAGATGTTACAGATGTGATTCAGATAAACATATGGCCAATTCCACACAATGCCCTGCTACAAACAAAATATGCAAATCCTGTGGAAAAACTGGGCATTTTGCCAAAGTGTGTCGTTCAGAACAAAAACGTGAAGTGAGGGAGGTCGTTATTCCAGAACTGACTGTTTTATTGCTGAATAATTCTGCCCCAAAAGAGAAGAAAATAATGTGCACTGTAGATTTGGGACTTTCTCCTGCTAACCAGTCATTTGAGATGATAGTAGATACTGGTTCTTCAGTGTCACTGCTGCCGGCTCATGTGTACGAGACCTATTTCAGTCACATACCACTGAAACCTACAAAGGTTCCTCTAGTCACATACTCAAGACAGAGAATCCCATTACTAGGGAAACTGCATTTACGTGCATTCCATGACGGAAATACTGCCTCAGCTACCCTTTTCATTGTGAAGTCAGGTTCAATACTGCTGGGCCTGGACCTGTTTGAGGCACTGGAAATGGTCATCATGAGAAACAGAGTGGTACTGAAGTCAGAGCACACAGTCAGAGAGATAACAACCCCACCTGCAACTCCTACTACACCGACACCTACTGCATCTGCACCTGTTAATACAGTTTTACCTATGGGCTGTGTTAGGAACGTAGTACACAAAGTAAGAGTGAAAGATGAGGTGAAGCCTGTGCAGCAGAAATTGAGAAGGCTTCCATTCTCAGTCAGAGATGCTGTTTCTGCAGAGTTAAAGCGCCTTCTTGATGCTGACATCATTGAAAAAATAGATGCCTCTCCCTGGGTATCACCGATCGTTGTGACTCAACGAAAGAACTCATCTAAAATAAGGATGTGTACAGACCTCAGGGAGCCTAACAAGGCCGTCATAATGGATTGCTACCCCATTCCACACATGGAGGAGCTCTTCTCAGAACTCAGAGGAGCTACCATATTCTCAACCCTCGACCTGGCTAATGCATACTACCAGCTTCCACTGCATGAGGACAGCAGAGATCTGACTGCTTTCATTACTCACGAGGGACTTTTCAGGTACAAGCGAGTTTGCTATGGGCTAGCATCAGCACCCTCAGCATTTCAGAAGATGATGTCCATGGTGCTGAAAGATTTACCTGGAGTGCAGGCATATCTGGATGATATCATCATTTACTCCTCATGCCGTGCTGAGCATGAAACCCGCCTGAAAGCAGTACTGTACCGACTGCAAGAAGCTGGACTAAGTCTCAACACAGATAAATGCAAATTCTACCAGGACAAACCAACGTATCTAGGACACAGCATAAGCAAGGAAGGTCTGCTGCCACTGCCACACGGACAGGACTGCACCTCAGACACGGAACCAGAGATGGTTGCTGCTGTCTCTGCCCTGCTGACTGCTGTTCCCTCGTCTGACTTCACAGATGCCTGCACTTCCTGTCCAGAGTTACGTCAGCTACGCAACTACATGACAGACGGGTGGCCAGCTTCATCCAAAGGCCTGCCTGCTAACATGTTGCCGTACTACCAGGTGAGAAATGAACTTTCTGCACATGAACAACTCATTCTGAGAGGGAGTCACAGGTTAGTTGTTCCAGTAAAGCTACACTCACACATGGTATCCTTAGCACACGAGAGCCACCAAGGCATTGTACGCACAAAACAGAGACTCAGAGACTTGTATTGGTGGCCTAAAATGGATGCACTGGTACAATCGGTTATCGCCGCCTGTGTGTCCTGCCAGATGAATGATAAAACAGCTAAAACTAACCCTGTACCTATGACACCAGTCCCTCTGCCTCAGGGGCCATGGCAAAAGCTTGCCCTCGACATCGTGGGCCCATTTGAGACTGGTCCGGTGGACTGTAAGTTTGCTATTAGTATGACTGACTACTATTCAAAATGGCCAGAAGTGTGTTTTGCCCCAAGATGCACTACTGCAACAGTGATCACCTTCATGAGATCAGTGTTCAGCCAAAAAGGGAACCCTGTGTCTGTGGTGACAGATAACGGTCCACAATTCACATCCTCAGAACTCGCGTTTTTCCTAGAAGAAAGAGACATCCAACACATCAGGACTAGAATCTACCATCCAGAAGGAAATGGAGCGGTGGAGAGGCTAAATAGAGTGCTGAAGGAAAGCATTCTCACGGCACAGAGAGAGAACGCTCCGTGGAAAGCTCACGTTGCTGAGTTTCTTCAGGTCTACAGAGCTACACCTCACGCCACTACAGGGACATCTCCGTTCCAGCTCATGTATGGAAGAAAAATGCGAACCAAACTCTCAATCCTGCCACAGCTTACGGATACTCAGGATCAGGAACTGAGAGACAGAGTGGAAAAGAAACAGTGGCACATGAAAACATATTCTGATGCAAAAAGAAATGCCAAGATTCCCAAAATACATCCGGGAAGCCTGGTGCGTGTGAGAAACCCGCTGCATGTCAAAAAGGGAAAGCCAAAGTTCAGTGAGCCTCTGAAAGTGACCAAGCAGAAAGGACCTCACAGTTACACACTTGATAATGGAAAAACCTGGGATGCTTCACACCTGTCGGTGCTTCCAGAAACATTCACTCCTCCATCAGAAGAAGTGAGGCCTGCTGAGCCAGCTACAGTGCATGGTGCTCAGAGCAGGAACCAGCGAATCAGAAAGCAGCCTGTTTGGATTGAGGACTATGTCACTTAAACTGTGGTTGAATTAATGTTTGAAAATGTTCTGCATATTGTGATATGTGAAGTTATTATCATTACAGATGGTTTCATGGTTACTACGTAAGTGTCTGTTTAAAATGCTAATGTTATGCATGCTGTTCAAGGGGAGAAGTAACTCTTTTTAAGAAGGGGGGAAATGTTGTGTTCTAATATACTCCTGCCAATAGGGGGCGCAGTGTAACCAGAGTATACATACAATGTTGAGAGAAGAAGAGTAAGCCCGGGAGTTGATGCTGTGGCAGTTAAGCATGACGAACAGTAAAGAGTTGAGTACCCGTATCCTCTGTCCCTTGTTTCATTAATTTCTTTCTACTAATACACAACATATATATATATACATATATATATATACAGTGCAATAATTATTTGCATTTTGGTTAAAGTTGCTCATGCGCTATGAGCGCACATACAGGTACTTCTCAGGCATGTCGGGTAATCTGTGACGTTTCGCTCTCTCAAAAATTGGGCCATTTTATCATCATGCGCCAAGCAACTCTCATAGGAATGAATGAGGCCCCGCCTCCCACGCTGTATCCAGTTCTTATTATACATCCATGGGGCAGAGGTCAACGTGTATTAAAGTTTAAATCTTCCGGACAAAATTATAAAAAGTGCCGGTCAAAGGTCTTCTTTGTTATTTATTGAGCTTTAAAACAAATGAATAACGACTCTATATAATAATAAAATACACGGAGCCTCTCTTTTTCCTCCCTCTCTTCGGACAGCGTCAGTGTCTGTCTCATGCAGCAGCTGATCCAGTAATGAGTGACCTGGCCGACAGTAAAAATAAACATATTTATAACTAGTTTAGGTAGTTCGAGAGGTAATTAAAATAGCTAAGGGCGATGATCTGACTGAAGTGTGTGTTTTACTCCGTTCCCCGCTGCATCACAGCGGGAGGAGCTGCAGGTGAGCAGAGCTGCGTGTCTCCGTCCTGTCAGATTAGACTTCACTCGCGTTTATGTCCATATCGAGAGAAAGATACATAATCTGAATTCAGTGTGCAGTTTACTTTGACGCGGGGGTGAGCAGCAGAGGTGGGGAGAGGCGGGGCTATTGCGTCATCATTATCAGAACATGATCGTATAATTACTGAGTTTAGGAACGTTAATAACGTTTTAATGAAGTTGAATACAGTATATTCATATTTGTCAGGGATTTCATGTCAATTTGGCAAACATAAACATAAATGATCGTGGTGAAGATGATGATTAAATTAGGATTAAAAATCGAGAGCCGGGCTGCATTTCCTCCCGTTCGTTTTTTTAGACAAAACAACATTAAATTCCGCTGTACATCCAGCGTACTGTACAGTATCTGACTTTATTTCACATGAGCTCCAGTGTGGAACCCCACTGCACCCCCTGGTGGATCAATGATCCATTGCAGCTGTCTTCATTATAATTACATTTATTTATCATTGGGGCGGTCTCAAGTCAAGCTGGCGGTTTTCCCTTGAGCGAGGGCAGATCACGTACCAATCACGGCCCTCACGTTTCAAACTGTCTGAAATTAAGTGCTACATCTGTAGTTTATGGGCATCTGTAGGTTTGAAAAACACCTTCGTGCTCAACTGTTTGGTGGTCGCAAAATCCAAGCCTTTATAAGTGATCAAATCCAAAAAGGAAACCTCCTGAACCCCTACTGTAGGTTTCAACTTAATGGATGGATGATGGGTGTTAAGAGCCTCCACAAAGCAATTAAACTCCTCTTTCGTGTGAGTCCAAACACCTCGGATATCATCCAGAAATCGAAAATAACACCTAGGGAGTTTTTTGTCAAAAGCGAATTTCTCCCACTCTGCCATATACATATAAGCATAGGCTGGTGCAAATGTCTTCCCCATTGCTATCCCCTTCACCTGTAGCAACCATTTCTTGTTAAAACAAAAAAATCATTCCTCGTGAGGCTTATATGTAACAGTCTGACGATATCCTGGTCAGGACGGGCTGGATCCGGAAATTGGTTCAAAAATATTCCTCATTGCCTGCAACCCCATCTCCGTATCGATGTTAGTGTATAGACTAACCACGTCCATGTAAAAAAAAAAAAGGGCTTTACCAGTTTAACGGCCTTTACTTTGTCCAAAAAATCGTACGTGTCCTTCAAATAACTCTCATGTCGGGTAGAAAGGTTTTGAGTAAAACCTGAATCATTAAATTGAATTGAATGGGGAATCGAAATGCCGTTGAATTGAATCATTAATGACTTAATGAGTTTTTAAATTGAAAGGGGGTTAAGATGGAAGTCCAACCATTCTGCTACACGGTAGCTTTCACTGTCGCAGTCGGACACTATCAGCCTACCTGGAGGCATCCGATAGGGAACCGACCATGCCTCAGAAGTTTTATGTATTTTAGGCAACAAATAAAAATTGCCGAGGTTTAGGCACCACCGGACCCGAAAAAAAAGCCAACTGTTTTTTAGAAAGCCAGTTGGCCATTCCCTTCAAAATCTCCCCAATCAACCCCGCTGTTTCCTCATAAATAGGGGAGTCAAGAGGCAAGTAGTCATTTGGATCCTCAAGCTGTCTCATTGCCTCCCAGATATATTGGCCCCTATGCACGATATTGAAAAAAACTGACATTGCGATATATTTTTCCCCTGCGATATACAGTATATAGCATTTTTTTTAACTATATTTAACCGGATGAAGGATTTTAGTCACGGACGTCTGGATCTTAACTGGTTGACTCATCATTCCTTAAGTCATGATCTAACATGTCATGATAATGCATGTTGCTTACCCTCAAATAATGGGTTCATCTGTGAATGAAGAACGGAAGAACCTTTTAGTATCCAAAATAGTTCCAGATGGCAGATGTTGCTTTTCTTTTTGGAAGTAAATCTTTATTCTTGCCGGTATTGTCCTCCTGTGCCTCGCTCATTTTTTACCGGTGTTTTGATGGTCTGCAAACTAGCGGCCTGCTGTGATCTGATCAAGAATGATTGTGATTGGTGGTTTGCTGTGCATGCAGAGCCTGCCTGTCACTCACTCAAGTACCCCTGACATGAGATCCGCGCAAGTTTTCCTTTTGTAGCAAGTAGCAAAATAACATGACGTGTTTGAGTTAATGTACCTACTTAATATGGCACATCCTAAAAAAAAAAATATTATAAAAAATGTATAAAATCGCACGTCCCTGCGATGTGAATATTGCGCATGCGCATATTGCGGTTATCGCGTTTATTGCCATGACACGATATATCGCTCAGCCTTAGCCCCTATCCATAATCAGCACAGGACCCCCCTTGTCAGCTGGTTTGAGGATAATTCCCATGTTACTCTGCAGTTCCTCCAAAGCCTGGTGTTCTCCCAAGGACTCCTGGTCTACCTGAAAAAGTTCCAAAAGCTCCCCTGGTACCTGTGTATCCCCAGGCTCCCAAACTGATGGTCCCTGAAAGCGCGGTACAGCCTGCCTTTGTTCGTTGCCAAAAATGCAAGAAGCCTTAGCCAGCGATGATAATAAGCCAAGTCTTCTTTAAACTTTCCTCTTTCCAACCTACAGGTTTTAGGAGATGGCACAAAAGAAAACCCTTTTCGAAGGAGCTGCAGGACTAAATGGCTCGGCCGAAAAAGAGAAGACGGATTGACCACTGCCCTATCCTCTATGGTTCGTGGAACAATGATAGGCTCCCCAAGCCTAAAAAAAGACCTCCAATTTTCCCACATAGCGTAGGCTGTGTCTGGAGACCAATGGATGTTATCCCCCAGTGTGGCAAACGCACTACGCCTTAGCTTAGGAATGGAATGGCCAGTATGGAAAATGATCTGATTAAGAACCCTAATATTTTCGATATAATTCGGAATTGCGTAGGCCGAGCTATTAATGATAGGAATGTAGATCACCGCATTTGAAAAGGTGTCTCTAGCCGCATTCCAAAGCTCCAGAAAATTGTCCTCCAACAGGGTCGGATTCCCTTTATAACGATCGTTCAACCCGAACGACAGCACCACCTTCTGAACCAAAGGTGAAGTTGGCGTTTTGTTCCGGATGAGAGTGGCAGCCTGGGACAAATTCGCCCCTGGAAAGCTGTCTACCTGGACGCGTGAATCCCGGACGAGAGGAAGACGAGCAATATTGGACGCTCCCACGATGAGTATCTCCCGGCTCGGCGTTAGGTCCCAGTTCAAAGTTTTGTTACCCCTATGCTCGTGGCGGGTAAACAAAGGAAGAGAGGGGGAGGAAGGAGAAGGTGGGAGGTAGGAGTCATCTCCCCTCGGTGGCAAAGAACCACCCGGGATAGGATTCCCCCTGGAGTCCGAGAAATTCCTGGAGATCCTATGAGGACCTACATTAAATAATTTATTGGAAAGAAAACTCAGGCTATTGCTGTTCCTCATTTCATTGTGGACCTAGAGGCTATTTTAGAGAGCCAAATAAACTAACCAGGGTTGAAGAGCTCCCATTCAGTTTGTCACAGCTCAAACACACGCACGCACGCACGCATGCACGCACGCACACACGCACACACACACACACACACACACACACACACACACACACACACACACACACACACACACACACACACACACACACACACACACACACACACACAATGACCCTCCTCCTCCCATGACCACAGACTGTTTTCCCTTCACCAGGTTCATTCCATTCACTTCTGAGGGACAGTTGCACGCTGAATGAAAATGTTTTTTTTCATTGTCAGCAAGCACTTTCTGCTCAGGTAATGGCTGTTATATTTCTTCAACAGCCCTGTTTATGTTTCTGTTGTTCCCAGCAAATATGAATGCTCCTGCCCCTGTGAGTTGTTCCATTTGAAATCTCTCACTCTCTCAGTCTTCTGCTCTCTCTCTCGTCTCCACAAGGAAACAGCTGCACGGCAAAACCTCAGCCATGTCACCGCTCCTTAAATAGCTCTTAATTTGTTTTCTGTGGTCTTCAGCCCCACCTGGTTGCTGCTAGCGTCTCCTGGTGGGTTGTTGTTTCATTTTCCACGCAGTGCACAGGGATAACTATTGTCCTGGGTCTATTTCCGTGCTAATTTGTTGATTTAATAACATTAATAATTTGTCTTGCTCTACATATATAACTGTTTGTATTTGTGGCTTTGTGCCTGTCAGTATCAAAGCTTTATTAAGACAGGCAGCGTACTCGAGGGGAACTCAAGCATGGCACAGATGTCCGAGAGTCTACAACATGGGTGGGGAACCTCCGGCCTCCGGGCTGTATACGGTCCGCGAGACCACTTGATACGGCCCTCGTAAAAAGTGGTATCTACCACATCACAGAGTTTTGCATCCACAAAAGAACAAACTTTGAGTAGTGCTTGACTGTGGAGCAGCATTTCGGGGAGTTTCACTAAATTCTCAGCTCTTCAAGGGCCGGATCTGACTAGTACCTTGCTAGGAGTTTCGTCTAGATTCCGTAAAGATCCTGTTGTCATCACTGCAGACATCGAAGCCATGTTTCACCAAGTGAAAGTTCCAAGTGAAAACCGTGACTTGTTACGGTTCCTCTGGTGGCCTGATGGAGACTGCAGTCAGAACCTGTTGGAATATAGAATGACCGTGCATCTCTTCGGAGCAACCTCATCCCCAAGCTGTGCAAATGTTGCCCTTAGAAAATGCGCTTAAGACAATCTAGAACAGTTCAGCCATAAACGCAATTATGAATAACTTTTACGTCGACGACTGTCTCACTTCAACAGCTTCAGAAGAACAGCCCTTTATCATGAACTACGAGCCATTTGTTCCAAGGGAGGCTTTCTACTAACAAAATGGATAAGTAACAGTCGGCATGTGTTGGCTGCCATACCTGAAATGGAGAGAGCAAAGGAAATAAAAAATCTGGATTTGGACCATGACAATCTTCCAGTGGAGAGAGTGCTGGGTGTACAATGGTGCGTTCAGTCTGACATCTTCAAGTTCAAAATCATCTTGAAAGATAGGCCGCTCATAAGAAGGGGGATTCTCTCAAGCATCAGTTCAGTGTATGCTCCCCTTTGAATATTGGCACCAGTTGTCCTCACTGCAAAAAAAATCCTGCAAGATTTGTGTATGAGAAAGCTTGGCTGGGACGACAAATTACCAGAATCTATCGTACAGGACTGGACGAGTTGGACCCAAGACCTTCATAAGCTGGAAGACTTCAAGGTTGACAGAAGCTTCAAACCTACCGACTTTGAAACAGTGTCACCTGCTCAATTGCATCATTTCGCTGACGCTTGCGAAGAGGGTTATGGAACTGTAAGTTACCTGTTTCTGCAGAACAACTCTGGCCATTCACATTGTGGATTCGTAATGGAAAAAGCAAGAGTGGCTCCGTTAAAACCAGCCACTATCCCTCGGAGCTGACTGCCGCTACCATGGCAAGCCGAATAGACACCATGTTAAGAAGGGAGCTACAGATGGAACTATCAGATTCTGTATTTTGGAAAGACAGCACTTCCGTACTCAAATACATCAACAATAACACCTCAAGGTTCAGAACCTTTGTGGCCAATAGAGTTTCGGAAATTGTCCAAGTATCAAATGCACTACAGTGGAGATATGTTAACAGCATAGACAATCCAGCAGACATCGCTTCACGAGGTTCGACTGTAAAATATTTTCTGAAGAAAGAAATCTGAAACCTCAGTTTCTACTTCGACCTCAAGAATAGTGGCCCCAAAATCCTGATGGATTGAAAGTAATCTCACTAAAGGACTCTGAAGTCAGGAGCATAACCGTTAACACTACTCAGATCATGTCCGAGGAAATGGATCCCGTCAACCAATTAATCCACCACTTTTCCTCTTGGAATGGTTTAAAAAGGGCAGCAGCATGGATGCTCCGACTTAAAATACTACTTTTGAATCGCAGCAGAAAGAGAAACCAAACAACTGTTGTTCCTCCTCAACTAATTCCAGATAACATACATCAAAGAGGCCTATCACAAAAGGAGAGAGGAAATCTCGACAGGCAAGAAAACAATGGTCTCACAGTTGAAGAGCTGGCAAATGCTGAAATAGAGGTAATCTGTTTTTTCCAAAGAAAGAGGTACGCCGATGAAATCTCAAGTCTGAGAAAAGGAATAAACGTCAAGAAAACCGGCCAATTTCATAAACTTAACCCCATCCTGGAAAATAATGTGTTACGGGTTGGTGGACGACTTAGCCGGGAAGCAATGCCGGAGGATATGAAACATCCTGTCATAGTGGCTAAAGACTTTCACATTGCCGATCTTATTCTGCTAAATGTTTATGAAGAAGTGGGTCATGGTGGACGCAACCATATGTTATCCCGACTACGCCAACAATATTGGATTCCTGGAGCTACTGTAGCAATAAGAAGAACGTTGTTGAAATGCGTAGTCTGTCAGCGTATAAATACTACTCCTGGACAACAACAGATGGCGGATTTGCCCCTGGATAGAGTCTCTCCTGATGAACCTCCATTCACATATGTTGGAGTTGATTATTTCGGACCCTTTGGAGTGAAGCGTGGAAGGAGCATTGTGAAACGTTATGGCGTAATCTTCACATGCTTAGCAATAAGAGCAATTCACCTTGAAATGGCATCATCTCTTGACACTGATTTGATCATCAATGCGCCACGGCGCTTTATAGCTAGACGTGGTCAAGTCAGAGAACTCAAATCTGACAATGGCATTAATTTTGTAGGATCCGAACGTGAGTTGAAGAAGGCAATTGAAAGTTGGAATCAAGATCAGATCCACAATACACTTCTCCAGAAAGGAATTAATTGGATCTTCCATCCCCCAGTTGGCTCACATCATGGAGGTGTCTGGGAAAGATTAATCAGATCAGCACGAAAGGTTCTCAAACTCCACTCTGAATGTACAAAGTCTCGACGAAGAGGGACTTAACACAGTCTTATGTGAAGCAGAAGCTATTCTCAATAGCCGTCCAATCACCAAAGCTTCTACAGATCTAAACGACCTCGAAGCACTGACACCTTTTGCTCCTTAAGACAACACCATCCCTGCCACCAGGACAGTTTCAAAAGGAAGACATTTACGCTCGCCGCAGGTGGAGACAAGTTCAGTATATGTCAGACTTATTCTGGAAATGGTGGATTAAAGAATATCTTCCCCTACTTCAAGAACGACAGAAATGTTAAAAAATCAGACGCAACTTCACGCCAGGAGACATCGTGATCATTATGGATGACTCAGTGCCTCGGAACTCCTGGCTTACTGGAATAGTTGCTGAGAACATCGTGGACAAAAAGGGACTTGTGCGTATGCTTCGGATCAAGACCAGGTTTCCTGAGCAGACCAATTAACAAAGTTAGCCTTCTTCAGGAGTCAGAGGACTTTTGCCAAGTCTTAATGGACTATTTTTGCCTATTTTATTTTTTGGCTCCTACCCCTGCACACACACAAACCACACTAAGCATTTTACTGATACTGATTAGTGAGTAAAGATTATCACTTTGTCAAAAAAGACTGCAATATATGAAATCTGAACAAATAATCCAAGAAAGAGATTTGGACGTATATTGTGTGTGTATTGTCATTTATTATAGTCATTTTAATAGGGGCCGGTATTGTAGGTGCCATAACGCTACTTAGATCAAGTTCATTATTTGTATTGTTATTATTCGTTTACGTCACCTTTACTTGTTTGTTGAGCACTTCCGGTAATTGTCACATGGGTGTGGTTTGGTTATATAAGTCACCTGTTTGATGTCGAGTGCACATGACAGAGGGAGAGCTTGTGCTGTCATTTTTTCTGTTGACCGTTTTGTCCATAGTTACTATGTTTTGATTTTGTTTATTAAATATCCCTAAAACTATATTGCTTCAATATGGACTTTTTTTTCGAAAACGCGTCACAGTTTATAGCCAAGTTTAGCCTCTCTGCGACTCAAATGTAACCGGGGATTGAGCCGCCACAGGAGTAATGAGAGAGCAACTTTGAAGAGCAGAGAGCACGAGAGATAGACAAGGAGAAAAAGAGATCCGCATTCGGGGCCCCTTTCTTAATGGGTCGTGCAGTTCGCCTTTGTTATCAGATGCTGTTTGTTTTAGTCTTTGCCTTGTGGAAAAAACTAACACGGGCAACCACTGTGCCCTCTCTACTAATGCGCTGATTAGACTTCAACATGGCTGAGTAACTTATGTTAATACCACAGTACAAACTGTTTTTTTTGTCTCCACAGGCTGTTGTGTGTATGCATTTCTTTCCAACTATTCCTGCAGGAGGTGGATCGGATCCAGCATGAAGACTGTAAACATCATCATCATCAATTAATGTGATCTGTCTTCATGACATTGGCTCTCGGATATGTTGTTTTTCTTTATTTGATTAACTTTATTCCTCAGATATGTGCTCATAACGACACACTATTACAAGAAGGCATATAAATCACTGTTTGTCAGAACTACCTAATACAAACCCCAATCCCAATGAGCTTGGGACGTTGTTTAACAAGTAAATAATCATGTTCAACCTATATTCAATTTAATACAGTACAAAGACAAGATATTTAATGTTCAAACTGATAAACGTTATGTTTATTTGCAAAAATGGACTCGTTTTGAATTTGATGCCTACAAATCGTTCCAAAAAAGCTGGGACAAGGGCAACAAAAGACTGGGAAAGTTGAGGAATGCTCAAACAACACCTGTGTGTCCTTTGGTGAACAGGTACATTTGAAAAAGGTAAGTGTCATGATCGGGTGAAAAAGAAGCATCCCCAAAAAGCTCAGTCATTCACAAGCAAGGATGGGGCGAGGTTCCCCACTTTGTGAACAACTGCGTGGGCAAATAGTCCAACAGTTTAAGAACAATGTTTAATCAACATACAATTGCCTGATATTGAATGCTTTATCGATCCCTCAGGCGGCACTGAATTAAAAACCAACATAATTCTGTAAAGGGTATTACCGCGTGGGCTCAGGAACATTTCAGGAAACCATTGTCAGATAACACAGTTTGTCGCTACATCTACAAGTGCAAGTTAAAACTCTACCAAGCAAAGCCAAAGCCATATATCAACAACACCCAGAAACACGGCCGGCTTCTCTGGCCCGAGCTCATCTGAGATGGACTGATGCAAAGGGGAAAAGTGTGCTGTGGTCTGATGAGTCCACATTTCAAATTGCTTTTGGAAATCATGGACGTGTCCTAAAAAGGAAAAGGACCATTCAGGTTGCATACAACCTTAAGGCCACAATACACTGTGCATTAGGAGCAAGTGTGCATGTCACACACTGTAACACATTTCACCATAGAATATAGAATATACAATACAATATTATATTTATTTTGAGGCATGTGAGATTGTGTGATCAATTGCACATCGTCCATCTCATGCTTTGTAAATGTCCCACAAACTTCTTGATTTCTCTCCTTTCAAAAAATGTACAAAAGCGTCCATTATGACGTTGGATGGGTTGTTGTAACCATTGTCGGGTGTAAGGCGTTACTGTAATCGCATTACATTTTTCGGTAACAGAGTAATTTAATGCGTTACTGTTATAAATATAGTAATCACACTACAGTTACTAACATTGCAAGAAAAAATTACTAGATTCGACCTAGCTGATTCTCCAGCGGCTCCTGGACATTAACTTATCACTGGGGCAGTTATTCTTCATAAATAGATTTCAATATTTTTACGACGACCTCAGTCTTACAGTTGCGTGGCCTAGCAACAGCTAAAGCCTGCATGCTATTTTGCTTAAGCTAGTTAGCAGCAAAATGCTTCCGTTCTCTACAGAAGATGGCTGTGTTGGAAATGAAAATGCAACGGTTGGAAGTTAACGTGGAGGATTCAAAGGAACAGGAGGGCTGTGTACCGGGTAATCAATCTACAAGTGGTAGTCCTCCCTGGAACTCTCTGGGTGCAAAACCTAAGAGTAAATCATTTCCATGGGATTTGGGAGGATGAATAACAGGCAGAGCCCAGCACTCTGAAATCTGTGATGCGACTGGCTGGCCTGCATTGTTATCACCCAGGAAGAGCGCCTCTTCAACCCCTATTCATACTAGGAAACAGCCGTGGACAGCTGCTAAAGGGAGAACTACAAAAAATCCTCCTAAACCACAGTGTGCCAATCCAGAACAGATACGATCCACTGACTAGACCCTCCAGAAAAATGTGATTCTGCGATCGCAGAATTTAACGCATAATCAGCAAAATGGCGCAGATTTTTAAAAGGCCGCATATTTATCAAAAGGTTGCATAATCCCCGCATTTTTCCACAAAAAGTTGAGAAAAAAAAAAGTTAACTCATATTGACGTGAAGTAGTGATGATGATGACGTGACGTCATCAGCTCGCGCATCACAGAAGGTAAACAACACCGTAGAGCAGGGGTCGGCAACCCCTGGCACGCGTGCCAGCATTGGCACGCGGCACCGTAACCAGTGGCACACTAGGAATAAGTGGAATAAGTGTGCAAAAATATTTAAATTGTATTTTTGGATCCTGAACGAGACCGCCGCCAGAGCGCGTCTCCCCGTTACCTGCCATGCACGCAACGCAGCCCCGTTCTCTTTATCTCCAGGTGACTTTCTGCCGCTTTCCTCCGTGGTGCAGTGCTGATCGTTTCACCACGGAGGAAAGCACTTCACTAATTGCAGTACCCATAAGGAGCTGTACAAATGCCGCAGTTTTTGCGTGGCTGTGTATTTAGTTGAAAGCCCACTGGCGATCTGCTCATCTCTCATCAAAATAATATGCTACAAAGGGGCGGACTGGCCATCTGTGTGTTGAACTTTCCTGTCGGCTCCCAGACCGTAGTCGAGGAGGGCAGAAGCAACAAGCTTCAGGTTCAATAACCAACTTTAGCTTAAATGACTGGAGAGAGGCGAGCTCTTCTTGGGAGGCCGTTGCATTTATTTAGCTGTTCTTCTGTTTCACAAAATACATCACAGACCTCGGTTTTTCTGCTTCCTCGTTTCCCTTCCAGAAACAAACACACGTTCCCTCACTGTCGCTCTACCCCTCTTTCTCTCTCTCTCTTAAAAGGACATCGATCTCATCTCACTCTGCATGACCCTAATATCATAACATGTGTGCTCTGGAGAATCACAGAACGGACGATCGTCCTTATTATTATGCCGTTTAAACCAATTATTTAAATGTGTTTGTTAAATTCGACATCATGTAAGTTGCGCTGACAGGTCCACACACTGCTTCCCCGCAGCGAGGCTCCCCCCGCCCTCCTGCTGATAGTTCACGAGCGTCAAGCTCCTCTACCCCCCCCCCCCCCCCCCTCCACCTCCATTCAACCCCACTATCACCTTTGAGGATACTCTTCCTTCACCCCCCAGCTCTCTCTACTCTCCGTTCACCCTTTCACCCTCACCCACCCTCCTGGAGTTCGACCACATGAAGGGGACACAGAGGACACCAAGTCCTTCCTGGAGATCAATGACCACATGAAGGCGATACGCAGGGTTAAAAGCATGTCCTTTACCCCGCCCCTCAATGACGCCCACCACAATCACCGAAGCAGTGACGCGCACCGTCTTCATCACTGTGCCTACATCAACCACCTCCCCCCCCTTCAAGACTAGGGTTGGGTATCGTTTGAATTTCCACGATTCTGATTCCGATTCTACTTTTCGATTCCGGTTCTTTGAGGGGCAGAGTAAAAAAATGATACATGCTTCTTCCACCAAAAAAATTACATTTATTCGAGAAACTTTTACACAGGTTAGTTTATAGTAATATTGACATTAATTGTATTATTGACATAAACAGTGCAACAGCCCAACTTTTAAAGGAACCCCCCCCCGATTTAAAAACAGTTCTTGTTGAGAAAAACAAACATATCTGCCTTCTCAGGCATACCGGGAAGAAATGTTTGAACATTTTAAAGTAAAATGCTTCAATCTGGTGCACTTTAATCAGAATTACTAGAGACTAAATCTAGGGGGTATAACTCTAAACACTCATATGAAAAATATCGGTTTACATTTTAATAATTAAATAAGTATGTGAACATAACCAATAACCTACCATAGCCAATAACAAATACATGTAACATATTTTATTTTTGTTCTTCATTCAATTCTTATTTTACTATTTTATTTATGCATATTTTTTTATCTCTCCAGTTTAAAACGATATGTCTGGTTTACTGTCCTGTAGTAGACATTGGAATGCTTTCAAACCTGTTTTATCCCAATGATAATAAAGGAGTGCCTTGGAAATTTGTGTTTACATAAATTGTGATCAAAATGTTTGAGACCCACTGAGATAACTTAGACTAAAGTGAACTATCTAAACACTCAGAGTCCTTTACATCACTGAACTGTAGTTATCAGCCTCTCAGTCTGACTGAGGAGGACTCTCCCTCCACATTGTAGAAACATCTTCTAAAAATATCCGTTAGAGCAGCTAGCACCAGATGCTAATAACAACAGTGCTGGTACCGGTACACCCTCCCTTTCTCCCTCGCTCGCTCCCACGCTCACTCGCACTTTGGCTGTGAGCTGCGGGTGCCAGATAAGCCAACATCCCCCATTTTCATCACTTACAGCGCCCATCTTACAGGGCAGATGAAAAGTGTAACCGGGATGAAAAGGGTGTTACATTTACTTAATTATGAATGTTGTTACATCAAGGCCGAAAATTAGGATGAGCACCAACGGTCAAAACATTTTTTTTCCCTCCCAGAGCTGTCAGCGCAGCGCCTCCACAGATCTGGCGCACTAGGCGAACATCTATAACGCTAGTGCGACGGGCCGGCCCTTGCGTTCCAATAGTTCATTTAGCTTAGGAACCTTCCTAATGGAGTGAAATGACCCGGGGCCCTTCTCACTTCTCTTATTTTTCAATTCCTCGCTCCTCGTTCTCGGTCTCACCGGAAGTTGATTTGTCTGCGCCATCTTGAGTAGCGTCCCAATGGTCTTATTTTTGTCGGAGGAGCGAGGAGCGATAATGGAGGAGCTATAATCGAGGAACCACCAGACCATCCTCCGATGAAATCCTCAGACACTCGCCCCGCCCCCTTACTGTGTATCGCTCACTGATTGGACGATGCAGTGCATGCACTGATCTGATGCTTCTTGACATGAGAGCAGTTTCCCAGCGGAGTGTAGAAAATACATGAACCTCACGGGAGTCACTCCTCAGTTTATACTGTGTTTTGTTTCAATTAATGTATCATTTAGTTACAAATATGTGATATATCTGAACAACAAAGTGGTCAAAAATCATTCTATTCAATTTTTGGAAACATTTTCATGATCGCTTTTTTCGTTTTACATTTTCATTTATTGTCATTTCCATTCAGTCAGTCATTAAGTGCAATTTAAAATGTTAATTTGCTACATATAAGCAAACAAACAAAGTGTGCAATCCAATGAATGTTAATCTAACTGAGTTTTGATAGATAACTTTTTCTTCTCTGAATTATTTTATTTATTTTGTGCACTCTAATCAATATTATCAAAGTATTGTTCGTTTATACATTTTAAGAATGGTGTTTATCTTTTTTGAGAATGAGATTATTTTATTTTATTTATTTGGGTCTACAACAGATGATACAAATGTTTTTGTCAGTAAATGTGTACTAACAGAGGCGGGGGTGTGTGTGGAAATAACGGGGACAGAGCTGGCTGCTGTTAGACGATCAGCTGTGCAGTGTCATCACAAACGGACGTAGCTTCACGTGAGCTCCGGAGGAAAGGACGTCCCATTGCTCTTAAAACTCATTTCCCTGCTTCTCATGGTTTCCTTGCGTCTCTCCATGCTTACCTGGTGGGAGGGACTAGTCACAGGGAAACAACGCAAGTGAGGGACGCAAGGAATCCATTTAACCGAAGTGAGAAGGGCCCCCGGAAGTCCCTCATTTGCAGCCATGTTAAGTGCGGTTCCAATTCTCTAGATGATAGGAAAGGAGGTTTCAAGCTTCCTTTATAACCTCCTTTAGCTTAGGAACCACTGGACCTCCCTTGAAGAAAGGAGAGGAGAAAATGCTGCCCCACAATGCCTTGCGGCCGCAGCATCTGCCGTCACACAACAGTCGGCCGTTCACGGAAACAACCGCTTATGACGGAAAAGTTATATCATGAAAGTTACGGTGCTTATTAAGCATTTTAAAACGTATGTGGTAAGTTGCCAAAGTGCTTTGTTTTGAACGTTCATCAGTATTATAATCAAAAAGAGAAATATGAACGTTAGTTTTTACTGAAATTATCAAATAAAGTCAACATTTCACAGTCTTCACCGAGCTGTGTGGGGTTTGTTCAACTTTTAAAAGATGTTTGAATGGTGATATACACAGTGATAGATGTTAAGGACGTATATAATAAATACATTTGTATTGACTTTAAGATCTTTTCATACAATCATACCTATTGGGATCATTTGTATTGATGTAGACCGGAGGGAGAGGGTGACGAGCATAAGTTTCACTTTCCTTTTCGGGGCCCCGCCTACCAGTAGCTTTGCCGATATCTGTGTTGATAGGTAATAAATTGAGAGTGTTGAATCAGCTTAGAAACAGGAAGCACTCAAACGTTTGTGTAAGTTTATCAAATTTAGCAGTGATTCCATGTCAGCCACAGCTTGTCACAAAAAATCTGACTGATAGTGTATTTAACCTCTTCTACACCGCACCCCCGATACCGAGGGGAAAAACGCGTCATCTGCAGGAAACAGCGTCTGAGGGCTTCTTAATATTCAATAAACTATGAATGTTTTATATCCATGTAACAGGAAGAAACTCAGCTAACTGATTTTATTTTTTTCAAAAAAAAACACAAAGCTAGCGCTGACAGTGTTTCCCCTAGGATGGAGTCATAGCAGCCGTGCTAAGGCACGTGGGCCCAGCATAATGTGAGCGCGGAGCGCGTGGAATTTTTTCGTGCGTGCGAAATGCGCCCCACCAATTTGTTTCTATGTGTCAGCACAAGAAAGGCTCTTGAGGCCTAGTACCAGGACTGGTTCTAGACAATTTGCTGCCCTAAGTGAGATTTTAGGCGACATTTTATGTGTAAAGAATAAATGAAAAATCTCTACAAAAGACAAATACACTGCAAAAACAGAAACTTATTGACATAGGTAATAGACGTCAAAATGGCTTCAAATGTATTCAGTATTGTATGAACATGTTTGAATTGGGGGGTGGACGTCACATCCTCTAAGGGGGTCCGAGAGGACCCCCGGGAAGATTTTTTTTTTAACATTTTACAGTAAAATGCTTCAATCTGGTGCACTTTGAGCACACAATTACTAGAGACCTGATCTAGGGGGCACAACTCTAAAACGCCCATATGAAAAAGATCGGTTTACATTTTAATAATCAAATAAGTATGTGAACTTAACCAATAACCTACCATAGCCAATAACAAATACATGTAGCTTATTTTATTTTTGTTGTTCATTCATATCTTATTTTACCTAGTTAACATTTATTTATTTATGTATATTTTTGTATCTCGCCAACTTTAAACAATATTTTTGGTTAACTGTCCTGTAGTATACATTGGAATGATTTTAAACCTGTTTTTATTTATCCTAATAATTATAAAGGAGTGCCTTGGAAATATATCTATTTACATAATTTGTGGTCAAAACGTTTGAGACCCACTGAGATAACTTAGACTAATATTAACTATCTAAACACTGAGAGTCCTTTACCTCACTGAGTCTCTCAGTCTGACAGGAGAGCTCTCCTCCACCCTGGTTGTAGAAACATTTACTTCTTATATCCGTTAGCACAGCTAGCACCATATTCCAATAACAACAGCGCCGGTACCGGTGCGCCCTCTCCCTTGCTCGCTCTCTCGCTACCACGCTCGCACTTTGGCTGTGATCTGCGGGCGCCTGATAAGCCAACACCCCCCACTTTCATCACTTACAGCGCCCACCGTACAGGGCAAATTAAACGTGTAACCGGGGTGAAAAGGGTGTTACATTTACTTAATTATGAATGTTGTTACATCAAGGCTGAACATTTGGATGAGCGCCAACAGTCAAAAATGTTTTTTCCCTCCCAGAGCTATCAGCGCAGCGCCCCCCAGATCTGGCGCCCTAGGCGACCGCCTGTGTCGCCTATGCCAGTACCACAAATACTACAAATCCACATAACAAACAATCAAAATGAAAAAGGGTCGCCACTTATTTATTTATTTTTGGGTACCTGGCTAGCGTCCCCTAGCAGCAGCGCTCATATTTCAGCAGCGGCGCTGCACCGCCACTATTTGTATATAGGGGAAACACTGGCTGAGTTTATGAATTAGCCACGAGCGAAATACGCTAACTTGGTGTTGAACAGAAACTCACTCATAACACCCTTATTACTTATCGTAGCTGCACGCCCGACCGATCAATCTGATCGTGAGGAGACACAGAATCGATGGGTACATACATCATCACTCCATGATAAGAACTCGCAAAGCTATTAACAACAACAGAAATCAAAACATGTGGCGCTAGGTAGCTAAAACCGGTAACATGGCCTACCTTGGTCGTTGTCTGGTCAAAAGTGGTTTCAATGGCATTACAACAATAAAAACACTGCTGAAGTTAATCCATAGGTTAATCCAATATGTCTGTGTCCCTTTGAAATTATTTCTGATAATCCATAAGTAATAAACCTGCTTGTCTGTTTCTAGATGTCAGAGCGAGAGATAGGTTCACTCTGATGCATGTGCAAAGCCAGCACCTTTTTTTTTTTACCATGTGTGTGTGTATGGGGAGATTCCCGTTCCATTCTATTGGCTCTAACGGTCAAAAAGAGATGTCAATCACCAAAATCAACCAATGGGTTCCAGAGAAACGGTAAAAACGGCCATTTCCACCCAAATCACCTCAGAGGTGGAGTTTCTTTTGCTAAACCTCTCTAAAAAGGTCAAATGTCACTTGTTTTGCATCAATCTTGATACAGGGTACTTATTATATGTAGTACTTTGGATTTCTGAAGCTTTTAGTCTACCTTACCATCATCCAAGGGTAGTTTTCACTATAAGTAAAGAATAATTTTTGGATGGACACTATAATTTACAGTTTGTTACTATGTTCAATCTAAATTTTCTTTAAAATAAAAACATCTATATTGATTTTGAGTCTTCTACATCCAACTCACAGCTTTATAATTACTTTGAGGAAAAAGATTATTAATGTAACCCTTTTAGAAGGGAAGATATGGTCATTTGTTCTGGGAATGTCATTTTCGAGCCTGAGACCTGAAAAACAGGCTCAGGACTTAACAGGTTAAAAAACTTAAACTAGCTTTATTAAATGTCAGGTCTTTGGCAGGAAAAACGTTTTTAATCAATGATTTTATCACTGAGCACAATCCCGATTTTATGTTTTTAACGGAAACTTGATAACAGTGCAGCTGTTCTCATTGAATCAACACCTCCTAGCTTCAGTTTTATGAGTCAGGAAAGAATGCATAAGAAAGGAGGTGGAGTTGCTATTTTGTTCAATGATTCCAGATGCAGGAAGACATCTTATGGGAACTTTACTTCTTTTGAGTGTGTGGCCCTTCAGCTGAAATGCTCCTCTCGAGCTCTGTTCCTAAATATCTATAGACCACCCAAATACTGTGCAAGCTTTTTTGATGACTTTATTGAACTGCTGTCTATAGTGTGTATTGACTTTGACCTTCTAGTCATTGTTGGTGATTTTAACATCCATGTTGACAACTCCCAGGACAGAGGGGCTAAAGAACTGTTTTGTGTTCTTGATAATTATGGACTGACTCAGCATGTGACGGAGCCCACTCACAATAAGGGGCACACTCTGGACTTAATTATCTCAAAGGGTCTGAATATCTCTAAGGTTGTGGTGACTGATGTTGCACTCTCTGATCTTTCCTGAGTTTTCTTTGAGAGCTCTATTTCTGTTCACAAAAATTTCCAAAAAGAGGTAACCACAAAGCAATATTTAACTGAAAACACAAGGGAAATGTTTACTCAGAATTTTTCTTCCACACTTGCCCCTGCTAACATCTCAGTAAATGATCTAGTAGGTCATTTTAATTCAAACATTTAAAATGTTATAGATGCCATTGCTCCAACTAAGGTAAAGGAAGTGTCTGGCAAGAAAATATCTCCATGGAGAAAGGCCATGACCGTGAAAACAGAAAAAAGAGAGTGTCAAAAAGCTGAACGCAGGCGGCGAAAAAAAATCTCCAGGTTCATTTTGAAATTTACAAAGAGAGACTTGGCCTTTATCATTTGGAATTGAAAATTGCACGACAGTCTTTCTTCTCTGACATCATTGCCAAAAACAACGCACATGCTTTTTTGGTACTGTTGACAGACTAACAAACCCCCCAGTGTCAGTAGCCTCTGAATTTCTATCCATCAGGGCCTGCAATGAATTTGCCTCCTTCTTCACTGACAAAATTCAGAAAATTAGACAAGCAGTCAGTGCCTCTGCATCAGGTACAGCAGATGTTTTGTCCCTGTGTCCACTTAAAATCACCATGACACAATTCCATCAGATAATGATAAAAAACTAGAGGACATTATTCAACTTCTGAAATCCTCCTCCTGCTGCCTTGATAGTATTCCAACAGGATTTATCAAAAATGTTTTTCATTGCATGGCCTCAGATCTACTTCATATAGTAAACAAGTCTCTTCACTCAGGTGTTTTTCCACAGGCCCTGAAAACTGCAGCCATTAAACCGCTCTTAAAGAAGAATAATCTAGATGCTTCAGTAATGAACAATGCTCCATCTCGGGGCCTCTTCTCTTTAACGTCTACATGCTACCACTGGCTCAGATAATGAAAAACAACAAAATAAGTTACAATAGCTATGCGGATGACACCCACATTTACATAACCATTTCACCAGGAGACTATGCTCCAATTCAAACACTGAGTAAGTGCATTGAACAAATCAATGACTGGATGTGTCATAACGTTCTCCAATTAAACAAAGATAAAACTGAGGTAATAGTTTTTGGAGCCAATGCAGAACGTATACAAGTTAGCGCTGAGCTTCAGTCTGCAATGTTCAAAACAACAGATAAAGCCAGAAATCTAGGTGTAGTCATGGACTCTGACCTGAGTATCAACAGTCACATTAAAACAGTTGCTAAATCAGCTTACTATCACCTAAAGAACATATCTAGGATTAAAAGACTAATGTCACAGCAGGATTTGTAAAAACTTGTCCATGCTTTTATTCAGTAGACTGGACTACTGTAATGGTGTATTTACAGGTCTCCCTAAAAAATCCATTAGAAAGCTGCAGCTAATTCAGAACGGTGCTGCTCGAGTCCTTACTAACACTAAGAAAGTGGATCACATCACTCCTTTTCTGAAATCTTTACACTGGCTGCCTGTGTGTCAAAGAATACATTTCAAAATACTGCTGCTGGTTTATAAAGTATTGAATGGTTTAGGCCCAAAATACATTTTTGACCTTCTGCTAAATTATGAACCATCCAGATCTCTCAGGTCTTCAGGGACTGGTCAGCTTTCTGTCCCCAGAGTCAGAACTAAACATGGAGAAGCAGCATTCAGTTGTTGTGCTCCAAATATCTGGAAAAAACTCCCAGAAACCTTTCGGTCTTCTGCAACTCTTACTACTTTTAAATCCAGGTTGAAGACTTTTCTTTTTGCCGCTGCTTTTAGTTGATATATTCATATCTTAAACTGCACTGCAACCTTATTATCTTTGCTTTTTATCATTGCTTTTAAATGAGTTTTTTTAGATATCATTTTATAATATGTTTCTTAATGCTCTTAATGTCTTTCATTTTTGTAAAGCACTTTGAATTGCCTTGTGTTGAAAGGTGCTATATAAATAAACGTGCCTTGCCTTTGACAGACTAGACTCTAGTAGTTACATTATTCAGAACTTTACTGTAACTTTGGATAATAACAAGGGATAAATGGAGCCTCTCTCTCGCTCTCGCTCTCCTGACAGCCCATCTGTGTCTCATGCAGTTCGCCGATCCAGTAATGAGTGACCTGACACGACAGTAAATAATAAACACATTTATAACTGGTTTAGCTAGTTCCAGGGGTTGATAAGATTGGTAAATATGATAGGTCTAACTTTTACATTTTTTAACACTAGAACCGCCAGAGATTTTTGCATACCTATAACCGCCACCGGGGTCAAATTGACCCGGTAATAGAATGCATTGATTTTCAAGGTAAAAAGTTATTTTATTGAACAATGAAGTGAACATCTTCAAGCGGAGGGTCAGGATGGGACGGCCTCACTTTCCGCGGAGGCTCGGGATCGCTGTCAGATGACCCATCAGAGGCAGAACAAACCCAGGACACATCACTCAGTCCTGAGACCTCCCCACCATTAAACTCTTCTTCGTTCAGATGGTTTAGCAACGCTAATGCCTCCTGAACATTCATGAGTCTCTTTCTTTTGTCCATTTCGGAAATATGACCGTGGCTTTCTATCTATAAATCTATCTATCTATAACTATCTATCTATCTATATATGTATAACTATATATATATCTATCTATCTATCTATCTCTCTCTCTCTCTCTCTCTATCACTCTATAACTGTCTATCTCTCTATCTCCCTCTCTCTCTATCTATAACTATCTATCAATATATCTATCTATTTATCTCTTCTTTATCTCTCAATCTATAAGGAACCGCAGTAGACAAAAGGCGTTGCTATAGCAACACGTCATGTTTATGTTTTCGCTCAAAATCAATAGCGGGAAAAGTGGTGGCGTCAATATGACCCGCTGGGCGGAAATAGGTATAAATGGCGATTTTTTTGGGCGATTTCTTCAATCTGACTTCATATTGACAATTTTTAACAACATAGGGTGCTTCATAACACACTTTCAGGAAAACTCACGGACTGGGAGACTTTAATATGTTATTGAAAAAAAGTTACATAAAATAAAAAACAGCTCTGGGACAAATTGACCCGATTGGCGGTTCTAGTGTTAAACATTTCTCGTCACGAGAGGGATTTCCAACGCAGGTTTATATTTCCGTAACATTTGCACAATTTGTCCACATGCAACTGTCACAGGAGTTGTGCTGCAGTGCAGAGACATTGCGGAGTCATCAACAGCTATAACTTTCGAGGGGTGGAGGTATGCCCATTATTTTAAGTTTGCAAGAAGAAAGGACAGGAATGTGACGGGAAGGTGCACTGCTGCAAACACAACAAAAAACCTCTCCAAGCACCTGCAAAAGGCAACATGCTTACACGAAGCTAGAAGCTAAAGTGCTTTGAGCACCAGGAAAAGCGTTTTATAAATGTAATGTATTATTATTATTTTTATTAAACAACCCCAAACCAAGAGTGATGATGTTGAGTGTGCCGACTCCGAACAAGCAGCAACAACTAGAATTTGAACTTATAGATATGTCTTCCTTATTGCAATAGTAATGTTATGTGTGTGTGCACATAGGTCTAAGTTTTAAGTTTTGGCTATAGGCTGTTGCTGAGTAACGCAAAAGTAATGTAAAGAGTAATGTAACGAGTTTATGTAGAGAGTAACGAAGTAAAGTAATATATCACTTTTTTTTAAAGTAATGAGTAATATGTAATATATTACTTTTTTTGAGTAACGACTGGTTGTAACTTAAAAAGCATAAGCATATTCTGTTAAGCATTCAGCATAAGAAAATGAAAAAGAATGTGAGTGAACTGTTTGTTTATATGTTCTATAAGAATCAGAAAGCCTTTGTTCGTTCCACAGCAGGGGAAATGTAAGGCGTCACAACAGCAAGGTACAGATAACTTAATTTAAAGATCCACACATGTTAGTTAGAATAAAATATAAAATGTAAAAAAATGTAATAAAAAGTTTAAACAAATGAAATAACGACACACTACTACAACACGGTAGACAAATAGCATTATTAAAGTGAAAAAATATATATATTGAAGGAGCCAGTTACATACATGTTCTTTTACAAATTGTTAATACAATTAATACATATAATGAATACATTAATTTATATTAAGATTTTGGTGGAGATGTTATTAATTCATTTTGTATTTACATTGTCTCTTGTATTCCAGCATGGCCATGGTTGCAGATATGCTTGACTGTAACTGCTAATGTCAGATTGCTGGTGTTATACTGTTTAAACACAAAATGCAGCAGAGGTTGATGGGAAAATCATTCGTTTTTCAAATGTGGTAATAACCATGGCAGGATTTACCTTTATACGTCTGACGATGCCATCTACAGTTTAGGGGAAGGAGGGCCCCATGGACCCTTACTATTTAAATCGGTGTGGTTTTGCTGATTTGAGAAACACTATAAGAATTCCCGTCCTCCTGCTCCAGTTTCCTCCCCCTCCAGTTTAATAAAATAAAACCATTAACGGACCTTTTTGGAGTATTAGGATAAAAAAAAGAAAGTTGTGAAAAAACAACCTAAAACAAGCATTTCTACTTGGATGAGAGGGAGAACACAAGATGTGTAAGTCAAGGACTTTCCACAAAGACTGGCCAAACTTCTTTATCTCTTTCTACTCACTTTTCATACTTACCATACTTCATTTGCATGTGTCTGCCTAATATGATGATCTCGTCACCCACCCACACAAGTATTTATACTTAAACAACATCTGGGCCAATACAAGTTTTGATCTGATGATGGCACGACAGGAAAAGTCCAAGGATCACTAAAGATCGGCAAAATTTGACCTCCGGGGACAATAAGTGTACACATGTTGATCCATCTTTGACTATAGAGCCTTTTAGAACTTCTATTTCATATTTAATCAAATGAATGGGCATGTTTCTGAGAACACGCAGATTACGTTGGCTCTCCTTAACCTAACTTTTCCCAGAGAAGTCTCATGCTTCTGATCTGGGAGCATTCACAGTGGTCCTCTGTAGCCCAGGGGCCACATTAATTTGATAGTTCCTGCAGCCTTTGTGCAGACAGCAGAGAGTTGATGGACAGAAAACCCTGTGATATCTGTCTTTTGCATTTTCATTTTTAACATCATTCAAGATGCATCTGGCTGTGACCGGATCTGCCGTCTCTGTCCATCTCAAGCCTCTCTCGCCTCCTCTCCAACCAGTGTCTGACCTGTCTGCGGTGATGGTCATTAAAGCTGAGCCAGCGGTGCCGGTGGGCCTGCTGCTTCCCGGCCTGCGTCCCTGCTGCACCGCAGTGAGCTCTCTGGCCCGGAGCCGCTAACAAGCTGTGCATTCAGACAGTTGATGCTACAAATGGAGCTGTTCACTGGACCAATACCGGAGATGAACAACTGAAGCGCTGTGGAATCCCCCCGGCTAGTGATGGAGCGAGACCTCCCACCCTCTCCTGAGCCTTTACTACGGCGGACTCAAATTACAGTACTCTCAGCTCAGAAATCATGTTGTTATGTAGTTAAGTCTCATTTCACACCTTGTCTGCACTCTGTAATAAATAATGTATACCTAAAATGATTGTATATTCAGATTCACAGTTTGCTATGTGCAAATACGTTTACATTTTTTAAAAATGTTTAATTCCTAACTGTTACTTAAGGAGGATCTATTATGCTTTTTTGGGTTTTCTTCTCGTGTAGTCTGTTCTATACTGCAAATATAATATAAGGAATTATTATTATACGTTTGTGTGCATATCAATGGTCAGCAAAGACTACAATTCCAAAGTCTTTGCTGACTTTGCAGAAGAGTTTCTCTCCAAAACACTCCCCCCCCCCCCCCCCCCCCCTCTTGCCTGAAATGCCTTCATTGGACTCCTTTGTTTACTTCAGTAACATAGTGAGATCACCTATGTCAACTTACATTTTACCTGTAAAAAACTAAGAATATTCAGGCGAGTGAACTGGGAGCCTATACCATCAATGAAACACATGAGCACTTACCACAGTTTAAAAAAACAGAAATACAATCTGAGCTAAAATAAAACACTCTGTTTTAGTTGAATGCAAACAGTTAAGCTCACACACTATTTTATGAACATATTGGTTCACTTATTGAATTAAAAAAAGATCAAATAAACCAAGGAAAGTGAAAACCGAAAAGCACATTGAGGCAGTAGGCCTACAGAACAGTAAAGCTTACAAATAAGAAATACAATCTGATCCTTTTACAACAAACACAATATGCTCTAGTTCTTTAGTTGCATTGTGTCTCTGCTAGTAATCCCCAACGTTCAGAAATGTAGCAGTAATCTGCATCAGTATGTATGTAACTTTAATGACATACAGTTACCTTTTTTGTATCCTGATAATCCCCTTATATGGTATCTGCTACTCCCCGAGCCTGAGAAGAAGGGATACAAAGGAACATTAAAGATAAAGGGAACATGGAGCAAGGAAAGTAAAGAGGAAAATGATTGTCTGAGGGTCTGACACCATCACTGTTGAAGCTGATTTTCTATTTTTCTCTCCTTGTCTGACTATATATCCAAAAATAACACACACACATAAACAACCCGGCACATAACCTTCCAGTTGAGAGAGAGCAGAGCGTAGCCGGCTCACGGGGGAACAAACAGCTAGCTGCATTCAGAGAATGAGCTCCCTGATGGCTCGCTCCTATCAGCTGCTATAATCAATGGAGGAGCAGCTCTCAGGAGGAAATGAACCCACTTCAGACACCTTGCAAGTTTACAATAAAGAAACACAAATGACTTGTTAATTGCAAAGGCTTGGAATGCCAGAGAAAACATCAAGTAGAAGAATTCAATAAACCTTTTGAGGATAAATGTCACGATCTGTCTGTGTTTTGTCTTGTCTAGATCTGTCTTTGGTTTTCTGCCTGCGTTGTGTTTTGTCTTGTTTAGATCTGTCTTTGGTTTCCTGTCTGTGGTTGCGTTCGAATAGTCCATTTAGCTTAGGAACCTTCCTAACCGAGTGAAATTACCCGGAAGTCCCTCAGTGGCAGCCATGATAAGTGCCGTTCAAATTCTCTAGAATGATAGGAAAGGAGGTTTCAAACTTCCTTTATAACCTCCTTTAGCTTAGGAACCACTGGACCTCCCTAACCGAAAGGAGAGGAGAAAATGCTGCCCCACAATGCCTTGCAGCCGCAGCATTTGGCGTCACAAACAGCCTGCCGTTCACGGACACAAACGATTATGACGGAGAAATTATATCATGAAAGTTACGGTGCTTATTAAGCATTTTAAAACGTATGTGGTAAGTTGCCAAAGTGCTTTGTTTTGAACGTTCATCAGTATTATAATCAAAAAGAGAAATATGAACGTTAGTTTTTACTGAAATTATTAAATAAAGTCAACATTTCACTGAGCTGTGTGGGGTTTTGTTCAACTTTTAAAATATGTTTGAATGGTGATATACACAGTGATAGGTGTTAAAGACTAACGTTTTTAATGAATACATTTGTATTGATTTTAAGATATTTTGATAGATCATACAATCATACGTATTGGGATCATTTGTATTAATGTGGACCTGAGGGAGAGCGTGACGAGCATCGGCGTCGCGAGACCCTTTTCACGGGGGCACGTGCCCCCCTGTAGATCTGAGGTGCCCCGGTATGCCTGGGTCACTGATTTTTTTATTAATTTATTAATTTATTCAGGGTTCGAAATGGCGACACGCCCGCACGCCCGGGTCTAGTAACTTTCCTATCGGACTAGTAACTCTATGCACTTGCCTGCCCGTGTGTCTGGTAACTTTATAACCCCTTTGCACGGAGCGTCTTTTACAAGCATTGTGGCCGTCAATGCTGTTAAATATGTTCTTTATTCTCGCGTCCAGGAGAGAAGCTTTAAAATGAGACTAAATGGAGTCTCTGAAAAGATTCAAATGGGATACTTTAATTAAAAAAGGCGCGGTAGTGTTACAGACAGAATATTGTTCCCGCAGAAAACAGCTGTGATCTGGTTCTCCTGAGCAAGAAGAAGACAGCGGATCTCTCCTCCGGCGCTGCTATATATATCCTCTGCTGGCTCCTCCCCGCCAGCCGGCTCACCTCGTCTCCAATGTCCGTTATTGCATTTAAACAGAGGATAGGTTCTTTTCACATTCAATATATGCTTAACACGCAGTTTCTCCTCATATTCTCTTTCATCACTTTTCATTTAACACATTCTAAACGCTGTAATCAATACTCTAAACAATACTTCTCGGCTCGTTTGGTTTCCGGTCATTCCGGATGTTGCCACATGCTACTCTCGTCTGTAAACAATAATGTATTCAAATAAACTGTACTTTCATTTAATATTCAACATGGTAGTATCTCGACATCTATCGTTGTAGTGTTAAATCAGTAGGTTTCGGTTTTCACCACACCAAGTCATTTCGCTTCTCAATTCATCTCTAGGAAATCGTATATTAGCCACATGCTACATGCTAACCGTAGATGAAGGATTTTCAGAATAAAAGCTTAACTGCTTGTGCACAAGAATTTCTGGTTTTTCAGTATAAAAGAGCGTTTAAACTGACGGTATGTTTAAGCTACATTATACCATCAAAACATTGATTTTAATTTCTAACAATGCGAACTCAATTTTGCTACTGTAAACCTCTCTTGCACAGCATAAGACTAGTCCTATTCAGCACACGCTGCTTTCATTTGTTTATTCGAATGTTTTTTGTCCCTTCTGATAACCCGTAGTGTTGATGCGTGTTTTGCCTTGGTAGTTCAGGATACCATGAAATAAAGCTTGCGGTCAATCTGGTAAGCAACGTAATTTTACGATGAACATAATCTTAGTTTTAGAAGTGAAGGTCACACAGGAGTAGGCTATATATTTTAATGAGTTTGCCTGGAAGCTAATCGTATAGGCTACACTGTTAAATGTTATGTGATTTGTATAAATAGCACTTTTTAATAATTTATAAAACATAATAGACTAGGCTAAATGGATGGAGATGTGAATAGCAGTGACATGCGCTGAGGTTCGTGGCTGGTGAGGCACTGACAGTTTCAGTGTCAGATTTAGAAATATATAAACCCAAGTATCTTAAATCACGAAATCTATTATTGAGGTGAAACATTTTCAAAGAAATGTGGCTTTGAACGTGAGTAGTCGATGGAGTTATCCTAACCGTCTTTTGAAACATACCTTTTAGCTCCGGCGTTGGTTTCCCATTATTTATCACTTCACGATTTGATTGATTTGATAGTATTCTGTATTTTAGTATTTAGTATCTTGTAAATGGACATCAGAAAGTTATTCGCTCGGAGCAGGGATAAAGCAGCAAGGAGAAATGAGAGAGGTAAGCTAGGTAACAAGGCAACCCAAACCACTTTTAGGTAACAACCCACAAGTTGAGTTCACCACTGGTCACTAGCCTAACAGTTACATATCTGTCCAGACAAAGAGGAGCAGCAGAGTGTCGGAGGAGGTGAAGGAGAGAGGGATGTTGATGAGCACGAGCAGAGGTGATATGGCTATTAATTTAATATTAATTAGGAATAACTGCAAACAGGTTATACACAAGTAACCTTACATCTGCATATGTAAAAATGTAGATAATGAAAATGCAGACATTAGACTGTAATATGTTCATGTTGTTTCAAGACTCAGTGCAGCAGAGTGCAGAGGAGGAGAGGAGGAGATTGAAGGGACACAGGAAGGGATGACACTGAGAGATGACACTGACAGGTGAGAGTGAGACTCAGCTGACAATGTAGTTAGCTACTGTAAATGTCCCTACTTATAGATGTGATGAATGTTATTTGAACTTTTAATGGTTATCTGAGGTAACTATTGAGCATATGATTTTTTTGTACGTTGCACCAGACAGGAGAGTCAGAGGGCAGAAGAGATTGAGCTGGTTGAGGCAGGGGAAAGGCAGAGAGAGAAGGAAGGACAACAAGAGACAGACAGGCCGGAGAGATCACACCCCAGAGATGAGACTGAGAAAACAGTTGCCACAGTGGCAGAGAACATTAGACTGGGGGCAAGAGAAAAAAGCAGTGTCCACAATCTTGAGGGACATACAAGTGATCTTGGGGGAAAGGAGTCTGGCCCAAACCAAGTTAAGTTGTCAAAATATCCCCAGCACAACTTTGGTGCAAAGAATCGATCATTTAACGCCAACTGGTTTGAAAGCTTTACATGGCTGGAATATTCCAAGGCTAAAGATGCAGCGCTTTGTTTTCCCTGTAGAATATTTGGGAAACATTTGAAGAATGACACCTTTGTAAACACTGGCTTTCAAAATTGGAAAAAAGCTCTGGATGTCTATAGAGAGCATGAGAAATCACCAGCACATAAGGCAAGCATGCAGTCTTGGTGTAGTTATAAAGCCAGTGAGGCTCATGGCAGTGTTGTCGACCATTTGGATTCTGCCAGTGAGCATGAAATAAAAGAGAGACGGGAGTACCTCAGCCGGGTTGTGGCTGTTACCAAGTTTTTGGGAAAACAAAATATCCCATTCCGTGGCCATGATGAGGGCATGTCCAGCGACAACCAGGGGAACTTTCTGGAATGCATGAACCTCTTGAAAGAGTTCGACCCTTTCCTTCAGACATATTCAGCACCACCCCCCCCAACCAACTGACTTCACTCACACCCCACGCTGTATCTCTTATTCACCCCACGCTGCATCTCTTATTCATACATTCATCAACTTTTTCTTTCCTCTTTTCCATTATGTTGTCTTTTGCTCGTTGTCCTATGCTTGCTCCCCCCCTGTGTTGTCCTTTGCCTGTTCATGTAATGTTCATGTTCAATTTTCTTGTCCAATATGTTGTCTTCTGCCTGTTCACCCCTTTCTGTACTTTTAATTTTTTTTGTAAGCGACTTTGGGTTATTGAAAAGCGCTATATAAATACAAGTTATTATTATTATTATTATTACATACTTGTCACCTTCATCACAAAATGAAGTAATTCAGTGCTGTGCCCAGGAGATAACAAAAGCTATCAGTAAAGACATTAAGGAGGCTGGAATGTTTTCAGTGATGGCTGACGAAGCAAGAGATGGCAGCACTGAGCAGCTAGCTGTGTGTGTCCGATATGTTGCTGGGGGGAGTGTGCAAGAACATTTACTAGCTATGGTAGATTTGAAGGGTTTTGACGCGGAGTCCATTACAACTGCCATTGAACAACAGCTAAGGTTGAATGGCATAGACCATGTGAAGGTGGTTGCACAGGCTTATGATGGCGCCTCAGTCATGAGTGGGGCTGTTGGAGGGGTCCAAGCAAAGTTCCGAGAGAACCATCCCATGGCCATTTATGTGCACTGCTATGCACATCAATTGAATTTAGTGCTCTGTTCCACATGTCTGGCCATACCAGAGGCCAGGAAGTTATTTGACCTCCTGCAGAATGTCTATACATTCTTTTCTGGCTCCCTTGTGAACCATGACAAGTTTAAGGAGACTCAGAAACAGCTTGGCTTACAAGCTTCTGAGCTTGTACAGCTGTCCAAGACCCGATGGTCTTGCCAGCTGAGGTCTATCAACGCTATGATAGAGAATTTCCCAGCAGTTCTCACGTGCCTGTCCAATATCAGCAACCCTACGGCTGTGGGTCTGCATGCCAACCTTGCAAGGTTCTCCACAGTTTATCTATTGATGATGTTCAAGACTTTTTTGTCTGTGACAGAAAGTCTACACAAATACCTACAAAGTGAAACTGTGGACCTGGCAAAAGCTGAGGAGTTCAAATGCGCTGTGTGCGCCACTCTACAAGAAATGCGCACTGATGACAAAGCAGCTGAGGTTTATGACCGCGCAAAGGCCTTGTGCGAAACACACCAAATCCCTGAGTCATGTGCTGTACCAAGACAAAGGCAGAAGCAGAGACGCATGGAGGAGTATGTAGTCGAGTCTAGTTGTGGGGCAGCGAGTGACCTAGGGAATGCCGAGAAGTTGAGAACCGCAGTGTATCTACCTTGCCTTGACAGGATGGTTGCTGAGATGGAGCAGCGTTTTTCATCTCTCAACAGCACAGTTCTAAAAGGTGTTCAGGCCTGTAATCCAGGATCTAGCAACTTTCTCTGTGAGGAGGACCTCAGAGGTCTGGCAGATCATTATAATGTGGATCTAAAGCAAGAGGAAGTGCTGGTGGCTAAAAACTATCTGGCCAGAAAGCAGGAAAGCCTTCCAATCACTGACATGCAATGTCTTTTCAGTTTGCTGGATCATGTCATGTTCCCAACATTGACACAGGTCATTCAGATATCTCTGACCATTCCAGTGTCCAGCTGCACTTGTGAACGTACATTCAGCGTGCTGAGACGCCTCCACACGTGGTTAAGAAGCACAATGGGGCAAGACAGACTCCACCATCTTGCCATCATGTCTGTTGAGAGAGGAGCACTCTCCAAGTTAAGCCACTGTCAATTGATTGATAGCTTTGCAAAACTGAAACCGAGACGTTACAGTTTACTTTAAAAAAAATGAACATAGACCTCTCCCATCTCTCTGACCATGTACACACCTCATAGGATAGTCACCATCACACCATCATAGGATGGGGCGTTCTCTTTCAGTTTTCAGTTTTCAAGTCCATGTTTGCTGACAGATATTTCATGAAGATTCATTGTGCCTCTTTTGCCTTCATCAGTTAGTGATTTAGAGATACTGTATACAGTTAAGTTCACAAGTAGGCCAATTCAATTCAGTTTGGTTCAGGTAGGCTAGATATTTAATGATGCAGAAAATAACAATCTGATTGTACTATTTATTTATGACACTTTATTATAATAAATAAGTGCAAAAAAATGTTTGCTCGCGTGCTTGCATTAATTATCTGTGCCCATGCTTTTTTCAAAGAAATAACGGCAAAACATTTTTTTTTTCTGTGCCCCTGTTGTGCCCCTGTATAGTATTGGGTCAGCTGACGCCCCTGGTGACGAGCATAAGTTTCACTTTCATTTTTTATTTCAATTCCAATTTTGGTCATGAAGAATATGTTTCTCTGTTGTTCATAAAGCATAAAGCAACAGCATCAGAGCACGGTGCAGAGTCTCTAGATGAGTCCGTCGTTCTTATTAAACATCCATGTTGTAGTCCGTTGTATAGAAAACTGTAGTTTGCATAGTTTCCCCACAGCAGCAGTGACGTCCGCTGGCGCATCATAAACACGTCTGATAGTGAAAGTGCATTCGGATTCTCTAAAGCAGGGGTTCCCCCCCCCCCCTTGCTAGTGAATTAATTTCAGTTTTCCGCACAAACACTGCGCTAGTGGATTGTCAAAGGGGGAGCCTCGTTGCGGGGATATTATACAGATGGCTAGTCCGCCCCTGAAAATGTCTGCGCAAACGTTATTATTAATAATAATTAAAAAAAACATATATAAAAAAAAAAAAAATCAATTTTTTTAAATAATATTTTTAATTTTTAATTTTCCATTTTTATTTTGTAATCATCTCGCAACCCCCACCTTGGGAACCCCTGCTCTAAAGTACTGCAGTCTCTTCTCCTAAGTCCTTTTGAATTCTCCTATCCACTATCCCTTAACCCCGTGACGTTTCACTCAGAGGTCAAGGAATAGGAGATAGGATTAGAATTTAGGAGCTGATTTTTAAACTATCCGAACGCAACCTGTGTGTGTTCCCTTCTACTTGTTCCTTCCTACCTGTTTACTTGATTGTGTTCACCTGGTGCCCCTGTGTTTTCTCCTCCCTCCTCACCTGTCTCTTGTTTCCTTGATTAGTCCTGTGTGTATTTAAGTTTTGTTTTTTCTGTCTGTCATTGTTGGTTCGTCGTTTGTCTGTGACTGTGTTCACCGGGGAGTGTTCTGATTGTCCATGTTATCCATATCCTTGAAATAAAGGTATTTTCAGTGTTATCTGCATTTGGGTCCTGCTTGCTTCGCTAACCCGTAACGATAAAAGGCTTGGGGAGTAACGGATTACATGAAACGGGATTAGTAGACTGTAGGTAGCTGAATTCCCTTACAGTTATAAAAGAAGATGTCATCATATTACTGTTACATTTCAAAGATTGGGGATTTCTAGCAGGATTATAGTGTTACTAAAAAAACGAAAAAGAGCAGTGTGTTTGTTGGTATTTGTGTGTTATATGCTGTCCATTATAAGAGCAGTCCGCCCATAAGAGCAGTTTTTGTCCAGTTAGCATTTTAATTTAAAAAAATCTAACTGTTTCCATATTATATTAATAGTGCTGAGAGACATAAGCACTATGAATGCTTTGATGGACATCCCTGTGTTATGATATGCCTCCTATAAGTGCATGTGGTGCATGGTGGTGGGGGGGGGGGGCACACCAGGGGAGCTGCCAGGCATGTTTAAGTGTTAATGTGAAATAAATGTGCTGAATGTGCGGAGAGAAAGGTCTGAAAAATATGCTTGCCTTGCCGTGACAACCTCAGATCGTTTCCATATCAACAAACAGGTGAGCTGTGATGCTGGGGAATAGAGCCGGCTCCGTAGATTTGTCCCCCCCCCCACCTCCGTCTCGCCGTAATGATTTCTCCCAGCGATAGAGGGTAACCTTGAGTACTCCAGGGGCCTCGCTCTGTACGATGAAGGGGACATGTGTCTGGTAAATTAAGCCCGTTTCTGCTCGCTGTTATTGTCATGTGAGCGTCACTTTGATGGCACCTCTCAGGATGCACGTTTTACTCTGAGTAGTGAACTCATGCAAGCTGTGTATGGATATTAAGATCGATTTCATGCCCTTGGTTGGAGATAAATAGCTGCAAGTAGGCAGCATTGTGTGGGAGTGTGTGTGTTTGTGCAGGGTGGGGCCAGGTGGGGCTAAAGACCAAGATTAAGAGAAAACACAATAATGTGCCCTTATCCCTTTGTTATTAGAACATACTGGACCTCACTTAGTGCAAAGACTTGTATTTTAGACCAAGGCCCAGCATGAAAAATACATTTTAATAATGCTTGCTGCTTGTAGAAGACCTTACATAGTAATAAAGCTCATAGTTAGAGCTCGCTTCAGATTATTCACTATGTTTGTCCTCCTGTGTCCAACATTTTATGGTATTTCATTGTGTTTTTTTATTTGTTATGTATTTTACACTATCTTGTCTTTTCATTGTTTTCTGGTAATTTAATTTATATTTTAGCACACGTTTGTTGATCTGTAAAACCCACTGAGGCAGACGTGTTTTGTGATATTAGAAAACACATGATAATATTAATGATATTATTGACAGATTTATTATGTAAATACACTTTTATTTGATTCTACTACTATTACTTTTGCTCATAGTGAAACTATTTAAGAGGTCAAACTGTTTCTTACTGGTCCCATGTTTTTATAATCATTTACTAAAAAAATAAAACTGGAAGACATTCTTCAATTACATTCTACAAATCAGGAAACCCATCCCAAACACATCAAACCTTAAGCTGGGGATGCTAGAACCGTTATCATTTTGAAATTGGTGTGTGGAGATTAAAGTTTTTATAAACTTTTAATTTGTGAAGGGTGTTGAAAAAATGACAACCAGAACAATATTAAGTGTAAAATAACCTGTTGGTTGGAGAAATAAAAAATCTAAGTAAACCTAAGTTGAGAAAGGTTGGCAAAGCATAACAAAGACAAGTATTGTTGCTCCATCCAGTATGTTTTATGTTGTATTTGTCTGTTTAATGGGGAAAATAGGACTCACCCCAGCTGCTGAGTCCGCTTCATATGTAGCATGAACTAACTTTTCTGTGTAAAAAATAAATAATCCCTTTCACCTGTCTAATTATTTCCTTCTTTCTTTTTTTAAGGTAATATATTGAAATGTATGTTGTCCTTGTGTTGTGTCATGTCTTTACTTCCAGTGTTTGTGTTTTTTTTCCTGCTTTACTATGTTTTTTTTAACCCAGTTTAGCCCATTTCCAAATAAGCGTAGCTCTGCGTCATAGATTTATAAAGATAACGTCCCCACGTTAACAATGCTGAAACAGTCACGTCTACTGTAGCTTTGAAAAAAACGATATGGGCTGTTTTTCAGCCAAATGTAAGCCATGGTGAAAAACATTACAGAGGTCTTGGGTAAAGTAACAAAGTACATAGGCCTACTGTACACTGAAATACTGGCAACATATTGGTTGCATATTGTTATTTTCATCAATCTACTTTGTAGCGACAATAGCTGTCAAATTGACATGTCGTGGGACATACTGGGTTAGAAAAACCATAGATGCGCCCCGCCCTGATCCGACCCACCTGTGTCTCATCACCTGCTGCCCTTGTGTTTTTGCCTGTCCTCTCCAGCTGTGACTTGTCACTGTTATTAGTCCTGTGAGCATATATCCCTGTCTTGCCTAGTGTTCTCTGTCGGTTCGTTTTTCATTGTGTGCCCCCCATGAATGTCCTACCTGTGTTCCTCAGTGTCATCCTGGATTGTTCCTTGTATTGTTTATTTTACTAAGCTTTTTATGTCATTGCCTTGTCCTATTTCCAATCAGCTTTAGTTCAATAAAGCTTAATTTCGTTTTTGTTATACCTGCCTCCATTGTATTTACTGCATTTGGGTACACCCTGCCCCACTCCCCACTGTGAAACGAGCAGCATGTGCACTTTGCTCCGCATCAGCCAATCGGCAGGCTACTCCTTCACTGTGATTGGGACCCAAGTAACCCTCCAAAAATGACACCTGTTTGTTATTCTGGCTCCCAAATGGTGGAACAATCTCACCGTTGATCTCAGGACAGCAGACATCTTCCATCTCAAACTGAAAAGCTACTGCACGTTGGCCAATGAAAACTACGTGACACATAGAAAGGTTTGTGTTAGTTAAAGCCACTACTTTGACTTTGTATCTTCATGGTTTATTGTTCCAGCTAAATGACATGCATTGTAAATGTAATGTGGATACATTCATTATAGAATAGTTATATATTCAATTATAAAACGGACAAGTCAAATCAAGCAATCTGATTGGTTCTTAGCCGTGATATACTGAGCGTATACCACGGGTAGAATTGTAAGTTACTTTTCACAACAAGTCAGTATCCCTCCGCGTCTGAGAAAAACAGTATACCGTTGGGCTGGAAAGCAAACTGCCTGTTTGCTTTCCATACTGGAACAAGAAAGCAGCGGAGAAGTAACGGGGCAGAAGCCCTCCTTTTTGACGCAGCGGTCCAGACATAGACATCAAACGGCAAAACATATTCAGTGTGCAGTTCCTTTGGCATTAGGGCAGGGATATCTAGATACTTTTGAAGGTTTAACATAATGAATTGTGATACTTTTAAAGCAAGCAACGATGTTTCAAATCTGTAATCAAAGAGGTCCGCAAAAACGCTATCGACAAATCAGATTGCTTTATTTGACTTGTCAGTTTTATAAATATATTTAAATTTCTTCCGTTACGAAACAAACTTACAAAGTATAAAATGGAAACATTTAAGATTAACTTCGACCTCCGGGGGGGTCTTACTATAGTATTGAGGATTGGATTGAGCAGTGCCTATCTCCAGAAAAAAAAAGCACCTAAACTACGACATGCAGAGCTACGTGAAGAGCAGGTAGACCAACTGGAAAAGTAGCACCATTCAAAAGCTTTCTGATGCGGGTCTTGAAACAAAGCAGAGAAATTATGACCGTTAGTGGCCACAGGTGCGAAAGCTCTCTCCAGAGCTACTGGAAGCCCAATCTCGGGGACCGGAGAAAGTGGAGCAATATTCTCGCCACGCCAAGCAACAGCATAGAACAACCTCAACCTATACAAGTGACCACGTAAGCCATGCTACTGATGCTGGACAGTTTTTCAGTGGATGCACAATAAACAGCAACATACACATTAATGTAAATAAACAGCCAAATAATGGATCCACGCTCTCTGTCTAATATGTTCGCTTGCTGTTAATGTTGTTGCATAGCAACCACCTTGCACTATGTTTTGTGCAGAAGGCAACGGAGGGACTATTTTATTTTGAACATCATTATTTACTAATAAAAACTATTTAAATTAGAGTGTGTATTTTTCTTTCATTTTGCCACACTTGGTAACCGTTTTATAAAAGCTATAGCTTAAATGTAATATATCCATTATAGGGATGTGGTATCTTACCTTGTGTTATTATTACATGTTATTGCATTTGTCCAGCAGGGAGCAAACTTGGTATTAAAAGAGCCTGTTGTATACGTTCCCACGAGGGAGTCCCGGAAGCATGTTACCAAAGTAAACCAGTTAAATCTACTTCTATGTTGTGGACATACAATTATTGATCACAAGATACAACATATTATTGGCGACGAGGATTAAGGAGAGGATTAAGACAAGGATCAAGACGGGATCAAAGAGGACATGCCGAACGGACTGGTTTGCACCTTACATACAGGTTTGGGTCGTTAGCGGCAGCTAGCTCAAATTCTTAGCAAAGTCTGCGGGTAGAGGAGAGGATTCATTGACACACAATTGCAATGATTGGCACTGGCACCTTTTGATGCAAAAAATCAGAAGTGAGAAGAACACTGTGAGGTATTGGAACAGTTTTTTGAGGCTAATGAAATCGATAATGGAAACAGAGCCATATTAATTAAGTGGTGTGGGACCATCAACATATAGCCTTATGAAAAACCTCCTCAGTCCGGATAAGCCCAAGGATAAAACTTACACACAACTTGTGGAGCTGCTAAAAAATCACTTTGACCCAAAGCCTAGTGACATTTTGCAAAGGTGCAAGTTTGACTCCCGCATCCGTGAGCCCAATGAGTCAGTAATGGAATACGTGGTTGAGCTGCGTCGGTTAGCGTAGGATTGCAACTATGGTAACACTTTGCAGCAGAGGTTGTGAGACAGGATCGTCTGTGGAATAAATGAAGATTGGATTCAGAGACGACTCTTATCAGAAGCGGATTTAACATTTGAAAAAGCATTGTCAATTGCTGTGGCGTCAGAGACTGCAAATAAAAATGCACAGGAGATACAAAACCAAGGGGCCACAGCTAAATGCTTCAAAATGGATAAAAAGCCACAGGAGGCTTATGCACACAGAGAACCTACCAAAGAGTGTTACAGATGCAAGGGAACCAAGCATGAAGCAGCAGACTGTAAGTTTAAACAATAGAAATGTCATGCATGTGGTAATATAGGACACATTGCCAGAGCTTGTCGTAGTAGATCTACACAGAATGGAAACAGCAACAAAAATGCAGACCCAAAGAAAGAAAGGAGCCAAAACACATATCACCGTTCTCATAAAGTACAAGAGCAACAGAGCCAAAGTGATAGCTCAGAAGAAGATACATTCTTACTGAATAAGATGAGGTTCCGATTTGGACGCATGAGTGAAGTGCACCTGAGACGAGTAGACCCATACATGGTTGAAGTGAAGCTGGATAGTAAGCTTGTTAACTTTGAGATAGACACTGGCTGTAGTCTCACAATAAGGAATGAACAGACATTTCAAAGACTATGGAAAGACACAAAAAGTCCATGTTTGAGTCCAACCAAAATCCACATCGAGTCTTATACAGGTGACCCTGTTAATGTGGTCGGAGCTGCCATTGCCAAAGTGAAATACAAACATCAAAGGCGGTACCTGCCCCTCATTGTGGTTAAAGGGGACGGCCCCAGCCTGCTGGGAAGAGGCTGAGTTGGAATGAAATCAAGCTCAGACACAAACCCCGAGTCCTGAAACACCTGAAGAAAGAGGACAAATCGCTGCAGTAAGTACTGAGCAAACATGAAAATGTTTTCAAAGAGGAGCTTGGCACAGTGAAAGGTATGAAAGCTACCATCCATGTAAAGGCTGATACAGTCCCTCGTTTCTTCCTTCCAAGGTCTGTCCCGTACGCCATGCGCACCAAAGTAGATGAAGAAATAGACAGATTGTTGAAAGAAGGAGTCATCTCACCTGTTAAACATGCAGAATGGGCAGCACCAGTGGTTCCAATACTGAAGCCTGTTGGCACAGTAAGGCTATGTGGAGACTACAAGCTCACTTTAAATACAGTTTCCTCACTTCAACAATACCCCATACCCCAAATGGAAGATCTGTTTGCAGCACTGACAGGAGGAAAACAGTTCACAAAGTTGGACATGAGTCATGCATACCAGCAAATACTCATGGATAATGAATCAAAGACATACTTAACAGTGAATACGCACAGAGGCTTATTCACATACAACAGACTGCCTTTTGGAGTAGCATCAGCCCCAGCTATATTTCAGAGGAGAATGGAGGGTCTCCTGCGAGGCATTCCTTGTGTGACAGTGTATTTAGATGACATCCTGGTGAGCGATGTGGATGAGGAAGACCATCTGCAGAACCTCGAGACAGTGTTGGCAAAGCTGGAGGAGGCAGGATTGCGTCTGAGAAGGAGCAAGTGTACTTTCCTGGAAGAGGAAGTGGAATATCTGGGACATCGAGTGGACGCACAGGGACTTCACCCTGTGGAAAAAGAAAGTCAAAGCCATCATGGAGGTTCCCAAACCCACAAATGTTACTGAACTCAAGTCGTACTTAGGTTTGCTAAATTACTACAACAAATGTCAGACAAACTTAGCTACACTATTGGCACCACTGCATGAGCTCCTGCGACAAGATGTGCGATGGACATGGCAAAAGAAACAGGAAGAGGCTTTTAAATCATCAAAGGCCCTGTTAAACTCAGCAGAAGTGTTGGTGCATTACTCTGCTGACCGAGAGTTAATTATGTCATGTGATGCGTCACCTTATGGGGTGGGCGCTGTTTTATCACACGTAATGGACGATGGAACTGAATGTCCTTTGGTGTTCATGTCGCGTACCCTAGCGCCTGCTGAAAAGAATTACTCACAGCTAGACAAAGAAGGCTAAGCAGTTATATTTGGAATCAAGAAATTCCACAAGTACTTGTATGGTCGAACTTTCACCATCAATACAGATCACAAGCCACTGATCTCTCTCTTCAACGAAAAGAAACCCATTCCGCAGATGGGTTCCCCTAGAGTTCAGAGATGGGCGGTGCACCTGAGTATCACATTGTGTACAAACCAGGAAAAAACAACGCTAATGCGGACGCATTAAGCAGACTGCCGCTGTCGGAAGATGTGCGAGAGAGTGAGACCGCAGAACAAGTGCTCATGATTGATCTTCTGGATGACACACTCGTGGACACAGCCAAAATAAAACACTGGACAGTCAGCTATGAATGTAATATTTTTTTCAAGTTCATGTTTATGTCCTGTCGGAATGGCCTTCAGTGACTGAGGCTCCTCTCAAGCCGTATCATCAGAGGAGAGAGGAACTGAGTGTGAGGGATGGCTGCGTGCTCTGGGGAGCCAGAGTCGTCGTACCAAACAAAGGCAGGGAAAATATATTGAAAGTACTGCAGCAAACACATTCCGGCATGTCAAAGATGAAAGGTCTGGCTAGATCTTATGTATGGTGGCCCGGGATGGACCAGGATGTATAAAAGGAAGTGCAGTCTTGTGAGGAGGGCCAAAAGCACCACAAGTCACCACCATCAGCACCATTACATCCCTGGAAGTGGCCGGAGTCTCCCTGGACGAGAATTCATGTGGACTATGCAGGTCCTTTCCTGGGAGAGATGTTTCTACTGATAGTGGACGCTCACTCAAAATGGATGGATATTTATCCAGTGAAGTCAGCTACATCACAGGTGACCATTGAAGAGCTGCGTCAGAGTTTCAGTGTTTTTGGACTGCCAAAAATGTTGGTGTCAGACAACGGAACCTGTTTTACAAGTGCTTAATTTTTGAGACTTTCATGAAACAAAATGGCATCAACCATGTGAGGTCGGCATCGTTTCACCCTTCTTCTAATGCAAGGGTTCCCAAACTTTTCAGCCCGCGACCTCCAAAATAACAGTGCCAGAGACTGGCGAGCCCCCACTATCACGTGGTGACTGAAAAAAACGTGTGTACACATCTGTACACACACCGATGCACTCATCCCAAGACAGTCCCTCTTCTTTTATTTTGTTGTCAAGTTTTGTAAAAATGTCCTCGCCTGTGCACTTTAGCTCCAGCGGGGTTCAAATCAGCATGTCCTCATTAAGTTTTCCATCAAAAGTGTATCTGACGAAAACAAGCCATTGGGCAGAGTTTGACACATCTGTGGATTCGTCTCACTGCAAAGCATATTTCCCTTTCTTCACTCTGTCAATCAGCTGACACTTGATGTCCTGGGCCATGTCCGTGATGCGCTGGGATATGGTCCCGTCAAACAGCGGCACTGCTTCCAGCTCCCGTGCCTGTAACTTATCCCCATGCATTGCTCTACTCATTGCGATAGCAGCAGGTTTAATTAGGGTTTCCCCGATTGTGTGTGGCTTTTTTGCCTGTACAATCAAATATGCCACCTCATATGATGCCCTTTGAGCCTTGGTAGGGATTGTGGTTTGGTTAGTTATGACTTTCTTTTGGCCTTGCAATTCTCTCCGCTTTCGGCGGAAATAATCTGCTGCTTTAGTAGCAAGAGCCGGTTGCTTCGTTTTCAAATGTCTGAGCATTTTTACGGGCTTTAAGCTCTCATGTGCAAGAACCTCATTGCACACTATGGGGATGTTGTGTTTCATTTATAATGAGGCATTTAAATCCCTACTGGATGTATTCCTCTCGATACTTGTGACACTTGGATGAAGGCTGGTCTGACTGCTTATGGACGGCCTTACGGTCGTCGTCGTCGTCGTCGTCGTCTCCTCCTCCTCCTCCTCCGCTTCCCATGCAAGAAGTCGACGGCCTTTGTGATGGCGGCTCTCCACTCTCCTCCGCTGCCTTCTCCGCTGGCCTGTCTGCCTTCTCACTAGTTGGTATTAACCAACGTTTTATTTTGAAAAATGTAAAGAGCTGTTCAGAAGAAATATACTAGTAGTTGATGTGTGTTTTACGTATGTGATATTTACTGTGGTGCTGTAAAGTGACCTTTGAGCTGCAAATGATACTGTCGTAAATCTGTCAGAATCAAAATTCCTTTATTTGTCCCGCTTACCTATTAAACAGACTTACATAATACAACATTTCTATGCACACGTTATTATTATTATTAATAATACAAATTATTATTATTATTATTATTTAAAAAATATATATATATATATTTAAAAAAATATTTTAAAAAATATTCAGAGGATTCTGAAATCATCTCGCGACCCCCCGTCGGGGTCTCGCGACCCCCACTTTGGGAACCCCTGTTCTAATGGGCTGGCAGAGAGGGCGGTCCAAACCTTCAAAGGGGGGATGAAAAAGATGAAAGTTGAAACATCGCAAACTAGACTGTCAAGGTTTCTGTTCAGTTACCGCATCACACCTCACGCGACCACAGGCCTGTCGCCTGCAGAGTTGATGATGTCAAGGAGACTCAGATCTGCGCTTGACCTGCTCCTGCCAGATGTGAAAACAAGAGTGCGGAAAAAACAACTAAAACAGAAACAGTCCCATGACACATACAGGAAACTGAGAAGTTTCTCACCTGGGGATAAAGTCTTCATCAGAAACTACTCTTATGGCACATTTCCACTGCAGCGGGGTAGCCCCGTTTATGCGTCCCTAAGCGTCCTCACTCAGGCCTCGGACGGCCAGCGAGGCAGCCCGAGGCCTGAGCGAGGACGCTTGGGGACGCTTAAACGGGGCTACCCCGCTGCAGTGGAAATGGCGCATTTCCATTACAGTTTAGGACCTGGGGTAGCAACGCAGTGTAGGCGGGGCGATCGGCTTTTTGGGCGGAGCGACGCTGAGTAAAACTGCGGTGGCGTCATCTTCAATGCGACACAACTCACAAAACACACACAACAATGGAGGATGGGGAAGCGATCGTTTACTTGTTTCTTGGTGTGTGGCTTGTTATCACAGCAAGAAGGAAAGTGATCACAGCAAGCAGGAAAGTGATGTTTCAAAGTAGGCTGCGTATAGCAAGACGAGATGCAGAAGAAGCTGACGAGAGAGTTTTGGAAGTCCTACAACGCTGCAGAGACTACAACAGGACTAGACGACAACGGTACTCAGTAAGCTAACGTTCGCTAACTAGCCATATGTTTAGGCTCACGCTCACAATACGACCAAAGTGTTTCAAGTATTTAAGTAATTGTAGCTACCACTTTTACGTATTAGAAATATGTACGCTTTTGTTTGTGTATTTCAGAAGTTACGTCGCCGCAGACCATGTGTTTGGATGCTCGACCGAGCTACCGAGTGGTGGTCTGTGATTGTTCCATCTTTCACACACACTCAGTGGGTGGATAACTTCAGGATGTCTGAGGAAACATACACCTACCTGTGCAACAAACTCCGGCCAGCGATGGAGAGACAGGACACAACATTCCGCGTGTGTATACCTCTAAAGAAGAGTGTCCATCGCACTGTGGAAGCTTGCTACCGGCTCAGAGTACAGAAGCATTGGACATATTTTCGGAGTGAGCAACACCACTGTGTGCCGGTGTGTGCAAGACTTCTGTGCTACTGCAGAGACGTTGTTAGTACCGGAACTAATTCGTTCACCAGACCGGGAGAAGTTTGCAGAAATGGCTGCCTACACTGAGAACCGGTGGGGGCTCCCACAGTGTGTAGGTGCTATTGATGGATCACACATACCCATATTGGCACCACAGGAATACCACTGTGATTATTTCAACCGGAAAGGCTGGCACTCCATCATCCTTCAAGGAGTTGTAGATGGAAAGGGACATTTATGGAATGTGTTTGCAGGAATTTCTGGGAGCTTGCATGACGCTCGGGTTTTGAGGCTGTCCTCATTGTGGGAGTTGGCCAGTCGTGGCAACTACTTTCGACCTTGCACCAGGGACATTGGTGCGGTGAATGCTGGCTATTACATCCTGGGAGACAATGCCTATCCCTTGCAAAGCTGGCTCTTAAAACCCTTCTCAGACACTGGACGGCTGACAGCAGAACATGTGGTACAACAAGAACATTGGCTGAAGGTGCAGAGGAGGAGGGCACTGACATCAGAGAGGGTTTGATGTGGTACCTGAATACCTAAATATGCATTGTATTGTATTCATTGTATTGAACATAAATAAATCTTTTTTTTTTCATATATATGTGTTTGTCAAATGTTTTAAACAAAAATGTTGTTATCTGAATTGAATATTTAGTAAATATTTGAATTTCAAGCACCAGTAAGTACTGCCCCATAATAAGAACATTTGAGGAAATATCAGATCATGAAAAGAAAATCTTTCTAATAAATTAAGCGAACATCAAAGCTAACTATAAACATAAATACTAAAGTGTAAAACACAGCAAAACTATATTCATAAATGCAAGTGTAAAATAGTGTGGACAATTGTAAACATGGATGGAGGCTAAAGTATCCACAACATAAAATAATATATTAAAATATAACCTCAATCTTTCTTCTAGACATGTTAAAAGCTTGCTTGAATGGGTTATATGTTTCTTCTTTTGTTCTCTTGTCTTTGAAATATATAAGGAATGTGTTGTTTGAGTCTAGTAGAACGAGGGTATTACAATTGAGCAATTTCTACTACATGTATTATGTATTCTTAATACCATTACAAAATAAACATGTAATAATGTTTTAGAGGAGGACCTCAAGCTAGCAAACTCAATTTCTTGCTTTAAATCTCTTAAAACTAACTTTTATCTTATGGGCTTTTCCCTAACTGATGGTGTTTGTTATTGCTTTATAAATTCATGTATGTTTATATCTTCTCTAAATCGATAAGTCAAATAAGTACTTTATTGATGGCAGTATGCGCAGGAAGGCTAGGTTGAAGGTCTCTGCTTGAGCGGCCTCCTCCCTTCTCAAGGCCGCATCCAACTCCCATCTCCGCTCAGCAGATGCTTTGGCCCAGTCCAAGTGCAGTTCCTGCTGGGCCCGATCCTCTCCTCCTCGTTTCCTCTTGCCTGGGTGATAATAAGATAATAATTAGCAATAAGGAAATAACACAGGACAGGTACAGGTCACACAAGGATATAAGAATAACATGTATAAACAGAACAACAGTAAGGATGAACTAAAGAAAGTTCTGGCCCTAGATGTTTACAATGATTGTGAAAGTGAATTACATTATGTCCAGCCTGTTGATAATGAATATAACTATATGTATATGATAGGATGTGACACACAAAGTTCTGTACTAGCTGCATACTAGCTAAGACTTTACTTGTAACAGAGCATTTCCACACAGTGTTATAGCTTATTTTAATCACTGACGATGGATGATCCAAGGTTTAAAAAAAAAAAAAACACAATTCCAGTCGTTTTGCCATTTCTATTTCTTACCTAGAACCACACGCTGCGGGGTCGAGCTGGCACTCGGCGTTGGGGTCTGTGGTCGAGTTTGTTCTGCTGTTGGTGTCTGTGGTCGAGTTGGGGTCCGTCCTGGATTCGATGACGATGTTGTGGACAGAACACTGCCATCACCCATTGTTCGGGAATGTTCCTCCTCACTAGTCCCAATGTAATCATCTAGAACAGCAAAATTACTTGTTAATTCCACAAACTACTGCAGCACAATACTAAATAGCAACAACAACTATATAAAAGAAAAACTGAACGTAAACAATGGCACATATGGTGTTAGAAAACAATAGCTCTAGCTAAGGCTATCTGCCTAGGCTATCCGCCTTAGCTAGCTATGTAGCTCTTCGGGGCTCCATAAAAGCATGGGTTGTCGAACATTAATGTAAGGATAAAATAGACTTCTTTGTTAGAAGTGAGTGTACCTTGCAGGGACTCCAGTAAAGCCGTTGCAGAGTCCAGGCCTCCCTCCCTCCCAACGTTGGCCGGTCTATGGCCGTAAATCTGGTCCAACAAATCGAACCACTTCCAGTATTTCCTACCCGCACCACTCGTGTTGTTGTTGTCCTTTACTTGGCGATATTCACTCTTCATCTTTTTCAGCTTTTCCCTACACTGCAGGGAAGTCCTCGAAAATCTGCGTTGGGACATCTGTGCAGAGACATCCTGGAACACTTTTACATTCCCGCTGGATTTTATCATCCCCAATGAGATGTAGGAACGTCGTCACCTCCTCGGTTGACCACGGTGTGCTTTTCTTTGACGTTGCCATTTTTGTAGCTCCTCCGTTTATAAAAATGCTGTGTATAAAAATGCTGCAAGCTTGCTTCTAAATATACATGCGATGCTAGGGATGATCTCACGCGCGATCTTGTGACGATTCTCTCTGACCAATCAGCAGTCGAGAGTGTTGACGTCACTAGTTCAGCCCTGGCCCTGGCCTGATAGAACCACGATTTTATGGGGCCGTAAAAAGTAGCCGCTAGCCCACTGGTTCTCAACGGGGGCGGTACCGCCCCCCAGGGGGCGTTCAGAGAACATCGGGGGGCGCTGGAAGCAATATCTTTGAAAGGGGGGCGTTGAGGTGTTCTTGGGGGGCGTTCACGCATAATGTATTTTTGTCATGAAAAACGCTGGCCACAGCATCTTTTCCTGTACAAAAAGCAGCTGTCAGCATCTTTTGTTGCTTTAGGAAACCACAACTCTGCTTGCGATTGGTCAGCTGTCAGCAGTGTTATTACGCGTACGTTTGTAAATGCACGAACGATCAGTCCGCTCGGACAACCCATCTGTTCCGCCAGAGCACCCAGCTGTGAGCGCTCAGAGCGCAGCGCTCTGGACTGTGGAACGGGGACGCTCGGAGCGCTCTGAGCACATTTACGAACGTACCCTACAAAAAGCAGCCGGGAGCGGACCGGAAGTCGTTGTAATTTTGGGATCGCGACTGTTAATAATCTGTGTCACTTTGTTAAATTTTGATATGTTTTGATATGACAAATTCCACTAACAGATTCTAACTAAGTGGTCAGTTTATGAAAATAATACCCGTTTCTATGTCTGCTACGACATGGAAGAGCTGGCTAGCCAGGCTGCTCCACACAGAGCTCTGTTTGTTCAAAATTACAACGACTTCCGGTCCGCTCCCGGCACGATGTCTTGTCATGTCACCAGCTAGCCCTCTACAGCGCCATATAGATAGAAGAGTTACGACAGCGGAAGTCCAAAAACGGTTATCGTCACGTGGTTCATGTAGACGAGGATTGTTCCCCGGAAGTTCATGGCGGGCAATGTGAATGCATTGATAACAGGAGATAGAACTACGATTTTTGGTAATTATTAGTGAATAAAGGTTTTGATTTGCAATATTTATACAACAAATCGATATGTGTATGTATTTACATCAATATGTTTTAAAAAATAAAATAGAATTTGCTAATATTAAGTGATAATATTAGGATTAGTGTGAACAACTAGTTTACATGTTAGGCTAACAGTGCCTTGGTTAAAGAGCCTGTTGCTGTTTATAGCTTTGAATTCTTTAAAACCAATATTATCTTCTTAAACTTGTATGGTAGTCAGGAGCATCACTTTCTAATGTTTATTGATATATTTAGAGGGAGGGGATCTAAAGGAATGCTTCAAAATTCAGATTAGATTCATTTCTACCATTTTCTTAAATTCATGGTAGTTTCAGTAATCCCATGGTAATTGAGGACACAAGTTATCTAAATGACTAATGTCATCTCTATGGCTTTCAGAAAGGACAGGAGACCGACAGGTGACTGTCAAAGGACTAGCAGCAGCAGCAGCAGCAGCATGATGATGATGATGATTATGATGATGATGATGATGATGATGATGATGATGATGATGATGATGATGATGATGATGTTAAATGTGTTGTTTTAGGAACATCCATTGCAAATACATGGAATTCAATAAACATTGAATAGCATATCATGCAGTTTGTCTGTGCCTTTTCCTCCTTGTTGTCCTGCTTTGCTGTGCTGCCTCCTAGTCGCCACCATGGTTTGCTGTGCTGCCTGGGGATGCTCAAATCGCTCCGAGAAAGGAGTACAAATGTACGGCTTCCCCACTGACACAGAGCGGAGGAAAAAATGGCTGGCTCAAGTCAGCAGGAGCAATTTCACGACCAACAGCAAAAACATATGTGAGGTTATTATATACAAACACTGCATTTGCACTTTTCACAAAACGAAAACCACACCATTGGGAAAGCTTAATGTTTTGTTTAATGCAAAAAAACAGGGAAAGGCTTGAAAAACACAGAGTTGAGAATCAGGGTGCAGGGTGAGGGTCTCAGTGCAGGTATTCAGGCTCCATTGAATCCCCCTCTGGTTCTTGTGCTGAAAGAGGGAGTAACAGACAGGAGAAAGGGTTATACACACCTATGTAGCACACCTATTGGATGGGAAATTGCCTTGGGGAGATAAGGTGTGGTCTTTGTTCCCAACTGAAGTTATGGAACTTTATTATTTGTGAGTTTAACAAAGTATGACAAATGGCATCAGTAACAGATGTGATATGAATTTCTATAAAGTTGTCTCACATTCTTGGTCATATTTTATATACAGTATGTAATGAGTATAACATGTCCAGTAAGTATAAAATGTTTCCTAATACCGTGTATTCAACCACTATGGAATATGTATGTGGGCAGACAAAACTGAGTTTTTCTGTGTGTGAAGTAACCTCAAGTCACTACGCAGGCACATTTTGATGCAGACCAGTTTGTCAAGACAAAAAAGGGCAAGACTAGGCTGAGAGCAGAGGCTATACCCACCTTCTTCGTGCATCGCCCTGTGGTCAAAAAGAAAAGGGCCCCTGCACCACGATTCACCCCGGGACCTGTATCTACAAAGCCCATAGCTCATGATCACAGCTATAGTGTGAAAGGTGACACAGGTATAATAAGTATGAACTCTTAGTAACAAAAGTCATATTTCTTATTTTTAAGTGGTATAATATTTTAAATGTTCGAAAATCTACAGTGCCATGTCTTCTACTTACATTAGTCTCAAAGATTGAGGGAAGAAGGGATGAGGAGACTGAGAGAAAGGAAAGTGAGGGTGAAGAAAGAGAGGACATGGCTAGTGAGGAGAGACAGGGAGGGTGGATACCACCCACTCAGCCAGCAGCCAGTCAGCATACGAGGGAACCAGCAGCCAGTCAGCATACGAGGGAACCAGCAGCCAGTCAGCATACGAGGGAACCAGCAGCCAGTCAGCATACAAGGGAACCAGCAGCCAGTCAGCATACGAGGGAACCAGCAGCCAGTCAAACAGATCTATTAAAAAAATTAAAGAGAAAATTAAAGAGCCAAGAAGGAATCACCAAAAAAGCAAAGTCTGCACTAAGAAAAATCAGGAAGGAAAATGCAGCTCTCAAGAAAACAATGAAAATTAGGGACAACAAATATAAGAAAACGTTTTCAAAAGACCAACTTCAGGCATTAGGCAGACTCACCACAAAGGGGATGAAATGGAGCAATGAGACAATTAAGAAGGCTTTAAAAATTTGCTTTGCGTGCGGACCAACGGGTTACAAAACTCTGCAGGAATTGCAGATTCCCCTTCCAGGAATAAGGACACTGCAAAGAAGGATGCAATGTGTTAAGTTTGAGCCTGGTGTGTAACAGCTAACATCACTGCCCCTCCACCTGCCAGCACCCAGCCAGAGGAGCGCAAACAACAAAAATGTATTATAGATAAATTATATTTATCTAATATTTAACTCCCTCCAACCCCGCATACAATCCCGTTTAGAAGCCCCTCTTCTCTAATTCAACAACGTTGGACGAAATGACATTAAGAGAACGGAATTTACAATTAAAAGGCTGTTCAACGTGTGTTGCTAACTTGATCCGTTATTTTAGCTTAATCTGTTATTTGTAAACGTTCCCTAAATCTACTAATTTAGGGATAATCCACTGACATCCTTTAATACACATGTTAATTTGAATCAGATGTACTGATAATATCCGCAATATAAATCTTTAAACTTCTTCTTACCTTTAAAAGTCCATCACGAACGGTCTATTATGCTGCAACTCTACAGCTCTGCTAGCCTTGGCGCTAACTTCCGGGGAACGATTGAGAGGCTCCACGATCCGCCGTTGCTGTAAAAAAGTGGTCCATTGGAGTGAACGGAGATGACGTAACTCTCAGTCTTTACGGCGCTGGCCCTCTAGCGTTTGCCGCCATATCGTGACACTACCCCCCCCCCTAAATATTAGCATCATAAAACAACAAAAATCATATCACATCAGCAAAATGGCCGCGAAAAAGATAAAATGCAGACAGTACTCTATTGAATATCTTAGCTATGGCTTCATACCGTCTCCTACCAATGCACAACTCCCAATGTGTTTACTTTGCGAACATGTATTTTCCAATGAGGGAATGAAACCCTCACGTTTAAAGGAGCACCTTACCAAGATCCACCCGGATAAGGCAGATAAGGAGTGTCCGTTCTTCCAGGCCCTCAAAGAGAAACATGGTAGGAGCACCATCAGCAGTCTCTTCGCTAGGAAGACCACCCAGACCGACAGCGGGCTAATAGCGTCATATAACATCTCCTTGCTGATAGCCAAATGTGGGCAGCCGTTCACAATCGGAGAGAAGTTGGTACTCCCTGCCATCAAAAAGGTCATATCTACTGTGATGGAGCGTGATCCCACACAGGTGCTGAAATCCATCCCACTCAGTAATGACACCGTAGCACGCAGGATTGATGAAATGGGCGCTGATACAGAGGAGCAGCTGTGTGCCATCCTGCGGAAAACTCCATTCAGCCTTCAGCTGGATGAGACAAAAACTTCTGACAACAATGTTCTGTTGATGGCCTATGTCCGCTATAGCACCTCCAACAGTCAGGAGATGGCTGAGGAATTTTTATTTTCCAAATATCTGGTCACAGACACCAAGGGCCAGACCATTTTTAATGCACTGGATGCTTAGCTACAGGAGAAGTCAATCCCGATCAACAAAATCCTCGCATGTGCTACTGACGGTGCCCCTTCCATGGTTGGCAGGTACCGTGGCTTCACCACTCTGCTGAAGGAGCAGGTCCCGCATGTCCACTGTGTCTTGCACCGCCACAACCTTGTGGCCAAATCTAAAAGTCCACCTCTCCACGAGTCTCTCAATGTTGCAGTAAAGGCAATAAACAAAATAAAAGCCCACGCCCTGAATAACAGATTGTTCCGACAGCTGTGTCAGGAAAATGATGAGACCTTTGAGCGTCTTCTTCTCCACACTGATGTCCGTTGGCTCTCAAAAGGAAACTGCCTTGCTCGTTTTTGTGAGCTGTTTGACAGCATCGTGGAGTTCCTGGAGGAGGTGGATGCAGCTCTCGGGGAACAGGTGTCATCCAGCCGCTGCGACATCATGTACCTCGCAGACTTCTTTGGCAAAATGAATGAAGTCACGCTGAAGCTCCAAGGAAAATGAGTTACTCTGATCCAGAGCAAGGCGGTCATCCAATGTCTCACCTCAAGGCTGGATCTATACCGGCAGAGCATAGGTAGGAGGCAGTTTGCTCATTTCCCGCTGTTGACCAAGGTGATCTAGCCTAGGCTACTAAATAATGATAATAATAAATAATACATGTAATAAATGTAGGCTACTCTATGCAACACTATATTTGAGTTCCTGGTTAGTATAAATAACTTATGTTCTGAATGTATTATGAGAATAAAGAAACATCAATTAGTAAACTAATTAGCAATAAAATAACCAGTTTAAAATCGGATGGTAACATTCTGCACCGATAACAATTTCCTGGTTATACTCATTGCAGGTGTCTGAGGCTCTTACCGATGAGTGCCTCCTCATTTACACAGACCACCTGAGGATGGTGAATGCCGACTTGAAGATCCGCTTCAGAGATCTTTTGGACCTTAATGTTCCCACCTGGGTGGTGCAGCCCTTTCAGGCGGACGTGGCGGAATGCGAGCCAGCAATACAGGAGCATCTCATCGACATCCAGAGTGACGATGAGGCCCAGGCTATTTTCCGCACCTCTGGCTGGGACAACATGTGGGTCAAATACTCTCAGCGTTACCCGGCTCTCTGGGAGAAAGCGAGGCTGCTTCTTCTGGCTTTCCCAACCACATACCTCGTGGAGCAGAGATTCAGCCAGGTCCTCCACATGCAGTCCAAGTACCGCAATCGCTTGAACTTGACGGCCTCAGGTGCACTGCGACTGAAACTAAGTTCTCTGCAACCCGCAGTGAAGAAACTGGCGGAAAACCACCAAGCGCAGGGCTCACACTAACCTTCCCCCCCCCGCAATTTGCCGAAATGCAACACCTTTCCGACCTGTTAGTTCTATAGGCCTAATGTACAGTTTTGTAGCCTACTGTTTGTTCTGCACTGGACATGTGTAAAATTGCTGCTGTTCCGTAGCAGTCTGTTTGTATTCTCTGCTCTTGTCTGAGTTTGTTTAACACTCATAAATATCATTTTTATTCACATTCACATGGCTTTTCTGCTCTCTGGTAAACTAATGATAATGATATTCCAACTGCCCAGTTAAATCAAATCTATTATTTGGCATTCAGTGACATGCTTTTTAAATGATATAACACAGAATATTAGTCAACATTAATATTCAGGGAAGAAAATAAGTCTACTTTTTTTGATGGGGGGCGGTAAGAGACCTGGATAATGGACAGGGGGGCGCTTGCCCAAAAAAGGTTGAGAACCCCTGCTAGCCGGTGCTGCGCTATATGGAAAGGCCACCAAAAACTGGCCTGGCCGCTTGAGGACGCTTAAACAGGGCTTCCCGCTGCAGTGGAAATGCGCCATTATAGACCTAAATGGATCCCTGCGGTCATTGAGAGCTCATACCAGGTCCAGTGTCATATACAGTGATCATTGGATGTGGTCAAGTCGTGAAGCGGCATGTGGATCAAGTAAGAGCCAGATTGACAGACACCGTGCCCTTAGAGCCGGTGCTGGACTCCGACAGAGACACTGTGGTTCCAGTGACAATCGAGCAAGAAGGACCTCCTGAGCCAGTGATTCTGTGTACTCCGGTCCTGCCGGACTTGCCTGCTACACCCGTGGTGAGACGATCAGTGCGCGAGAGACAGCCACCTGTATACCTGAAAGACTTTGTTAAATAAATCAAGAGATGTTCCATTAATAGAGCAGCATAGTTCTCACTTTTCTCATTTGAAGGAAATGTTTAGAATGTTAATCTTTGAAAGTGAAATGATGTATGTCAGTACCTCAACATTTTGTGTAACGGGAGTATGTTATACCCATACTGACATGAAACACCTGTCACTGAAGACAGTGCTGTTACTGGCTCTGGCATCTGCCAAGCGAGTCAGTGACATTCATGCGCTCTCTGTACATCCTTCATGCACTCAGTTTGCCCCTGGGGGAAACGAGAGTGTTGCTGAAGCTCAACCCTGCCTTTATACCTAAGGTGGTTGGCTCATGTACCCCCATTGACATTGTGGTATTTCCTCCGCCGCTGTGTTCCTCTGAGGAACAGTGGCCGAATTTGCTCTGTCCAGTTTGTGCTTTACGCACCTATATGGACAGGTCAAAAGAGTTTCGTTGCAATGACCAACTCTTTATATCCTGGGCTAACCCTCAGAAGGGCAAGCCCGTTACCAGGCAACGGCTCTCCCACTGGATTGTGGAAGCGATTGCTCTGCCTTATACGAGTCAGGGTTTGCAGGCACTAACGGGCCTGCTTGCTCATTCTACTCGTGGACTGTTTACATCCTAGGCTTTGTTCAAGGGTGTTTCCATCCAAGACATTTGTGCAGCAGCGAGCTGGTCCTCACCGCTCACTTTTGTCCGCTTTTACAGGCTAGATGTCTCTGTTCCAAGTGTGGCCCGCGCAGTGCTGGACCCCGTGTTGAGACAGGGTTCTACCTGTTAAGTTCTTGTTGTTTTGTTGATTTTCGAGATAAGCATGTCTAGCAATACGGGAGTTTCAATATCCCATAGTGAGACATCGAACAGAGTGTTATGAATGAGAACTATAGGTTACTTACGTAACCCAAGTTCTCAGAGTAACATGAAGTCAGATGTCTCACCAGACGGCCCTTCTTGCTAAGGTGAAGCGAGAAGAGGTGCTTATTTTGAATGACGCTGCGTCGTAGCGCAAGCTACTTATAGGGTGGGTGCATTCCCTGACGTAGACGTCAAGATCACCAGCCAATCAGGATTGGCTTAATGAGATTGATGCTTCTGTTTGCATACGCGTTGAGGAGCATCGCATAGTGAGACATCTCACTTCATGTTACTCTGAGAACTGGGGTTACGTAAGTAACCTATAGGTTTGGCCATTCACAATCACAATCTAGATTTTTTTTTACATATTTTATGTTGTAGAGCCAAACTGTGAAGCTGACTGTTGAGCGGCCCGACCAAATAAGGAGGCAGAGGCAGAACATCCGAAATATAACCCGGTGTGGGCATTTATTAAATCATACACATGATATGACACAGCCTCAATCTGCTGCTCCTGTGCGCACAGTCACCAGACACCACCAGGATCTCACACACACTACCCCAAACAGAAAAACCCCAGAGCCTAAATGCACACAGACCAATCAACCCAACAGGACACATGTGTAGGGGGGAGGAGACAACACAAGGCACCAGGTGCACACAATCAACGTCAACAGACATGGGGAAAGGGGAACACTTTTCAAAATAAAATACAATAAACATTACATCAATAAATAGTATGAACTGTATAAAAATGCGCACATATGCAAGGCCCGAAGCCATCTGTCCACAGTGACGAAGTTAGCTTCGTCACACAAACCAAAAACATATCTACAGCTTGTGCTAACCACATATCTTATTTCAGGAATAAAAAAACCTTTGACTTGAGACAAGTAAACTAAAGGGCTAACTCACATCCGGGTTGTAAGACTCATTCCTGCACCACTCTATCTCCAGCCAAATTATGCTATAACAGTAGCTAATTTATTCTACACAATACACATATAGGACAATATTCATTTAAACTTTCCCTCACATGATTTGCATGTGGTCTTTGATAGCAAAGCACTTTGAGAGGGAACAGCAGGGAATTATGGTAGGAGAGTGATGGATTCATTTTCACAGGCAGTTGAAGGATCACTCTTAATTATCCCAGGTTCTGACCCATACTCAGATTCACTGTCTGCTGGAGCCTCAGGTGTCTTAACAATTTGTATTATATATAATATTATATATATATATATATATATAAGTATGTAAGTATAAGTATTTTTGTGTTTGAGTGTGAATTGTTGGGCTTCTGAGGACCGAAATAATTATCTTAATTGTATTGTAAAATTAGGAAAAAACGTTTTTATTGAACCTTTGTGTGTTCAAAGAATTTTAAAGTCTATCTTTGACCTACTTATGGTCTTACATTTTTTTTTAGGAAAAGGGAAATATTGGGACTAATAGAGGATTCAGAGTTAGGAAAAATAGGAATTCACTCAAACCCATAGACTAAAAAGTAAGTGTAACAGTGTCCAGAAGCCCTGCTGATGCATTAACAAAGAGAAGCATATTACAAATTATTCCCAATGATAACTATGCTAGGGCTGAATGGTGTTTGATTCAAGGATTGTTTTAAAGCGAAAAATGACCTCTAAATATATGGAATTAATGTTTCAGAGCTCCTGGTCCCTACTATGAACTCATGAACTGACTGTAGTGAAGTGTGACATGCTTTGTGATTTGTACTTTGATTAACATCCTCTTCTGGTAGGACATTGCTGCTTGGTCCAACACCTTTTGCCTATCATGTAAGAAAGCTCACCTGTCACTACGACCACATTTTAGTTTGATTTATCTTTATTTGACAGAAGCCTAGGCCCTCCTCTTGGCACCCTCCAATCATGTTTAAACAATGTCTACGACTTTATAATGAAGCATGATGAAGCCTAAGTAATGAGGTGGCAGTGAAAGGCCCTTGTATAGCTTTTCCCAAGCCCTTTAACACAGAGCCCTGACCTTTTTAACCAGCAAAATTAATTGGGCCGGTCTAACCTTTTAGAGAATAGCTGTGAATTAAGACCGGCGTTCCCGCGTCGGCTCATTATACTAGACTGGCTTTGGAGTGTAAGTGCTCCTACTCCCTTTAGTTTGGGGACGCACAGCAACCAGTCAGTGGCTCATATGGGAATTACATTTCAGGTCAGTGCAATTGAGCCTCATGCTCTATCAGGATCTTAAGTTGAGGGGGGGAGCTACTGTTCACCTCTAGGGTTGCGTCAGGTTGTATTTATGGGAAACAGTTGTCCTTTGTACAAAATGTGTAGTTAAAAGCATGCTTATAAACACAGTTATCTATATTATCAGCAGCTTACAGTTGGTAAAACATACAATGATCCAATTCACTAACCAATACATGGATCCAAAATGTTCTATAAGCAAAGCAATGAGAGAAAGGGAGAAATGGTTGGTACTGTTCACTGGTCAGGGTTCAATTAAAAAACATGCTTTTGGCAATCATTCTTGGTTTTTCTATTGAAAATGACAATTTTGCACAAAAGTGTAATAAACTGATGACATTCATAAAAACAACAACTTCACTGTTTTGAGAATGATACACAATCCAACAAAAATCATGTAATCTATATAACAGCTGATACATCAATTTACTATAGGATAAGCGGGAGTGTAAAAAAAGAATATCAAACTATAAATGTGAAGGACATTACGCTGTATGTCTACATAAAGCAGTACATTTTGGGGACTGTATTTATGAATAGTAAAGTATGTTTGGGGTACCTTTAGTCTAGATATTGATAGCTTTTTGAAACATACTTTTATGTTATCAAGTGGGTAGTAACGCGCACACACTTTGCAGTAATTTCTGTAGTTACTGGCCCACCATGCTGCCTTTTCAAGTCAAAAAATGAAATGTATTAAAAAATAGACTAAAACAATTCCCACTGTACTGTGACAAAAATATTACTTGAGCCCTTCAGTTGAACATATTTTGTATTAAACTGAAGGACAAAGCTTAGAAGTAAATCAATCATGTCCTTAATGGGTGTTTAGACTTTGCCAAGGCTATCCCTTGTCACCCATTCTGTGGATGATTTCTGAAGCTATGTTGAAAAACGATGGATTGCCCCTTTCAGGATCGAAACAAGTTGCCCCCAAGGTGAAAGAGTTTGAGTACCTCAGGAATGTGTCTACAGGTGAAGGAAATACCGAGCAGATCAACAGTACTGTGTGAACATTGTATCAGACTGTCATGGTAAAGAGGGACGGTTGAATAATGGTCTAGCTCTTGCTGAACTACATTATGTTCCTTACCTATGATCAAGAGGTATGGCTAGTAACTGTGAAACCAAACTGAAAATGGGAGCTCAACTATCCTAAAGTAGCTTAAGCTATACAACTCCATAACTCGGAGAGAATGAAGGACGATGCTCTGGGTCTAGTAAGAGTAGTTTCTTCTCTCCCTGCGCCAATCTAGAATATTTGATTCTAGAATATTTTATATTGGAGTGTTGCAACTGTCACATATTAGCATCAATTCCTTGCACTTGAATAATTTTGATGCAAACTATTTGCAGGGGTGTATTTAAAATGTCTGTTTACATGTCACAGCCCATGTGTCTGTGAAGAGTTTGGCCATCAGGAAGTAGCTAATTTTTCCAGGAGCCATTTAAAGGGGGTTTTGGCATCTGATTAGGATACTACCTCTTGGACTCTTTTCTGTGGTATTATTCCGTTAACTTGTAGGAAAACCTGAGGCAGACACAGTGCTCGAGGGGTCATATGTCCCATCTGGCCTGAGAAAACCCTAGGATCCCCCAGGCGAAGCTGGAGGAAATGGCTAGGGAGAATAGTTTTGTATACCCTGCCACAAAACGACTCAGACCTGGATTGACATCAAGAAATGGATAGGCAGATGAAAAAATTAAGCTGTTTGTAATTCGGCATGCATACACTAATATGTCAGTTATGGACCCCGACAGCGTATTACCATAAAATACTCAGGACAGGTATGATTGATTGGTTGATCTAAAAAGTTTGTTTTCATCCCTTACACAGAAGAACAATTTGGGTAAACCTGACATCTCAATGGTTACAATGTGAACTTCCCGTTTGCTACAATGTTAAGAATTATGTTTTGTAAAAAGGTATCAAACTGTCCTGAAATGTTCTGGCAAAAAGCATCTTCAGTTGGACAAAAACAAAAGATGACAGAACAAAAAGTGAAATGTTGCTTTGTCCTTTCCAAACACAGAAGTTAGACTGAATATTTGTAATACTTTTGGTAGTAAAGAAAAGTGACCCGTGTTAAAGGTCATGAGGTTCATGAGGTTTTAAAACAAGATTTCATAGGTATCCCTGCCCAATAGTTTGAGAACATGCAAAATCACACAATCTCCCAATTCAAGCCTAACTGAAATTGATTGTTATAAGATCATGATCTTTACCTCTGAGTAACTGAGTAAATATCCATCAAAGATCATTTGAGATACCATACCACTTTATTGTAAGAGCATTCCGTTTTTTTTTACCAGGTAAGGAGTTTCATTACATAAATTAGATCAACACTAGGACTTTCCAAAGGTTGTTAATTTTCACTAACAGACCACTGCTCAGGAGGATCAAGGGACTGTATGCAGTCCTATCAATCCACAGAAAAAAGTTCAGTACATTTTATGTTTTAAAAAAGTAACTGCCATCACCACAGTTCCAGGCACTGGTACGCAGTGTAAAGGAAAACATTTTCCTTGACAGAAGCTATGCAAAAGTCAATCAAACCATTTCAAATAAATATTGTGAGTCATGTTGTTGGGGTGTTAAGTATAGCCTTTTATAAAGAAAAATCACATGTTCTCTTTTTATTCATGACCGCACCACTGCACATTGTCCCTAACTTATTACACGGCTTAGTATGATTCTCCATTCTGATTGGTAGATTTGGACATTCAAGGAGCTGTTCATTTTCACATATAAATGTCACTTATTCCTGGGTAGCAGTTATATAAGCGAGGTACATAAAGATTGTTTAACATTATTGAATATTCACTGAATCTCCTCATAGCCACAACACAGATTAGTGCAATAGGTTATCTGGTCTGACCTGATCAGTTCCAGTGAAAGTATATAAGTGCTTAGTATGGAAGTGCTTAGTTAGTATATAAGTGCTTAGTTAGTATATAAGTGCTTAGTTAGTATCTACGTTTTTGTTTTTTTTATTGCTCGAAGTGGAGTCGAAAGAGATGAGTTTTCAGTCTGCTGTCCTGATGTCAATAGGGAGCTCATTCCGCCATTTTGGAGCCAGGACAGAAAACTGACGTGTTTTTGCTGATGGGAACTTGGGTCCCCCTCGCAGCGAGGGTGCAGCGAGTCGTTTGGCTGATGCAGAGTGCACGTGCTGGGGTGTATGATTTAAGCATGTCCTGGATGTAGGAAGGGCCAGAACCATTCGCAGCATGGTACGCAAGTACCATTGTCTTGAAGTGGATTCCAGCAGTTACTGGAAGCCAGTTAAGGGAGCGGAGGAGCGGTGTGGTGTGGGAACATTTAGGAAGGTTGAACACCAGACAAGCAGCTGCATTCTGGATGAGCTGCAGAGGTTGGATGGCACATGCAGGTAGACCAGCCAGGAGGGAGTTACAGTAGTCTAGGCGTGAGATAACGAGAGCCTGGGCCAGAACCTGCGTCGCTTTCTCGGTCAGCTGGGGACGTATCCTCCTGATGTTGTAAAGAGTGTATCTGCAGCAACGGGTTGTAGCAGCGATGTTTGCAGTGAAGGACAGTTTGTTATCTAGGGTCACACCCAGATTCCTTGCAGTCTGAGTCGGGGAAACAACAGAGGGGCCGATTTATTATTAGGTCAAGAGTGGGACAATCTTTTCCCAGAAGGAAAAGCAGTTCAGTCTTGTCAAGGTTGAGCTTGAGGTGGCGAGCAGACATCCACTGAGAGATGTCTGCTTGACAAGCAGAGATGCGTGCGACGACCTGGGTCTCTGAGCGGGGAAAGGACAGAATTAGTTGGGTGTCGTCAGCGTAGCAGTGTTATGAAAAACCATGCGGGCTAATGACAGATCCGAGCGAGTTTGTGCACAAGGAGAAGAGGAGGGGACCAAGAAGAGAGCCCTGAGGGACCCCTGTAGTTATTTGACAAGGGTCGGACTCGGACCTTCTCCAAGTTACCCTGTAGGTGCGGTCTTCGAGGTATGAGGTGAGGAGGGAAAGTGCAGAGCCTGAAACTCCAAGTTCTTGGAGAGTGCAACGGAGGATCTGATGATTCACTGTGTCGAATGCAGCAGACAGGTCCAAAAGGATGATGACAGAGGAGAGGGAGGCTGCTTTAGCCGTGTGCAGTTCCTCAGTGACAGTAAGGAGGGCAGTTTCTGTGAAGTGACCTGCCTTGAAACAAGACTGGTGCGGATCCAGAAGGTTGTTCTGATGGAGATAACAGGAGAGTTGTTGAAAGACAGCGCATTCAAGTGCTTTAGACAGGAACGGGAGGAGAGAGACAGGCCTGTAGTTTATAACATCAGACGGGTTGAGAGTGGGTTTCTTTAGGAGAGGGTTTACTCTTGCCTCCTTGAGACTGTTTGGAAAGTGACCAGAAGTTAGAGAAGTGTTGATGAAATGGGTGAGAAACGGTAGAATATCAGGAGCCATAGTCTGAAGGAGGTTTGAGGGGATAGGGTCCAGAGGACAGGTGGTAGGACGGACAGAGGTAACGAGGGTAAGAACCTCACTTGGAGAGAGAGGGGAAAAGGAGGTCAGTGTGTGGGTGAAAGGTGGGTCTGGTGACCCAGCGGTTAGTAAAGGTGAGTGAGAAAAAGAAGAGCGAATATCATCAACCTTTTTTTCAAAGTAGTTAACAAAGTCGCTTGACAGAAGGGAGGAGGGGGAAGGGGCTTTGGGGGGGTCCAAGAGGGTGGAGAAGATGGAAAATAGTTTTTTGGGATTGGAATAGGAAGATTGGATCTTATCTTGGAAGAAACTGCTTTTTGCCTGAGAGATGGAAGCAGAGAAAGAGGAGAGGAGAGCCTGATAGGTTAGGAGGTCGTCATGGTGTTTGGATTTCCACCATTTCCGCTCAGCTGCCCGAAGGATGGTTCTATTAGCACGCAGTGCGTCATTTAGCCAGGGAGCAGGAGGGGACTGACGAGCCTGCCGAGATGTGAGAGGACAGAGGGAGTCCAGACAGGATGAGAGAGTAGAGAGGAGAGTTTCTGCAGCAGAGTTTGGAGTCAGGAGTTGGAACGAGTCAGAGGAAGGGAGGGCTGAGAGCACCGATGAGGCAAGGGTAGAGGGGGAGAGGGAACGGAGGTTGCGGCGGACAGGTGCAGAATTAGAAGAGATTAGGTTGTTATGTTTGGAAAGGGGTAGAGAGAATTAAATGAAATAGTGATCGGATGTGTGGAGCGGGTTTACAGAGAGGTTAGAAGTAGTGCAGTTCCTTGAGAATATGAGATCAAGGACATTGCCAGCGTTATGAGTTGGTGAGGATGGAGACAGTGAGAAAGCAAAGGTGGTTAACAGAGATGTTAGTTCGTCTATCTTCCCTGACTGGAGGTTGAAGTCTCCGAGAAGTACAGCGGGAGGGCCAGTTTCAGGGATGTGTGAGAGGAGATTATCTAATTCCTCCAAGAAGTCCCCCAAGGCGCCTGGTGGACGGTAGAGAACAACAAGGGTTAATTGTATAAGATGGGTTACTGTGACGGCATGGAATTCAAAGGTGGAAGGAGTGAAGTTAGGTAGCGTGAAGAAGGAAAAGCTCAATTTGGGAGAGAGCAGGAGACCAGTGCCACCTCCTCTGCCAGTGGGTCTGGGTGTATGGGAGAAGGAATATGCTGTGGAGAGAGCTGCTGGGGTGGATGTGTTGGATGGAGTAATCCAGGTCTCAGTGAGAGCAAGGAAATCCAGAGACTGCAGGGAAGCGTAGCCAGAGATGAAGTCAGCCTTAAGAACAGCTGACTGGCAGTTCCACAGGCCACCTGAAACTAGATGTTGGATCTCAGTGGAGCATGGGGGAAAAACGAGAGCAGGCCGGTTATATCGATTAGGAGATACACAGGGCCAGTGATAATTGCGAGAAGGCACCTGAACAGGAATGGAGAAAATACTTAAGCAATAGCTCACGACAGGCCGTGGTATATGCTCATTATATCACAGCTAAGGGGCGTGGTTCGGCCCGACGCGAAGCTCATATGAGACTTCAAAGGTCTTTTATTTTGAAACTGTACATCAGAATGTCCTGATTTCTTCTGAGTGACTAGATGGGCTCTCCTGCTATCACCCTGGAGTGAGATGGATATATGATACTGGACAGTTTTTGTTTTATTCTCATCTAAAAACAGGGATGATAGCTCATATATGAGGCTTCAAAGGTCTTTTATTTTGAAACTGTATATCAGAATGTCCTGATTTTTTCTGAGTGACTACATGGGGTGTCCTGCTATCACCCTGAAGTGAAATGAGTCTTTGATACTGGACAGTTTTTGTTTTATTCTCATCTAAACACAGAGGGATGATTTTTTTTTACTCTACCGTAATGCATAGGATATTCGCGCACCGCAATATCACGTGAGGGCTGTCTTGACTAGGTTTTCCCGAGTGGAGGCTGGCTTGACCGCAGTTAGTTTAGCATACTCAGCCCGACTCAGCCTGGTTGTTCCTGGCCCTAGAACCACGATTTTATGGGGCCATTACATCACCAGAAGTCCCAATTTAAGGGGTCATTTCTCCCCAAAAAAATTTTTACTGACTATATCAACAGCCCCACCAAAGATATTTTTCACCAGCCGCCACTGGTTGTTTATTTACATTAATGTGTGTGTTGCTGTTTATTGTGCACCCACTGAAAAACTGTCCAGCATCAGTAGAATGGTTTATGTGGTCACTTGTATAGGTTGAGATTGTTCTAGGCTGTTGCTTGGCGTGGCGAGAATATTGCTCCACTTTCTCGGGTCCCCGAGATTCGGCTCAGTAGCTCTGGAGAGAGCTTTCGCACCTGTGGCCACTAACCGTCATAATTTCTCTGCAGGCAGTTTGCTTTTTTGCTCCAGGAAAGTGCCACCTAAGATGGACACCTGATTGCTGAGTTCTTACAGCTGTGGGGCCACGCCCCTTTAATTAGTTAACTCTCTGCAGCTGGTGGCCCTCAAAAGGAAATCTTGACTGGCTCCCTCCTGAGTTTTTTCAGTTTTACAATTACATTAAACCCTAAGTTATAAAATTATGAGTTTAACCCTTAATACAGTTACACCTACTCAATAAAGCTTTTAGTATTCTACAAATGTTTAAATCAAAGTTAACCCAAGCAGTCAGTCCAATTTTAAGGTTTCTGTCAAATTAGTTGTCCCAAGTTTCTGCCTGACAGATACTGTAGCAGTTTTGAGATTTAAAATCACAATTTCAATCAGATCAACTACAGAGTATTTATACAGAGTACACACACTGAAACAGAGAAGTCTAAAAACAGAATGTTACTCACACAATTCTAGAAGTCACCAGTTGTTATCCTGTCAAAATCGAGTTGCACAGGGATCTAACGACAGGAAGGTACACACAGGAAGTAGGACCAGACAAGACAGAAGGAGGAAAACATGAGACCACAGAACAGCAAAATAAACCCAAAACTTAACTCAAATCCTGACATAACCCCTTCCCCCCCCCCCCTCAAGGGACGGATTCACGACGTCCCTACTAGGGATGTGCATCTCCATCACTGAGGCCGATGCGATGCGCATCTCGATACGTTGCCACGATACGATACATTAACGATACCTTTGAAACACCAGGCGATGCGATACAATACGATTCACCCCTGTTGCGATACAGTTCGATACGATTTGATTCAACATTATGAGATTATTATTATTATGAGATTCGGGGTGATACGATGCGATTCAACACGATGCAAAAATAATGATACTTCAATATGGTACGACAGAGGATTTTTGTTTTATTCCTTATATGCAGCAAATCATACATTAACAAAAAAGTGCTTTACATATTTGGTAGTGCACATCCCATCATGCCGTTTATTTTTTTACCTTTAAAAGCTCTCCAGAGTACAATTGTATAACACCTCACAGTTAAACAATGTAAGGATGCATTGCTCATGATTAACAATGTGCAAATAACAGCTACCATAGAGCAATGCCCATACAGCTGCAAGCCTGATGTGCTTAACACTCAGAGGCTAACTCACCAGTGAGCATAAAGCATTGGTTTCTATCTGAACAATAAAGAAAACAAATAACCTTTCACAAACAGGTATTTCATAACTGCTTACAGTAAGGAAGACATTTAAATTATTATTGGCCGTCACAGGCTGCTGTAAGCTAAACACCTCTCTCTGACAGAACACCTCACTGAGTGATTTAACTCATATGTCTCACTTTCAGGTTTCTCTTTTCAGCCGCAGGCCCCACGTCGCCTCTTTATGTGCGTCGCTAAGTTCCTCGTACTACTTGTGTACTTTAAAGCGGGTCGGCATCGTTAACAATTTGCGAGTGATTTTTCAAGTTGACCGTCTGTAGTAATAGTGCCGCGCACATATACCATCAGGACGTTGCTGATGGGGTGCGGCTGCGGAGTGATACTGTGTGTATGCAAGTCCGCATCTAGGACGGATCTATGTTTCATGGCTGTAGACCTGTTAAGTAATAAAGATACCTCATACAAAGGTCTACGGATACCTTATTACTCTCCATGACCTGCGGTCAACTATATAGCATAAATGACTATTACACCGTCTTTCTTGAACAATCCGAAGTGTTCCAAACGTTTGATTTGTAGGTATTTTTCGGTGCGCTGTGTTTCTCTTTCTCCTCAACTTCCGTGTGTGTTGATAACTGAGACTCTCGTTCTCCATAGTGGCGAAGCAAATATCAAAGATCGTCTCTGCTGAGCGTTGAGACGATGAGGGGATTTTATATGAATGAATCGTTTTTTTACCGATGCAAAGACGCTACGCAATCGATGCATCGCGAGTTCAACCCGGTTCAACCCAAACTGTAGCCGATGTGCACTCTTTCAACCGGTGCACTCGCATCTTGAACGTTTATGCCGGTGCACCGATGCGAATCGGTGAATCTTAACATCTCTAGTCCCTACACAAAGTCCAACATTTCCAAAAAGGTGGGTGGAGGGGGTCCGGAGGACGGTCTGGATCGACAGCCCAGAGGCAAGGCATAGTTCATGGAGGGGGTCTCGGGCGGACGGCCCGGGGCCAAGGCAGAGTTCATGGTGGGGGTCTCGGGCAGACGGCCCAGGGGCAAGGCCGAGTTCAAAAAGGGGCAAAGGCCACAGTGGGCGAACTCAGGGGGCCGGGCATGAGGATGAAGGCAGCGGCTGGAAGAGTCAGGGGGCCGGGCTCGAGGGCAAAGACCACGGCCGGGGAACTCAGCAGGCCGGGCACAAGGTCGGGCAAGAAGGCGGCGACGGGACAGCTCCAGAGGGCGGGCAGGAAGGCAGCGACGGGACCGCTCCGGAGGACGGGCACGAAGGCGTTGACGGGATAGCTCCGGAGGACGACGTACGCCGCAATGGGACCCCTCCAGTGTCAGCTGGATCGCCGGAGCACTGGGATTGAGAGCAGGAGCTGGTGGGACACCTGGCGGGACAGGCGTAGACCTGAGAAGGAACTTGAGAGGGAACTTCAGAGGGAACTTGAGGCACTGTGCATGGATCCATGGCTGTGTGGGCCGGTACTGGAGTATGAGCTGGCTTCCTGACCTTGCGTTTTTTAGAGGTATTTTGGAGGCTCCGCGGACCTCCAAACGCCAGGCGGGATCCCAAAAAAGGGTCAGAAAATGGAGACTGGCACTCAGGGCTACGAGAAAAAACTCTTTCAGCCAACGAGCTCCTCAACCATGTCAGGTTAGACACCTCCATTTGTGCCTTTTTGAGTATAGCCTCTTTGTCCCTTCTAGACGAGGTTCCACTCCACATGATAAAATTGAAAGCCCCTTGAGATCAAAAGATCTCTTTTTCAAGGGTGACCTGCAGCACATTGGTTACATTTGTAACATAAAAACAACAGAACAACAATAAGGACGACATACAACATAAATTACAGGGTACAGTTTACAAACTCTATTTACAGTGACAGGTACCATGAGTATCAAACAGCATGTCACCCAGCCAAGTTTTAAAATGATGCAGGGGAACCAAAGTGTTCAGTTTAAAAAGAAATTGCAGACTGTTCCAAGTTAGTGGAGCTGCACAAATAAAAGCTTTCTTAAGACAGTCCTAGCACTTGGCACATTTAATAAAACCACATCATGAGATCTCAGGCAAGAACATTACCAACTCAGGGGAGCATGCAGGGGCGGAGCTTCCTACAGGCAATATAGGCGGTTACCTAGAGCGCCACCCAGAGGGGGGCGCCAAAAATTGCAACTTTTTTTTTTTTTTTTGCTTGGCGCAGTTTTGGCGCCCCCCCTCTATATCTGCAACCATTATTCTTACATAAAAAAAAAAATTCTAACATAAGGGAAAATGAGCCAAAAATCTAAAACGGTCGGTCGGTCTAAGAGCCTCGGCTTTAGGTGTTCACAGTCAGAACATGCTAGAGCGCTGTGCATTGATGGGTATCGGTCAAGTGTTTATAAAATTGAGCGTTGAGGAAAGAAAGACTAACGTTAGAGAACTATGAAGAGGCAAAAGCCATCTGGGGCGCAGTATAAAAACAGAAGAAAAGAAGAAGAAGAGAAACGTGCCAAGGTGAAAGGTATGCAATTTTGATTGTATTGTCAACATTAGCGAATGGATCATGTAATCTTGCTAGTTAGCCAAGCCAACGTTAGCTAGCCAGCGTTTGTTTTTGCCATTCAGTCGAAACTGTCATAAGGCTATTTTCTTTGTGTCATGAAATACAAATATTAGTAATAATAACAATGTTAGTTTTGGTGTAGCGAGCTAGCCAGTGTGGTGGAATGTTAGTTAGTTGGTAACGTTAGCTAACGTTAAGTTTACCTCAGAAAGCACATTGACTATCCGAGTCAAACATTTGCCAAATTCAACCCTGTCATAATGTGCGCTAACGTTAGCTAACTAGCTCAGTGGTTCTCAACTCCAGTCTTGTTGAATGTTTTCGTTCCAACCCAGAACTAACACACCTGATTCAACTGTTCTAATAAGATAGGCATAGCTCTTGATTAGTTGAATCAGACCTGTCAGGCTGTCCTAATGCTTACTAACTAAATAATAGCTACATTTAACAAATGGAAATTATTCAATGTTGATAATACACATTTTGTTATATCATTTTAGATTCACTTTTAAAATATCTGGGACCATCTGCTGCATCAGTTGACAAGGAACCGCCATGCACCTCAGCTGTGCCGGCTTCCTCAGGTGAGTGCAATGTGTCAATAGATGTTCCTGATGATAAATAATTGAATGTGAAATCCAGTCAATATATTTGCTCTTGTGTGTTCTTTCTATATTTATAGACCTAGAACCACATGAAGGAACGTCAGAACAGCAAGCTGCTCATCCTGATGAGATGACCACTTATTCCACCCTGCCACTGACCACTGTGTCTGTTTGTTCTGGTGAGTACAATATGTCAATAGATGTTCCTGATGTGATGATAAATAATTGAATGTAAAAATGACTGTCGTGCCATTTCTAATCCAGCCAATATATTTGCTCTTGTGTGTTCTCTATATATGTATAGGCCCAGAACCACTGCAAGGAACGTCAGAACAGCCTGCTGCATCTCATCCTGATTGCACCACAGATTCCACCCATACACTCTTCTCAGGTGTGTGCCTGATGAATGTAAAGATGTTTAGCTATAAACCTAATTGTCCTCATGCTTTCAAATAATTGCTTTCTGTTTTTATTTACATTTTACACACTGTCCCAACCTTTTTGGAATTGGGGTTGTGTGTGTGTGTGTGTGTGTGTGTGTGTGTGTGTGTGTGTGTGTGTGTGTGTGTGTGTGTGTGTGTGTGTGTGTGTGTGTGTGTGAAGATATTGTGAATATGAGGTGAGAAAATGTGCTTCACATGCCCTCCAGATGCAGCAAAGACAGACGATCCACTACCAACCGATCCTGCTGACTGCCCTTCACATCTCACAGACACAATGAGGACAAAGTTTGTTCGGAGAGGACCATATCAGATAACACCTGATTTCATTTTCCCAAGGAGAGATGATGGGAGAAGTTGCCACCACCAGTACTTCAGCAGGACCTTAGTAAATGGAGAAAGGATCAAAAGAAGTTGGGTGACATATTCAAAAAAGAAGAACAGTCTTTTTTGTTTTTGTTGTCAACTTTTATCTCCAAAACAAATTCATTTAACAAATGCAGGACTGTCGGATTGGAAAAATGCAAGTGCTGCTTTGACCAGCCATGAAAATAGTCCGGAACACCTGAACAATTTGGCGTCATGGAAAGAATTGGCAGTTCGATTAAAACAAGGTACAACAATAGACAAACAAGAGCAGGCCCTCCTTGAGGCAGAGAAGAGTCGGTGGAGAGCAGTGCTGACACGACTGGTTGCTATTGTACAGTCTCTGGCAGGGCGAAATATGGCATTGAGAGGAAAGACAGAAATACTCCACTCTCCTTCAAATGGAAACTTTCTGAAAGAGGTTGAGCTTTTGGCGCAGTTTGACCCAGTGATGAAAGACCACATCCACAAGATTAAAAGTCAAACATCCCACCACAGCTACTTGGGCAAAACCATTCAGAATGAGTTGATTGAATGCATCAGTGGAAAGATTATATCAACAATAGTGCAAGAAATAAAGAAATGCAAGTACTTTTCCCTCATTTTAGATTGCACCCCGGATGTTAGCCACACTGAACAGCTGTCAGTAGTCATCAGAATTGTGACACTGGAAGAAGACCCCCAGATTAAAGAGCACTTCATGGGATTCCTAGTAGCAGAGGAGTCCACTGGTGAAAGTTTGTCCGCCCTGATTTTGAAGAGGCTGGAGGAGTTGCAGATTGCCTTTGATGACTGCAGAGGACAGTCATATGACAACGGCGCAAATATGAGAGGGAAGAACAAGGGAGTACAGGCCAGGCTACTGCAGTTGAACCCAAGAGCTTTGTTTGTGCCTTGTGGGGCACATACACTCAATTTGGTCATTGCTGATGCTGCCAAAAGCTCCAAAGATGCCATATCATTTTTTGGCATTGTGCAGAAGCTATACTGCCTGTTTTCTGCCTCTACACAGAGATGGGCCATCCTCAAGAAACACGTCAACCTTTCACTCAAAATGTGGTCAGAAACCAGATGGGAGAGCAGAGTGAAAGCTGTGGAGCCTCTGCGATATGAAGCCGCAGCTGTGAGAGAGGCACTGCTTGAGGTGAGAAACCAGGCCAAAGACCCAATCATCAGGATTGAAGCCCAGTCTCTGGCAGAAGAAGTGGGGTCATTCCGCTTTTCACTATGCACAGTGGTCTGGTATGACATGTTAAGTCAAATTCAGCAGGTGAGAAAAGTCCTGCAGTCCCAAACAATGCAAGTGGATGTAGCAGTAAGTCTACTGAAAAAGACTGAAAAAGCTCTCAAATCCTACAGAGCCACAGGCTTTGTGGCTGCACAAACATCAGCCAAGGACATGTGTGAAGACATGAATGTGGATGCAGTCCTTGTGCAAAAGCGGCTGAAGTCAACAAAGAGGCACTTCTCATATGAGTCTCCTGATGAGCCATTGAGGAATGCCTTGCAAAATCTGGAGGTAACGTTCTTTAACGTGGTGGTAGATGCTGCAGTGTCAGCACAAAAGGAGAGGTTTACCACTCTTGAACATGTGCAAGACAAGTTTGGCATTCTGTACAACTTCCCAGACCTGCCACACTAAGAGCTGATGAAGCAAGCAGAGGCACTTGCACACACCTTAAGCCATGGAGGGCAATTTGATTTGGATGGGAAGGAGCTGGCTCAGGAGTTGGAAAATGTACCTGACTTGCCATCAAAGAGCATGACAACTCTTGAGTTGTTGAAATTCATACACACAAAGCAGCTCACCGAAATATATCCCAACTTGTGTATTGCTCTGCGGATCAGTGCAACGCTACCAGTAACAGTAGCTTCAGCCGAGAGGAGTTTTTCCAAATTAAAACTCTTGAAAACATACCTGAGGTCCACCATGGCTCAAGAACGCCTCAGTGGTCTGGCTGTAATCAGTATTAACCATGAGGTTGGTGGTCAGATTTCATATGATGATGTGATTGATGACTTTGCAGCGAGGAAGGCCAGAAGGATTGCACTGTAAATGGAAACCAGTAGGAGCTAATATGTAGGCCAACCTTGTGTGATGATAGGGAGTGGAATGTAAATAGTTCTTGAGACAAAGTGAATTTGTAATTTTTATGTATTTGTTTGTTTATTTAGCATATTATATTTTGATTATTTGACATGTGTAACATATTTTACAATACATCATTTTCTTTTAAAGCAAATGTGCACGTTATTTTATTGTTTGTTATTGTTATTATTATTATTGTTTGTTAGCTAAGTTGTTTGTTTTAATTCTTTAGTGTGCACTTTACATTTCTTCTTAATTTTCTTTGAAAGCAAATTTGCACATTCTTTTATTGTTTGTTATTGATATTATTATTGTTTGTTAGCTAAGTTGTTTATTTGTTTTAATTCTTTAGTGTGCACTTTACATTTATTCTTAGCTCTTGTTCTTGCTTGTAATAAATAAAGCTGCAGTACTTTACTGTATAACTGTTAAGATGTTTTGATATTTTTTTTGGGGGGGGCGCAGTGGTGAAGCTCGTCTAGGGCACCAAATGTGCTAGGTCCGCCCCTGGGAGCACGAGTAAAGATTCCATGATCAAAACTTCAGGAACAAACATGGAGCGTGACGTGAAGGGAAAGACAAACAATGAACCGACAGGGGAACACAGGGAAAGACAAGACTAAATACAGAGAGGGGTAATCACGGGACAAGAAACAGCCAGGTAAAGGAGGGAGAAACACAAGGGCAACAGGTGAACACAATGAGACAATCAGACACACCAGGGAAACTAACGACAGGAAGGCACACACAGGAAGTAGGACCTGACAAGACACAAGGAGGAAAACATGAGACAGGGAACACAGAACAGCTAAATAAACCCAAAACTTAACAAATGAAACTCAAATCCTGACAACATACAGAGCACACTGAAACAGAGAAGTCTAAAAACAAAATGTTACTTATCACAGTTCTAGAAGTCAGCAGCTGTAGGCTATATATTGAATCGAGTTGCACACTGAGTAGGTCTGCTTTCAAATAAACAAATACGTGTCATAATCAGTAATTTTATAGATTTATGATATTATAATCTACATTTAGGCAAAAACCTATTTCCCAAGTGAATGTGCTTTAGTGGATGCAGTGACTAATAGTTATGTTTATTTCAAGAAAACTGTTCAGCTGGGGGGCATTGAGTGGGTGGTAACTTGCAAAACTAGCTGATCTTTTGATGTTTTTTCCAATTTCAAAAGCCCTGCTTACAGATTAAATCAAGGATAAGATAAAATAAGAACTTTACTGTTTTGGTTCAGTGTAAAACCACTTTGCACGCACTCCCAGTCCAAAAGCAAGCTAGCAACTAGCTGGTAAACAACACGTTTTTTAGTAGTTGGTGAAAACTCAAAGTCTGGTCTCAGAAGTGCCTTTAATCTGCGTTCTTTGTAATAGCCAGTAGGTTTACAGAAATAGGTCTAACGTCTCAGTTAAAAATGGTAAATGTTCTGTAAATGCTAAAATCCCAAAGTTGCCTTCAGAGGGAGTTTGTCTCCCACAACCCCCGCTGCAGCACATATGAGAAAAATTGCTTTTTGAACATTAAAGAATCGAGACATAGTAGAGGCACAAAATACAAATATAAATCTGAAACTGAGCATAATAGGGCCTCTTCAAATAATTGACTTATACTGCTGGGAATTCATCTTATCTACCTGTAAGATAAATATTTTCAGAGGCAGAAACTGTCAAAAATAATGATGTTGGTCAACAAATATTCCAACCATTCACTGAATCCAAAAGGCTTTTACCTGCTTATACACTAGATGCTGTAAAGACAGAAAATATTACCATAGCTTTTTTTATTTTAGTAATTTTTGAGGATCAAAATCCTGTGAAATTGTAGTAAGCCATCTATAACTAGGCAGTGTGTAAGGGAGTACTGCACTTGTCTTACAATGAAGAATGGCAATAACTTTTTTAATAAGATTCAACATTCATGGATCCAATTTGATTTTCCAGTTTAATCCTCATAATAGCATTAATATATTCACTGCATTATTCGTCAATTCTTTTTTTTCCATAAAATGTGTCTAAGCTATACAGCATATTCAGGACAGGCTGTATTTCTGATTAAATTACATGCAGTTTAAATGTTTTTGACAGTTTCACTTGGGTGGCAATTTCCTTATCCCTACCAGCTGTTAAAATGGCAGACTGCATTAACAGTGTGATGTTTAGTTCACACGGTATTAAACAGGCTTATCCCTGAAGTGTCTGGTGATGAGCTCCTTATCCCTGCTAACCCCCCTCTGATTTAGTATTTTGTTTTGAAGGGCAGTTTCCGTTTCAACACGATCGGAGAAAAAAGCTCAACCAGCACCAAACACAAACACACATTTAGCTAAATATAGTACAGTCGGCCACTGAAGCTCTCAGAAAGGTTGCTAATATTCAGATGTTCATTGAGTTCCTTTCAGCATATGAACGGATTCTTCTTCTGCGTGCGCTTATAGCTTTATTAAATGATTCATGCATGACTCAGCTTGGAACAGTAGTATTTATGGGTTGTATTCAGCCTGACGAGGTAATTGCACAGATATTGTATTTCCAAACAGAGAAAATTCTCAATGTTTGCGTCCTCTTTAAAGCCTAATAAGTGTTTGTCATTTGTAATTACATCCTCAAGTGGCACGCTGACATTTTTGCGTTCAGTAAATTCCTACCGCCGCGCTAACTTTCGATTCAATCCACCCTCAAATTGTATGCCAGCTTTTGTCAGTAGATTTTAGCTTGAAGAAAATAAAAGAAACACTGCAATTCTACTTTATATGCTAAAGATTTAGTCTAGGTAAGAATGCCTTATCTATATGCAAATGGTAAGTTATCAACTTCAATAACTGTTGAACGAGGTGTCTCCAAACATGCTATTGTCTTCATTTGTCAGGCTGCCAGGGTGGCCCCGATTCCAATGCAAACGTTCAATCTTGAGGGAAATGGCAGCAAACACAGATAAATAGCCCGTGGAAAAGAAGGAGAGGATAGTTAAGGAGCTCAAAATACCAGTGATGATAATGAGTGTTTTTTCCTGCCCACTTCATCTTTATAGCAAAGAGAACTGAAAACACCTCTGTAATGCTAATTGAAACGATTTTCCTGCACCGTTTTACCAAAGAATAGCAAGTCTATCCTTGAGAGGATCCTGAGACACAAAACATTGTTCAACAAATATCTGCAAAGCAAAAAGGGGCAAGTGTCATTTGAAAATATCAGCTGTAAATTCTTATTATATCTTATCTTCATATTGTAAAGACGGTATTTCCTGTGGCCAATGAGCAGTGTGTGGAAGAGAAATTCCCTCTGGAGGGATCTTTGGGGTTGTAGCCTTTACATACCATTGACATGCACAGAAACCTATAAAACACTACAGGAAAGGGAAAACCCCAACAAGCAACCTCTTTAAACACCTCTGCCTTTTTTGTATCCTTCCAACTTGTTTGGGACATACAGGTTTGTTGTGGGGGGGTGCACGGACTTGGTCGCCAACACACGCCTGCTGGGAAGAACCTGGCTGCATATTCCTCCATCTGTCTGCCTGCAGAAACTCCATCCATAAAGGCGAATTGTGAGAGAAATCCAAAAGGGAAAAAGTCTCTTTTTTTCCAGCCTCTTTGAATGTCAGGCAGCGGAATATATCTAATGCACTTGAAGGCAAAAATGGTCGAGATCCAACATGTCTGAGGCAGACGATTTGAGCCTTAGAAGCCCTGAGAGCTATAGTCCTTATCTGGTGTTCTTTCCCCCAGCAGACGGCAGCTGTATGAATGTCTGCTCCAATCGTCTGTGCTGAAAACGCTCTTATCTTCGCCGCGCCGCATACCTTCTTCCTGCACTCACAAAATTGAGCCACAACTCATTTGACTCATGTTCCAATCCCAAAATGTGATCTATTTGGAAGAATGGGCACTTTATGTTTTTCTTATTAACGCTCGTGATGGCAGAGACCTACATTTTGTATGTACTGTAAAGGTCAAAGTACGTCAAATTACATGGGGATGTTCCCATAGGACATTTTCTCTCATTATTACATTCGTAAAAACGAATAATTTAAACGACATCTTTACCTCTTATTTAATCAATGACTCCATATAGTTGTGCTATTAGACTATTGTAAGAGCTCAAACTACAACAGCAGAGATCAATAGCATGAGGAAGATTCATGCTTTGAAGTATTGCAGTGGCTTAATTTTGTTACAGTTGAGCACTGACTTATATCCTATGCATGCCTCCTGCGAGGGTTATTAACAAAGGGAGGGTTTATCACCATGCACTCCTGCAAATAAAACAAGGGGAGAAATGTATTTGTGCTTGTAGCAGTGTAACACACAACATCACTGTAATTGAGTGTATACAGGCAGAGCAGGAACACGTTGCATGGCCACATTGAAACACAAGTAGCCTACTGCAGATGTGTGCACACATACTGTACATGCAGCTCAACTAAAAATGATGATATGAACTCAAACTGCAAGACGCAGCTAACTGTTCATTTATTTTTCTGTCATTTGGGGCAAGTATTCCTTTTCGTTTGGTATTTGTTTTAGCTCAAAAGAAAATTGCTAGCAGGGCAAGTTTGGTTTTATAACACATTTCTTCACAAGACAATTCAAAGTGCTTTACAAAAAGCATAAAGATATAGTGCAAAAATATCATAAAATTACATTTAATTGAAATAAACAGTAATTAAAAGCTAAGAGAATACAAATAAAACAAGCTTAAATTGAATAAATTACATATGTTATGAAGGTAGATATGGTGCAAAATGCGAGAGCTTGTAAAACCTGATGTGAGCACTTGCAGAAAAAAATATCGGAGCTTGTGTGCATATATTTACACTTGTATAACATATCCACGTATCTGTGAACCAAATTTGAAGTCACAGAAGAAAAAATAAGTGTTGTAGCGTAGTGATGAAATGTTCACTATTTTTTAAATATATTTTCCATTGCAACTGCAACTGCCTCTCAAATCAGTCACTACGACTTCACAAATCTGTTCTGTGGCAGTATAAATAGACGAATCTGCGGCCTTGACTTTTGCTACACTTCTTGCGATTAATGTGTCGCAAAAGTAATTTTCACCTGTAGATGTGGGGGGAGGGAGGGTGGTTGGAGCGAAGGGGCGGAGCTATCAGAAGGATGAGGCGCAAGCTTGAGTCAGTCACACACACAAGTCACAGCCATAGTCTATTGCCCCTTTCACACCAACGCAGCTCCCGTTCTAGCTCCGTGCTTCACTCACAACAAACACAATGGGGGACTGCGTCGGGTCGATGATCGTGTTACTTTTAATCATACGAAGCCAGATTAAATGAAACAACTACTTCTCCAACCTTATACTTTTCTCCAGAGTGCCGTGATTCATTTTTTATTAATGTGTTTCAGCGGCATTTACAGACCGCTGCAGTGCTGCTCGTCCACTGGAGTTTATTCTCCCGTTAACTCACATCAGCGGCCGCTTTAAAGTATTCCTTGGCACATTTTACCGGCATATTTTTCAATATAATTCTACTTGTGATAGTCAGACATGACAACCTGTGCAGCCCATGTATTGATTCCATCCGATAGATGCTATAATACAAAACAAAACGTCTGCCTCTCTCCACAATGATCAATAACAGCGAACGGATGGTCAAAGTAAGGTGCAAATAAACAGTGGTTAGTGTTGCTTGAGTTTATAAAGTGTGTTTGTTTTATAAGTATGTGGTTGCGTTCTAGTCACTTTGCTCAGCGCTACTGCTTGTTTCAACTTGTATTTTTTTTCCTTCCGCGAAAAGATTGTCCCACTCTTGACCTAACAATCAATATCGGCCCCTCTGTTGTTTCCCTGACTCAGACTGCAAGGAATCTGGGTGTGACCCTAGACAACAAACTGTCCTTCACTGCAAACATCGCTGCTGCAACCCACTGCTGCAGATACACTCTTTACAACAGTGGTCACCAACCTTTTTAAGCCCAATATCACCGACCTCGGCCTAGGTGAAAGGCGAGATCTACCAATTGCAGAATTGAGTGAAAAAGACGGCCCAGACAATGCTTCCAATTTGAGGCCTTTTATATAGGCTAATTGCATCTGAATTACTGTTACAATGAAGGCTCCATAATCAGCTCACGGCATATAGGCAGGGGTAAAGTGCTATTTTTTATGAGTGGGGGGCAGACCTCACCTCCGCTAGGGGGTCCTCACCTCCTCTAGCTCCCCACCTCCTCTAGGGGGGTCCGGGGGGATGCTCCCCCGGGAAGATTTGTTTTTAAATATTGAAGTTGAAAGCATCAATCTGGTGCACTTTGAGAGCAACATGAAGAGATCTATGGATACTTCTCTCAGCACCCATATGAAACAGAACTGTAAACAGATTTTCTTTTTCTTTATGGATATTTTACAAATCACTCCCCTTTTAAACTGTATTCTTGTTTTACTGCCTTTCATTTATTCTCTTATTGTTTGTATGACTATAATGACCATATGAAGGTGTGCCACGGAAATAATCTTTTGAATAATTTGTGACAAACCGTTCTAAACACTCAGAGAGTCCTTTAGCTCACCCGAGCCCCTCAGTCTGACAGGGGAGGACTCTCCTCCAGCTTGTTGTGGAAACAGCTCCTTATGTCCGTTAGTGCAGCTAGCTAACCAGATGCTAACATCACGGTCCCCGCAACAACGGTCCCTCTCTCTCCCTCTCTCCCCCTCTCCCTATCTCTATCACACTAAATGCGCTATTGTAACGTCTGAGGTGTTAAGGCTTCAATGATACTTCTGTGTAACAAAAACTCAGGAACTTAGTACTTTTTGGAGCGTCCCAGATAGCGCCTCCGTTTATTATTGTCGAGTCACACCACGTTCTCCTTCACCACACCAGGACAGACTGCGCATGCTCACCACACATGACCTCTCAACCCAATGCTTACATGCGTCCCCCCTTACTGAAAGAAATGTCCCCATTTCCACACACATGGTGAAAACACAACAAAACATAAAAAAATTATAATAATGCACATCCACAGCCCAAATAAAACATCAACTTGGTATGACATAACCTATTCCCCTGTCCTGCACACTTGAAACATGAAAAAAAAAACACAATTATGCAGCATAGAATACACAGGAGAAAAGAAGCACACAAACATGTAAACACCAGTCACTCAGCCCATAACAAAGTCCATAAAGCGGACAGGAGGCCGCGCTAACCTCCCAGCCCGGGACACCGTCGGTGCGGCTTGTTCGAGCTCAGGGGAATCACCAGCTCCAGAACCCGGCCCAAGATCACTGTCACTTTCCCCATCGGAAAACCTCAAGCGTCCAGAGCTCTGTGGGGAGACTGCATCTTGCAATGGAAGAGGCTGAGCAAGGTTTAAGAGAGACCTTGATGGTCCCTCCGAGGGAAAGGCTACCGGCAGGTTGTATCGCCATAGCCTTTCATAATGGACAGTTTGGAGAGAGGCTTCATCCCCAAACGGGCTACTTACAGATGGAGCACTGAATTTCGGACTCCAGCTTACAGCTTCCTGCCTACCACCAGCCAAAGACCAGTATAGAGGAATGTTAAGCCCTCCCACTATTTTCCAAGAGGGCGTTGCCAGATTTTCAATTTCAGGTTTTAACCAGGAGATGGCGCTTCATTCACAAATACAGAAAGACAAGTTTCATGGACTTTCAGTTGTGTTTTGAAGAGCATTTTAACACATCAATATTTTAGATCAACTAAAGCACTGGTTCTCAACGGGGGCGGTACCGCCCCCCAGGGGGCGTTCAGAGAACGTCGGGGGGCGCTGGAAGCAATATTTTTGAAAGGGGGGCGTTGAGGTGTTCTTGGGGGGCGTTCACGAATAATGTCTTTTTGTCATGAAAAACGCTGGCCACCCACAGCGTCTTTTCCTGTACAAAAAGCAGCTGTCAGCATCTTTTGTTGCTATAGGAAACCACAACTCTGCTTGCGATTGGTCAGCTGTCAGCAGTGTTATTACGGGTACGTTCGTAAATGCACGAACGGTCAGTCCGCTCGGACAACCCGTCTGTTCCGCCAGAGCACCCAGCTGTGAGCGCTCAGAGCGCAGCGCTCTGGACTGTGGAACGGGGACGCTCGGAGCGCTCTGAGCGCATTTACGAACGTACCCTACAAAAAGCAGCCGGGAGCGGACCGGAAGTCGTTGTAATTTTGGGATCGCGACTGTTAATAATCTGTGTCACTTTGTTAAATTTTGATATGTTTTGATATGACAAATTCCACTAACAGATTCGAACTAAGTGGTCAGTTTATGAAAATAATACCCGTTTCTATGTCTGCTACGACATGGAAGAGCTGGCTAGCCAGGCTGCTCCACACAGAGCTGTTTGTTCAAAATTACAACGACTTCCGGTCCGCTCCCGGCACGATGTCTTGTCATGTCACCAGCTAGCCCTCTAGCGTTATCGTGACACTACTTGTGGCCAAATCTAAAAGTCCACCTCTCCACAAGTCTCTCAATGTTGCAGTAAAGGCAATAAACAAAATAAAAGCCCACGCCCTGAATAACAGATTGTTCCGACAGCTGTGTCAGGAAAATGATGAGACCTTTGAGCGTCTTCTTCTCCACACTGATGTCCGCTGGCTCTCAAAAGGAAACTGCCTTGCTCGTTTTTGTGAGCTGTTTGACAGCATCGTGGAGTTCCTGGAGGAGGTGGATGCAGCTCTCGGGGAACAGGTGTCATCCAGCCGCTGCGACATCATGTACCTCACAGACTTCTTTGGCAAAATGAATGAAGTAACGCTGAAGCTCCAAGGAAAAGGAGTTACTCTGATCCAGAGCAAGGCGGTCATCCACAGTCTCACCTCCAGGCTGGATCTATACCGGCAGAGCATAGGCAGGAGGCAGTTTGCTCATTTCCCGCTGTTGACCAAGGTGATCTAGCCTAGGCTACTAAATAATGATAATAATAAATAATACATGTAATAAATGTAGGCTACTCTATGCAACACTATATTTGTGTTCCTGGTTAGTATAAATAACTTATGTTCTGAATGTATTATGAGAATAAAGAAACATCAATTAGTAAACTAATTAGCAATAAAATAACCAGTTTAAAATCAGATGGTAACATTCTGCACCGATAACAATTTCCTGGTTATACTCATTGCAGGTGTCTGAGGCTCTTACCGATGAGCGCCTTCTCATTTACACAGACCACCTGAGGATGGTGAATTCCGATTTGAAGATCCACTTCAGAGATCTTTTGGACCTCGATGTTCCCACCTGGGTGGTGCAGCCCTTTCAGGCGGACGTGGCGGAATGCGAGCCAGCAATACAGGAGCATCTCATCGACATCCAGAGTGACGATGAGGCCCAGGCTATTTTCCGCACCTCTGGCTGGGGCAACTTGTGGGTCAAATACTCTCAGCGTTACCCGGCTCTCTGGGAGAAAGCGAGGCTGCTTCTTCTGGCTTTCCCAACCACATACCTCGTGGAGCAGGGATTCAGCCAGGTCCTCCACATGCAGTCCAAGTACCGCAATCGCTTGAACTTGACGGCCTCAGGTGCACTGCGACTGAAACTAACTTCTCTGCAACCCGCAGTGAAGAAACTGGCGGAGAACCACCAAGCGCAGGGCTCACACTAACCTTCCCCCCCCCGCAATTCGGCGAAATGCAACACCTTTCCGACCTGTTAGTTCTGTAGGCCTAATGTACAGTTTTGTAGCCTACTGTTTGTTCTGCACTGGACATGTGTGAAATTGCTGCTGTTCCGTAGCAGTCTGTTTGTATTCTCTGCTCTTGTCTGAGTTTGTTTAACACTCATAAATATCATTTTAATTCACATTCACATGGCTTTTCTGCTCTCTGGTAAACTAATGATAATGATATTCCAACTGCCCAGTTAAATCAAATCTATTATTTGGCATTCAGTGACATTCTTTTTAAATGATATAACACAGAATTTTAGTCAACATTAATATTCAGGGAAGAAAATAAGTCTACTTATTTTGATGGGGGGCGGTAAGAGACCTGGATAATGGACAGGGGGGCGCTGGCCCAAAAAAGGTTGAGAACCCCTGAACTAAAGTATATCTAATCTTGTAATTCAATAATATATAGTATTTATATGTTAAATAATTATAATTATAATGTAAATGTTTACATTACACTTCTTTATTTGTTATGCTCATACTTTAACCTTTACAATCGTTTGCTTTAATATGCAGTATATTTTTGTGTTTGCTTCCTCCTGCTCCCTTTCGGACACATACTGTATGATTTATTATTATTATTAATATGAAGATATTATTAAGATAAGATAAGATGTTACTTTATTGATTGAACATTTTAGTTTAGAATGTGCTGTCCCACGGTGATTCAGAAGGCTCACAGGTCACATTCCGACCATTATTTAAAACAATAGGTGCTTTCACACCTTCTACAGTTTGATTTGTATAGAGGGAGCTCTGTCAGTTTTCGAATTACTCATTTGCTTTCGGGGAGCCCTATTTTTCAGAGCACATCCTGCTACTAAATATGTCACACGCACGCTCTGTTGACTGGCGCAGCAGTGCGGATGCGATCAATTGCTATAAAAACACTCTTCTACTAATACAGACGGTGTCACTATGCCGGCGGATGTGGCCGTTGTTGAAGCCTCTTCAGGCTCCGCATCGTCAGGCCTCTCCCTCGGTGTGGAGCTGTCAAACTCGACCCTAACGCCGCTTACAGCCGGCCAACTAAAAGTTGTTTTCCGTTCACGTTGTCATTTTTAGACTCCTTCGCTTGTTTGCTTGTGAATCCAAAAGCTGTGACGCTTGGCTGTTTTCGTTTTGCCATATTTTTTTATTACACAGCCAGAGTTAAAAAAATATCAATATGAACATTTCAAATACCGCGCCGGCATCACCGCCATAATCATAGCAACGTAAGTAAGAATGCAGCGCCGCCACATACAGATGGCAACACCCAGACATATTCACAAATATAAAACAAATATTCAGAAACTGTAATGAACAATAACTATTATTTATTTCAAGCACTGTTATTTACAGAAACTCAACATTTCTAATCTGTGTGACACAAATATGCATGACTGTTTTGGGCTCCCCCTATTTATCTCAAAGTCAGCCTTCAGGGGAGCTCCCTCCCTCTTCGGGGGAGCCAAGCTCCTCCTAGCTCCCCCCCATTTCGAACAGTGTCTGTGGCTGAATGGCCAGCGATTAGGTGCGGCGCATTTGTCATAGGTGATCAGAGCTAACTGCCTGCCGTCAGATTTCATTTAAAAAACAGATCTGATTTTAAGACTATTTCTGCGCTCATAAAGAATGATAAGAAAAAGAATAATGCGTATTGAACTGGTTTAATTAATTAGTGAGTTTATTTAATACTAGAATCGCCAATCGGGTCAATTTGTGTGATGTGTTGTTGTGTGTGTGCAATGTAACTTTTTTTCAATAAAATATTAAAGTCTCCCAGTCCCTGACTTTTCCTGAAAGTGTGTTATGTAGCACCCTATGTTGTTAAAAATTGCATTCTAATAGCGGGATTTGACGGGTTTAGGTAGGCCTATACAAAAACCTCTGGCGGTTCTAGTGTTAAGGTAATTAGGTACAGTAGAAGCCCTTTTTTTTATCAGTAACGAATTTAGCAGTTGAACATAAAAGTCAACTAACTGAGGGTCACTTGCAATGACAGTGTTGTGTCAAACTGTAAGCTTGTCACTCAGAGTAACCTACCGTTAATTTAGCTGCTGGAGAAGAAAGATCAAGGGGGGAGGGGGGGAGAGAGCTGTGGTTGATGGGCCATTAGTTGTGTAAATACACAGCTGAGAGCTGCCGTTTCATTCAGAATGTTTAAAAAACTGTAACAACGGACTATTTTTCTTAGCGGATGCATGTCAATTTAAATCAATACATACAACTATTTTTTAAATCAATACATACAACTATTTTTTAAATCAATAAAAACAAATAATAATAAGTGTTATGTTGTTACATCGTTTCAGATGTTATGTTTCAGTTGTGCTCTGTCTATGTTCAGTGATGCAAACTTGTCACCTTTTGGCGAAATTCGCCGTTTTGAATCCAAAATAAGTCGTTTGTGTGATTCATGTAGATCTGCAATACAAATATTTTTGGGGTATGGGGGGGGCTGGGACCCGGAGTAATCTGCGGCCGTGAGCTGTTATGTGCCATCATGACACGCATGGTGTTCTTTTTTTATATATTATAATGAAGTACGAGCTGTGTGCACGAGTCTTCCTGCCTGTCGGCTTTGCTCATGGATGTATAATAAGGCTCTGCTGCTCCGAGATGATGGTCTAGCTTCAGCAGCTACATTACCTACGGGTGCGTTCGTTAATATTAAATGTTTGTCCGGAGTCACTGTGGCACAGACTGGACCGCTGGTGAACAGCTGTTAGAACGGGCTGTTCAGGTGTTCAGAGCAGAGCTCCCTGTCGGAGCGGCAGAGCGTGATGTGAACTGAAAAGTTTTTCTGTGGCAATATTATTTAAGGAATCGTTGAGCTAGCTAGCTAGCATACATTGTCACTATAACGTTAGCTTTAGCCTTCTATTTCTAATAGTTTTTTTCATAGGCTATAAACAGAGGTGGTATAAGTATATATATTGTACTTGAGTAAAAGTAGAAGTACTCAGATCTTGTACTTGAGTAAAAGTAATAGTCCCAGAGTGTAGGAATACTCTGTTACAGTAAAAGTCCTGCATTCAAAATGTTCCTCAAGTAAAAGTAGAAAAGTATTATCATCAAAATATAGTGAAAGTAGCGACAGTAAAAGTAGTCATTGTGCAGATTGGTCCATTTCAGAATAATAGATATGATATGTTTTATAATGATTGATCATGAAAGTGTTCTCAAAGCTGCTAAAGGTGCAGCTAGTTTGAATGACTTTGTATACTGCAGGGTAGCTTGTGGATTTACTCCAGGTGGAACTAAAGTCTGATTTAACACTTGATTATATTTCACTTAATTAATCCAGATCTGTGAAGTAACTAAAGGTATTAAATACATGTAGTGGAGTCAAAGTACACCATGTACCTCTGAACTGTAGTGGAGTAGAAGAACAAAGTAGCAAAACATTGAAATACTTAAATAAAGTACAAGTATCTCAAAATTGTGCCCAAGTATAGTACTTGTTGAGTTTATGAACTTAGTTACTTTACACCATGTGGCTATAAAGATAAAAAGACTTAAGCCTTGCACAGAGGCCTGAAAATACATTTTCAAAATGCTCAACAGTGCTGCCAAAATTATAAACTGACTGCTCCACAATTTGAAATAAATGCTTTTATATATTTCTATTATGTGACTCTTTGGCGTTTCTATTATTATTAACACTGCTGCTTTAGTTGTTCTGACTGCTAAAATCCTCTGTCCTTCCGTGGGGTGGGGGAGCCGGGGGCTCGGATCCTTGTCACCTTTTTCATACCTGATGAGTTTGCATCCCTGTATGTTAAAAAGCCTCAGTCACCTTAATTCATGTAATAAAAACATCTCAGGTCAGTAACACTCAAAGCTAAATGTGCAATACCATGTTCAGCTATGTTACTATTTATAATGTTATTGTTGTTACATCAGAAGATGTACATATTGAAATGATTTCTTAACTTACAGTAGGCTATTTTTTACAATGTGTGTTGGAAGGATTTATTAAATTACAATGAATATTGTCATTGTTGAAGGCTTTTAGAAAAGGGTGAACTATAAGCCTGAATTATATAAAATGTTAAAACTTAAAAACATAAAAGCCACAATAAATAAATCACAATTATTGTAGTTATTTTTACCTCCCGTATTGCTTTCAACCCACCAGCTTTTATGGTGTTGTTACGTCACTAACTGTAAACTTGTCACATACAGTCTATGGTCACTCAGAGTAACCTACTGTTAATTTAGCTGCTGGAGAAGAAAGATCAGGGGGGGAGGGTGGGAGAGAGCGGTGGTTGATGGGCCATTAGTTGTGTAAATACACAGCTGAGAGCTGCCGTTTCATTCAGACTGTTTAAAAAACTGTAACAATGGACTATTTTTCTTAGCGGATGCATGTGAATTTAAATCAATACATACAACAATTTTTTTAATCAATAAAAACATTTTCTAAATCCATAAAAGCATTTCAATTAATATTGGGAGTCATGTCGTTACTTTGTTGAGAATGTGGCCATGTAATAAGCGGGATAATTTGCAGCGACTTGTTCTTTATGGGGAAAATAACACCCTTCATCCAGATGAGGATCCTTCCGCTACACTTTGGGATCCTGATCGACCGACGAAACTCCATTAAAATATACATATTTTTGGTGAATTACTGAGTTTAGGCACGTTAATAACGTTTTAATGAAGTTGAATATAGTATATTCATATGTGTCAGTGATTTCATGTCAATTCGGCGAACATAAACATAAATTATCGTGGTGAAGATGATGATTAAATTAGGATTAAAAATCGAGAGCCGGGCTGCATTTCCTGCCGTTCGTTTTTTTCGAATAACAAAATTATTAAGTTAAATAACAACATGTTGATGTTTTGTAAATGATTACATGTGTCTTATTTAGCACAGAGTATGATATCCGTGACATATGGATCTTAACAAAGTTCCGCTGTACATCCAGCGTACTGTATCTGACTTTATTTCACATGAGCTCCAGTGTGGAACCCCACTGCACCTCCTGGTGGATCAATGATCCATTGCAGCTGGCTTCATTATAAATACATTTATCTATCACGGGGGCGGTCTCAAGTCAAGCTGGAGGTTTTCCCTTGAGCGAGGGCAGATCACGTACCAATCACGGCCCTCGCGTTTCAAACTGTCCGAAATAAATCGCTCCATCTGTAGTTGGTACGTGACCCCCACTTCATCACCCCCATCCCATCCAAGATTTTGCCAACTGATCAATAAGTGTCCTATTAAACCTTTCTACCATGCCATCAGACTTTGGATTGTAAGGCGTGGTGTGCGTCTTCTTCACACCTAACATGCCGCACAAATACCTCACAACATCTGATTCAAACTGTCTGCCCATATCAGTGTGCAGAGTTTCCATTACCCCATGCTCCAATATGTAGTTCTGGAAGATACACTCTGCGACCTTGGGGGCTTTTTGATCCGGGATGGCATACAGATTTACAAATTTGGTGAAATAGTCCTCAACAACCAACACATACCGGTTACCTTTTGATGCGACCGGCAACTCCAGTATGTCAGCCGCCCAATAGAACACACTTCTTGCGCGTGCCAAAACGCGTTAATACGCCAGGTGAGCAATCAGTGGAGCACCATGCAAGTGTCCCAGGACCTCTGGAACTAAGACAGCAGGAACAACAACCCGAGTAGACTGCCCTGTCTCAGAAAGCCAAACAACTCTACATAAAAGTCCCTCCACAAAAGTCAGCCAGGGAAACTCATGCCAAAGTTTCTTCACACCCCGACTACCATCTTTTAACCTCCATCTAGGGGGTAGTTGGCCATTCTCCTACCAGGCCAAAACTTGTCCGATGTCTGCATCCTTTTGTTGGAGCTCCCTAATACCGGAGCCATCATGTGACAGAGTGAAGATTAGGGTCTGGTCCACTGAAGACCCTGAGTCAGGAAAAGGAGGGCCTGAAATCGGTCCCTGGGCTTGGGCCGTGGCAGGAGTCCCCACAGTGCCAGGGAGAATTGTACTCAAGGGAGCGGATGTGGCATCGAGACTGCCTGAATTCTCCAAAGCTTCAGGGGTGTCAGGCCTGCGTGAAAGGGCATCTGCATTTGTGTGTTTGGCCTCACTCTTGTGCACAATCACCCAGTCGTATGTGTCCAGCTCAAGAGCCCAACGGCTACGACGCCCCGTCCTGTCATTGTCAACCTGAAGTCGTCGCAGACCCAACAAAGGTTGGTGATCTGTAATAATTGTGAAGGGGAGAAGACCAAAGTAATGCCTGAAATTACGCACTGCCCACACTATCGCCCACAGCTCCCTGTCGTAGGTAGACCAACGCCGTTCAGCTGCTGTGAGGGAGCGACTAGCGTAGGCCACCACTCTCTCCAGGCCATCCACTTCTTGTGATAGCACAGCCCCCACAGCAATCTGCAAATAATCTGTACACAGCACGAAACTCTTGGTGAATTCCGGGTGACACATGTTAGGTTCGGCACAAAGACCATCCCACAAAAACTCAAATGCCTCCTGGCAATCCGCCGTCCACTGAAAAGGGACATCCTTTCCCGTCAGATGGTTGAGGGGGGCAGCATGCTGGGAAAAACTCCTCACAAACCTCCTATAATAAGAGCAGAGACCCAGAAAAGCACGCACCTCTGTAGCGGAACGTGGAACTGGCCAAGTCTTCACCTTGTCTGTGTTACGGGGTATATTGTGTCCTTGTGATTATGTTGATTATTACCTGTCTGTATAATGTTGCAGCTCAGCTGATTTTGGATTGATGGCAAAGGGAGAGGGACTTAAGTGAGAGTGAAAACACAAGGTAAGTTTAATACTACTGTTTTATATAAGTAAGCATACTAAACATGTATTCTATCACTGTATTATATAAGTAATCTTGTTAGTAACCTACTGTATGGCAGGTGGAGGGGCAGTGATGTTACAGGTGGAGGAGCAAAACTGCAAACTCACAAGACAGAGAAATCAAAGTTTGTTCTCCAGAGAAGAGGTTGATTTCACTTCATTTATTTCATATTTTCTAAAGATGTGGAAATGGCAAAAAAAAAAACGTGGTATTCCTTGGTCACGTCATCTCCGCCGTTATGGAACTTTACCACGTGATCAACGGCAAGATGGCACTTCCTGGCGTTCAATCTAAGCCTAGCTGCCCCAATCCGAATGAAGACCTCCTCCAAAGCAGACATGTGGGCCTCAAACGAACTACTGTAAATCAGTATATCGTCAAGAAATACCATGCAGATGTGCCATGGAAGCCCCCTTAACACCAGCTCCATAACCCTCTGGAAGGTAGCGGGTGCATTGGTCAGACCCATAGGCATGGATTTGAACTGGTATAGACCCTGGCCAGTGGTGAATGATGTGTTTTTGCAGTCCTCCTCAGCCACTTCCACCTGCCAGTAACCGTCAGAAAAATCCAAGGTGCTGAACTAGGAGGCCCCCGCCAATGCGTCCAATGTGTCATCCACCCGTGGCAGTGGATGAGAATCCTTTATTGTCACAGAGTTGAGTCCCCTGTAATCCACGCAGAATCGCCATGTGTTGTTCTTTTTCCTGACGAGGACCACTGGGGCGGACCACGGGCTACAACTCTCTTCGATTATGTCATCCTCCAACAGACGCTGAACCTGTCTGCCTATCTCCTTCCGTTTTTCTGGAGAAGTACGGTAGGCCCGGCGTTTGACCTGTTCTGCCCTTCCCAGAGCCGAACACCCCTTGGTGTTTCCCAATCAAGGCCTGCAGCTGCAGTCTCTGTTCAGCAGACAACGGGAAGCCAGCCACATCCGGCAGAGGCGTAGCCCCCTGCTGAGAGGGGAAAACCTCAGAGGGTGTGAGTAGCTCACAGTCCTTAACATGGTGGAACACACCTACGTAAATGGGAGCCGGGGTGCAGCTTTAACTCCTTCTCTGTCGGGTTGAGCAGCCTGGCCACAGTGCATCCATTCTTCACAGGTGCAACTGTACGTGTAATCACAAGTCCCACGTTATCACGCACCTCAGGCTCCAGGTAGCCTAAGAAAGATTCAATGGGCAGACCAGCAGTACGGGGAATATCCACATTAACTGGGACAATCATTTAACTGAAAGGGGGAATAATAGCATCAACAGACATAGAGATGTTACAACATTCTGGTATGAAATCTGTGACATGCATGAGAGGAATATCAACATCCCCCAGGTGAAGCAGACCACGACCAACATCCATAACAGCTCGAGCCTGCAACATGAAATCAAACCCCAGCAGAATAGCTTGTGTTGCCCCTCGCACTACATGTACAGCCTGCTCCCAATGTTTGCCCCCCAACTGTATGGGAAGAGTCACAGTATCCAGAGTGTCCAACAATTGACCATTTACTGTGCGTGAAAAAGTGTACTGGGTATTTAGCACACGTTTACGTTAGGCAGACATGGACATTCTGAAGTCCTCAGAAATAAGTGAAACATTGGACCCAGAGTCAATCAAAACAGTTACATCAACACCCTCAACAATTCCTCTAACATAGGCTGTGGGCTTAGACTCACCCAGAGATCAAGAGACCAATGCACGAGCAGGCGCTTTCCCAGCAGAATAGTCCATTTGACCCTGTAGTGGTGAAACCGGCATCTGGGTCTCGATGCCAGTCATTGGAAGTTTCCCTGCAGCCGTCCGTGCGAGGATGGAGATGGTGACCGCCGAGAGGGAGACAAAAACCTCACTCCACGCCTTGGCTGACTTTCCCCAGCGCTGTGTGGTCCTTGCGGGACATCTCTGCCTGGTCCTTGCGGTGAGAAGTCTGCAGAGGTGGAGAACATTCCCTGGCACCAAAACCATCCTGCGGTCTGCGCTGAGGAGAACGGCCCCTGCTGCGGTCGTCCCTGTGGGAATCCCCGGTGGTAGATCTGCAACCAAACCCGCCACAGTCACAGTGGCAGGCACGCCGGTGCACCCTCTGTCGATCCCAGGTCAAGGCAGAGCTCCCTCTGCCATTCTCAGCTCCACGGCTATGTGCTCTCAAGTCTTTCACCTCAGTTTGTAAGTTGTCCACTTTCAAGGTGAGGCGTTCAACCTCATTTATGGTATTAGCATTACAGTCTAAAACACCAGCCGATGGTGAATTTAGCGATGCAGCAACAGAAGAATGCGGAGGAAAGTAAGGCAAACCAGGCGTGTTCAACCTCATTGCCTGCCTGGCCCGCTCACAACGCCCAGCAATTATCAACGCCTCCTCCATATCAGTCGCCCCCTGTTCATGGCATTTTGCTTGAAGTGCAGGATCAAGGCCAGACAAAAAACGCCTGAATTTCTCACAATTTACTGCAGCGCGGTCATAATCGGGAAAAGCCTCAGCCACGAGTCTGGAAATGTCCGCCGCATACAACTCCAAACACTCGTTCACCTGGCGGGGCTGTGCAGATACACACGTCTGGAAATAAAGCAGGAACTGTCTCTGGCCAAAAGCCTCAACCAGCTTCTCCTTCACACGTTCGTAATCACACTGCGCATCTGCCGGCAAGCTGTCCCACAGCAGGAAAGCTTCACCGTCCAGTCTGGTAGGTACAATGTTCAGCAAGGTAGCTGCGTAGCTCGTGCACCTAGCACCCCTCGTCTGAGCACGAACAGCGGCTTCAAACTGTCTTATCCACGTAGTGAACTGCCTCTGGCCGTCGCCCCTAAACATCGGCGGCAGCTCCACTTTAATATCATTACTCACAGAACCAGTCCAAGAAGCAGTACATCCGTTATAATCGTCTTCCATATCGTCTTCATTCCTCCGAACATGAAGCTCCGACGCTAGCACAGCAGAGCCGACCAGAAAGTCCAGTAATTGTCCACAGAAAAAAATTATCCAAGAGCAGATAAAACACACTCCGATACCGCTGCCACCAATGTAACGTCCGAGGTGTTAAGGCTTCAATGATACTTCTGTGTAACAACAACTCAGGAACTTAGTACTTTTTGGAGCGTCCCAGATATCGCCTCCGTTTATTATTGTCGAGTAACACCACGTTCTCCTTCACCACACCAGGACAGACTGTGCATGCTCACCACACACGACCTCTCAACCCAATGCTTACACTATTGCCACACACACACAGCCGAGCTTGAATGACACAAGCACACGTGTATTTCCATACAACTCTCTGATTGGTCTGGTGTCTTGCCTCTGTTGCATTCACTGAACACGGGAAATTGCAGTCCTGCCGTCCTCTCTTGTGTCATGATGAGGTTCACGTAAAGCAATGTTAATGTATTATATTATTGAGGTGTCTCAAATATACGTCAATCAAGTGTCACCTGCTAACGGGGTGGTGGATGATAGGTTTACATCTAAAAACGTATTTTTCAAACATTATTATTTTAATTACATTTTTCTTTCTTTTGTTACTTTTTTTTTTAACGGTCCGCGATCTACCCGCACCACCCTCGCGATCGACTGGTTGGCGACCACTGCTTTACAACATCAGGAGGATACGTCCCCTCCTGACCCAGAAAGCGACGCAGGTTCTGGCCGAGGCTCTCGTCATCTCACGCCAAGACTACTGCAACTCCCTCCTGGCTGGCCTACCTGCATGTGCCATCCGACCTCTGCAGCTCATCCAGAATGCAGCAGCTCGTCTTCAACCTTCCAACATTTTCCCACACCACACCGCTCCTCCGCTCCCTTCAATGGCTTCCAGTAACTGCTGGAATCCACTTCAAGACACTGGTACTTGAGTATGCCCTTCCTACATCCAGGACATGGTTAAACTGTACACCCCACCACGTGCACTCTGCTCTGCATCAGCCAAACGGCTCGCTGCACCCGCACTGCGAGGGGGACCCAAGTTCCCATCAGCAAAAGCACATGGGTTTGCTATCCTGGCTCCAAAATGGTGGAATGTGCTTCCCATTGACATCAGGACAGCAGAAAGCCTACACATCTTCCGGCTCAGACTAAAAACTCATCTCTTTCAACTCTACTTCGAGCGATAGAATTACTAACAAAGCACTTATATACTAACAAAGGATTGGCTTATCTAAAGCCAGTTGAGTAGCACTTGAAATGTTTTGGCTCTATGAAACCTGATGTACTTATATGATTCTTTTTTCTTCAAGTTTGTATTTTCTTGGTCGAATGCACTTATTTGCAGTGTTGGGACTAACGCGTTACAAAGTAATGCGTTACTGTAACGCCGTTATTTTTGGCAGTAACTAGTACTCTAACGTGTTATTTTTTAAATTCAGTAACTCAGTTACCGTTACTACATGGTGCGTTACTCCGTTATTTTTTTTATATAGTCTCGGCTCCCAGACGTTGGTGAGCGCCGCCAACAGCGAGGCGAACAGAGATGAGAACTGTACTTAAGTAAAGTACTTGAGTAAATGTACTTAGATACTTCCTGTGTCACATGCGGAGACGAGCTGTGGCCGTGTTTGTGTTTACTAACAAGACTATCATGGCGGCGGCGGAGCTTAAGTCGAGTTTCTCCGCCTGGAGATATTCTCACTATTCAGTGGCGAGCCGTGACTTTTATACCTAGGCCCTCTGACCCCCATCCCTTCCCTCAAGTTATTACGTCACAGCGTATACTTCAGCGGAATATCAAAACAACGGCCCGGGGTGCAAAACGCATCAATGAAAGCGACCCTCTACCACACAAAACAACACCTGTAAATAACCCTATTTGTGTTCTTTGAAATTGAAAAGGATATTGCATTGTGTTGGTTACTTTCGTTGCAGTTGTATGTCTTAAGTGTAATTTGGCATGCTTTTATTTTGAAGGCGAGTTAACGCTGTTGACAGGAAGTTGTTGTTGCTATGGAAACAAGAAAAGTTTCACAGCGGGCGGAACTTAAAGTCTCATAAAGTCAGCGATTATTGCCCCGTGTTACTGTCTTGAAAACCCAAGCAGAATCTGTGAGCATCTTCCACTTTTCGCTTCTTAAAGCGAGCGGAGATGTCACATCTCTGTCGTCTGCCTTCTGTGTCTTTATTTGTTGTGTTATGGGGCCCTCTAGTGTCTGAACACGGTGGTACCCCAGGTTGACAACCCCGGCCGACACTGCGCATGCGCGTGGCGGTGGTGCCTTCACAATCCCGTCTAATGTCCGCCTTTTGAGAGAGGCCGTAGCCGCTCTCCAAAGAGGGGTAGACGACAGACTGTTTATTGTTTTTATTGTTTTTCTTTTAATTTTCATTGACTGCGCCCTTGGCTTCAAGCCTGGAAACGACAGTGGAAAATGATTTATTAGGAAACAATAATGATGACATGTGTTTGTGTGACTTAAACAGGCACCGGAACTCGCTGTCTTTGATGTTAAGTCCATTTCCCTTATGGCGCGAACTTGAGGATGACGTTCTGGCATCACTCGAGGCGGCGGGAAGATGGGGGCATGGTGGCACCCCGAAAACACATGAGCATCTAACACTGGAACGTTTTCTGGAGCTGGGGAACAGGGAACTTCCAGCTCTCTCGTCGAGGAGAGGAGAGGAGGCTGTCAGGCCGCCCGCTTCTTCTTCCTCGCCTGGTGGCTGAAAACCTGGGTCGGCTGTGCCTGAGCGGCAGCTGCCGGAACCGGAGATCTTCTTGGCCAGCTCATCCTCGCCTCGTGCCTGGGCTGGGGACCCGGGACGGGCTGTGGTCTCTGCTGCTTCGGTATCTTGAACCGGGCAGGACGTGAGGCAGCTTGAGTGAAGGTCTGCCGCGGGACCGTTGAAGGTGGCGGCTGGACCCTTCGGGGGAGACAGAGCTGGAGAGCCTCGTCTTCCTTCTTTTTTCATTCGCAACTCAGCTGCATCGAAGCTAGAGCGGAGCCAAATACGCCCTCGGGAACAATAGGCATGTCCAGAACATCCTCCTTTTCCCGGTCTGGAAGGTTCGTCAGGTTGAGCCACCTGGCTCTCTCCTGTACCACCATAATTCCCAGTGCTTTGCCCGTGGCTTGGACTGCCAGCGAAGGCAAATGTCCGTGATAGCTGCAATCTCGTCCCACACGGCAGGCTCAGGTTTGCTCGACAAGTCTTTGCAGAGCTCCGCCTGTTAGGCGGTCAGCAGCGAGGAGACGTTGAGTGCCCTGGCGGACAAAGCTGCGGCTTTATAGGCCCGTTCGGTCATCGCTGACTGAAAACGGTCTGCCTTTGCCGGTAGCGTGGGGTTCCTGCTCGGTGTCGAAGCCTGCCACCAGCGGTTCCATGGGCGGCATGCGGAGCAGGCCGAGCCTCTCCATACCGTCACAGTCCAGGGAGGAGGCACCCTGGATTGGGGCCTTGTTGCTGAAAAGGGCGGTCTCTCCACGAGACCGACACCTCGTCCAGAATCTCCGGAAAGACTGGAAGGAGCTGCCTCTTCGTCCTCGCTGCTTGGGGCAATTGCTTCCCCTTGTAGCGAGATCTGGAGGTCTCCTTGGCCACTTCAGGCCATGGGATGTCCAGCCTGGACGCAGCGCGTTGACACAAGGCCTGCAAGTCCATACTTAGTCAGGGCGAAGCTGGTGTGCTTTCGCCCGGGAGAGCGGACATCGCTCCCGGCTTTGCAGCCTGAGCCGATGAAACGAAGATGTCATCCTCGTGCTCATCCGAGTCGGACAGGAGGAACTCAGAGGCATCCTCTTTTTCCTCCATATAGTCCAACTCCAGGACATCCTCCGCGGTTGGAACCATGGTGAGGTCCAGTTGGCAGCCCCAGCTTGACACAGCGCGGGACTCCGCTCTCGCGGCTCTTGCCGCCACCGGACCCCAGCCTGACACGGCGCGGGGCTCCGATTCAGCGGCTGCCGCTGTTATTGAGCCCCAGCCTAACACAGCGCGGGGCTCAATCTCTGCGGCGGATGCCACCATGTCTTGATTGCCGGCCGGCGAATCAGCGAACATGAGGGGGTCCTGTTCCGACAAGCTAGCTTGGCGTGCTAGCCGTCGGCGGAGGCTCTTAATGGTTAAGCGGGCACAATGCCCGCACGAGCCGGGGTTATCGATATTCTCCTGGGCGTGTTCCAGCCCGAGGCAGGACGAGCAGACCTGGTGTGAGTCTGTGCCTGAGATCTTAAACCCGCAGCCGCATAGCCGAGCCTCCGAGTCCCTGACTCCTCTGGTGTGAGGGAGAGAAGGGTCCATCTTTGTTTGCCGGGGTGTCGGCATGGAGTGGACACGCTAGTAACAGGTACGTTACTGAGAAAGAACATCCAAACTTGTCGTTAATCCGAAAGGAAAAAGCGACGGTGTAGATTTGATTCTTTAAAGAATATTAACTGGTGTGTTAATACCTTTTGTTTTTATCTCCGTCTCCTCTGGTGTGAGAGAGAAAAGAGAACGTCCTCGCTACCGTGGTGTCAGTGTGGAGGGAAGAAAAGCTAGCAACAGGTACGTTACTAGATTGAAGAAAAAAATTAAACCTTACCGTAATTTCCAAAGAAAGAAACGGCGAGGCAGATTACAATATTAACTGGTGTGTTAATATTGTTCAGTCTTCTTGCAAAGCAAAAAAGTAACCGGCAAGCGCCCGTCGACCGAATGTTAGCTTTGGGTTCAGTCTGTGGACCGTTAAGCTAGCCCGGCTACTGATAATTCGAGATGTGCTCTGAAGCGAGAAGAGGTGTTTGAATGACGCTGCGTCGTAGCGCAAGCTACTTATAGGGTGGGTGGATTCCCTGACGTAGACGTCAAGATCACCAGCCAATCAGGATTGGCGTAATGAGATTGATGCTTCTGTTTGCATACGCGTTGAGGCGCATCCCATAGTGAGACATCGAACGGAGTGTTATGAATGAGAACTTTTATGGGTCGTAAAGAAATGTGGTTGCTAACAAATCCTAAAACAAAAGGATTCCAATGGAGGACTTGTGTGGGAGAGGAACTCCCTCTTGGATGAACTTTGGGATGTTAGCCTTTGCAGAACATGTACATGCAGACAAACCTATATAACACATAACAGGAAAGGTAAGACCCCAAAAAGCGTAATAGTTTACTTCCAGGACGGCCTACAAAAAAACGTAATCACTGCACCACTGAATAATTCCAGGGAAGGGAGTTCCTCTTGGATACAGTCTCACAAGAAAGTGCCCTGCTGCAAATGACATAGTAAGCCAAATTACAGGCAGACCACAAGTGCAATCCAAAGCAGTTAATTACCCGAGCTGCCTAAGGAAGGTGAGGTGGAAGCTGCCATGCCAAATTATCTGTGTTGCTTGACACCTACCGTCTTACCAAGATAATTAGCAGAGGTGGGATAGTAAAGGAACAGAGAGAGGGTGCAACAGAATATTAAAATAGCTTCCTGTTACTGTCTGTCAGTGTGGGCTGGCTGTAAATAACCTAAGAGTCTCTCATTACAGTTTCATACTGAATGCTTTATGCCACGATCAAAAGGTGATATTGGAATTAGTAGTAGTAGCAGTGGTCCCAAAATCTAAATATGTAGAATTTTGTATCTGAATTAAATTACATTTTAAACATTAGAGACAATTTCAAAGAGGGAGCATTTACAACACTGCTATCGTTCACTTACCCCCCCCCCCCTGGTTTGTTTCCCCAGTGACTGGTATCAGTATCTAGACATTTTTCTACAAGCAATCTATTGTCAAAAACAAACAGTATTTTTCGAGGTCGGCTTTGGCTCCGCATTTACCGACAGGCCTTTGATCACTGTGGTGGCAAATGTTCTCTTTTCATTGTAAACTGTCAGTTTGTTTCAGCGTGCATAGGGAACAAATAAGCATAATGACAATGCAGAGGACGTTCATTCAGAGATAGGATATGTTTTCTATCTTTTGAGTACTACCGTGAAATGAGGTAATTGTTTACATAAAAAGCCTTTTTTAGTGCTCCAGAAAAAGCCATCTCATAAGATTAAAATGTTTTGGTTTTCTCAATAGTCATTGGTTGCATTTATCTACTAGTTGGAAACAGTTTGTAACCAACATGTTTAGTCTTTTCTGGTTTTATATGTCCCCAATCATTTATAATGATCTCACAACCTGTTTGAATTGTGGGCGAATAAGTTATTAAATGGCGATACTTCACTGGATATATTACACATTTAGTTAGTAATTAAAATATTATTAAAAAAGTGGTTATATATATATCTATATCATGTGGCATCTTCGACCATTTTCTATGAACGTGGAAGTCATCCTGATATAAACACTCATATACTGTATGACTATCTTCACTTCTAAAAGGGATAAAATAATAAAAACAATTCTCAAAGCAATGATAAACCTGTGAGTTGGATGTAAAAAAAGTCGGAACCAATATATATATTTTTTATTTTAAAGTAAATTCAGATTGAACATAGTAAAAAAATGTAAATGATAGTGTCCGTCCAAAAAAAACCCATTACTTATAGTGAAAACTACCCTTAAGGTAAGGTGACCAGATTTTCAAAATTAAAACCGGGGAATTTTTGAGTTTTAAGGTCAATATATCATTAACATATTCAATTTTCTTCACCGTGAAAGAAAAAAGGGGGACAATTCTGGTTCAATGTAATTTGAACATTTGAACTGTTGGATACAAACAGACAGCTCATATATGAGACTTCAAAGGTCTTATAATTTTAAACTGTACATCAGATTGTCCAGATTCTCTCTGAGTGACTAGATGGGGTGTCCTGCTATCACCCTGAAGTGAAATAAGTCTTTGATACTGGATAGATTTGGTTTTATTCTTATCTAAAAACAGGGGGATGATAGCTAATATATGAGACTTCAAAGGTCTTTTATTTTGAAACTCTACATCAGATTGCCCTGATTCTCTCTGAGTGACTAGATGGGGTGTCCTGCTATCACCCTGGAGTGAAATAAGTATTTGATAATTTGACAGTTTTTTATTTATTCTTGTACAAAAACAGAAGGAAGTGAAATAAGTATTTTATTTAATTCGAATGACTCTTTGATTTATTATGGACGGTTTCCATTAAATAATAATCAAAATATAGATGGACAATAGATCTAAATGAGAAATTAGTCACCCAGTGGAAATGTCAGATATGTCTTCATAACTGTATACTTACATTTTACATTCACTCAGTTATAATGTGGTAGTTATACGTAGTTTGTTTTAAATTATTATTGATCACATTATATAGTACATATTTCTTAATTTAAGCTCCAGGATGAATATGTTTGGTGTGTTTTTTAGGTATATTTGTTATTGACCGAGTAAACGCTTTTATTTTGAAAGCAGTTTTTACAGGCCTCTACTGTAATGCATATTCGCGCACCGCAATACAACGTGTGGGCTGGCTTGAGTACGTTTTCCGAAGTGGGGGCTGGCTCGACCACAGTCTGTTTACCCAGTGTTTCCGAACATGAAACGTTTTATTTCACCTTGCTATGTGTTTTTAACGTATATTAAAAAAAAGGGGAAATTTCCGGGGACTGTTTCAACCGGGGACAGGCCAATACAAACGGGGACTGTCCCCGGAAAACGGGGACGTCTGGTCACCCTAGGCTAGTGGAGCACGTTCATGAACTGTTCCCTGGAGCCTCGCAGCAGGGTTACCGTGGAGCGCATGAAGCAGACCCTTCGCGCGATAGCGGAGCTAACAGGTACAGGAGGGGTAGTTAATCGACGATCACGGATGGCGTCGTGAAATATACTTTGGCGGATGTTAATATACCTGGGGCCTCATTTATAAAGGGATAGGCTATACGCTAAAAAAAATGGTGTACGGCAGTTTCTACACAATGTTTGCGATTTATAAAATACTAACTTGACGGGAAAACGTGCGGTTCTCCACGCAAACTCTAACCCATGTGTACGCACTAAGCACAAAAACGGGAGAGACGAGAAACTGCAACACCATTGGCAGAAGGAAGAATGGAGAGAAATATGTGGAAATAATACCATAAATAAAATGTTACCTCTCATTTATCATATATGAAGAATTCATTTTCGAACATTGATTAAAGCCAATCTTAAAACGATTTAGGCCTAACAAACACCTGTTTGAGACTCCTCAGTGCACACAAAAACATAACTGGGAGAAATAAATAAATACGGATATGTTATTTAAAACCACCTCAAATATGTTGTGTTAATGTTGAAATGTTTTCTCATAAATTATGCGGTAAGCAGGAGGACAGAATTACGTCTAAACTGACGCCGTTTTGCATTTCTATAGGTTGTAGATACGAGCATGGTTTTATATATGTTTAATACATGTTTAATCGTGTTTTATGCCGTTTGCCAAGACTTGATAAGTCGCTCGTAAAACACAGGAGGTATGGAAACTAAGAGCACCATATGTGGTAAATTGTACAGCTAATATAACACAACACATTAGTTGTATTTCCTTTAACTGGTGGATATAGAGTTGCTGCGGGGGGAGGGGGGTTGAGATGCACAGGCTGCAGTGGAGACGCTGCGCACAGCTGATCGATAGCTGGGACACAAACCACCAACTACAAAAACATAATTCAGATCCATTCGTCATGACTCCGCTTCGGAGGGATTCCCCGATCATTTCTTACAGTTTCTCATCAAGGGGGTGTCTCCTGTCCCCGTTACAAACACACTGCCTGAGGAAGGCTATGTGTATTTTTGTTGTCATTAACCTTTTTCGGACCACTTATGTATTTATTTTGGTGACGATCCGACCTCCATGCTGCTACTCTGGTTCAAACTGCATCCACCAAACAATATGATTTATCTCGATCTCCCCAAAATAACCAAAGTCTGACACGGTGTGAGCTGTTTTTTTTAGCTGTTCTGTCGTCATTTCCTGCGATCTTCTCCATGCAGACAGTCAAAATGAATGAATGAAAGGGCGTTTCTTTGACTATTTATTGGCAAATATGGGCGTTACGTGAAGCCCACAAAAGCTGCACCGCATTTCGAGTCGGTTGTGATTTATAAAGGGAAACCGGCGTAGGAAGTGCCGTACGCACTTTCCTGGCCGGTACGCAATGTTTGGTGAATCGGAAAGTGGCGGAAAATGTATGGACCTATTTTTCGGATTTCTACTACGTAAGCAACCTTCCCACGTCAATCCTACGCATGGCGTTATACATGAGGCCCCTGGGCAGCCCAGTAGTAAAAGTCTATAAGTAAAGTTTATGTGTGGAAAAACCTGCCCTGTATCAAGATTGATGCAAAACAAGTGCAATGTTACCTTTTTAGAGAGGTTTAGAAAAAAAACCCACCTCTGGGGTCATTTGGTGTGTATTTGCCGTTTCTCTGGAACCCATTGGTCGATTTTGGTGATTGACACCTCTTTTTAACCGTTAGAGCCAATAGAATCGAGAGGAGGTTCCTAAATCCACCTAAACATTTACATTGAGGAGTGAGAGTGATGCGCACTCAGTTTGCCCAAACCAAAAGCTACATTACGCTCTGAAAACTAGGTTTATGATGATGGATTATCAGTAATCATTTCAAAGTGAAACAGATACATTGGATTAACCTTTTCCAGCGTTTTTGTGCGTTTATTGCCATTGAACACAACTTTTGATCAGAAAACAGCAAAGGTAAGAGTTATTCGCCGTTTTGGCTACGTAAAGTGGAGTTGTGTGTTGTCTTTGCTGGCTTTCGCTGCCACGAGTTTTGGTCGCTCAGTGATGATACTTATACCATTGGGATATGTGGAATCTGAGATTTCAGATGATATCTTGTTTGTGCAGATCCGATGAAGTATAAAAGATCGCTAACGTGAATTATGTGCTAAATGCGTTAGCATTCTTTCGTTTAGTGCTAATCCAGAGGCTCGGCGTTAGAGCTGTGTTTTGTTTCGGTAAAAATGGTTCATATCGTCAGGTAGCTGAGTCTCTTCCCGTTAAGTGGTTATGACACATTCATAGTTTGTTAAATGTTAAGAAGCCCTCACACGCTGTTTATTGCAAGATGTTGCGGGGGGTCCTTCCAATCCTATGTTCTGTGCCGTTGGAGGCCCTGCCGACTACTCTTCTGCCGGGGGTCCTGCCAACCCTATGTCCTTTGCCGTCGGAGGCCCCGCCAACTACTCTTCTGCCGGGGGTCCTGCCAATCCTATGTTCTGTGCCGTTGGAGGCCCCGCCGACTACTCTTCTACCGGGGGTCTTGCCAGCCCTATGTCCTGTGCCGTTGGAGGTCCAACCGGCACCTGTTTCGTCGGGGTCCTGCCAACTCCATGTCCTGTCCCGTTGGGGATCTCGCCGACTGCTCTTCTTCCGGGGGTCCTGCCAACCCAATGTCCTGTTCCCTATTTTTGGACGTCTAGAATCCGCCTCTTGAGGGGGGGGTTCTGTCACGGTTTTAAGTTTGTGTGTCTGGTAGTGGGGTTTTTTCTGTTCTCCTTGTCATGTTTTCCTCCCTGTATATTGTCTGGTCTTTTTTCCCTGTGTTTTCCTGTCTGTCGTTAGTTTTCCCTGGTGTGTCTAATTTCCTGATTATTGTCACCCCTTCTGTGCTAATCAGCGTCAGTCCCGCCCCTGATTATTCCCACCTGTGTCTTGTTACCCTGTGTTTAAATTCCCCTGTCTCCCAGTGTCAGTTCGCTTTCGTCCCTTGTCATGTTCAGGTCTATGTGCTCCTTGGATTTTGCCTTCGTCAGGTCTATGCTCTTTTTTGTACTCGTGAAAAGTTTTGTTCCTCACCACGTGAGCGATTTTCTTTTTGTTCTCATTTTTTGTCATCTCATCCTGAGATTAGTTCGTGACCATTTTTTGCTGTATTTCGGGTCGTGCAATTGGGTCCTATCTCCTAAGTGCCTGAGTTCGTAACAGGAAGTTCTGAGTCAGAAGACTTTCATCGCACAGTAAGGTAAAGACTAAAGACTAAAAGACTAAACTAAGAAATGTTTTGAGAGTTCATCATTGTGTGCATTTCTGCCAGCAGCTGCTTATATCACCTCAAAGGACAGATAGAGTCAACTAAAATAAATATTGTCAGTGGAGTATCTACCTTCTCTTAGTTTACAGTTTTCTAAAGGTGTGCGGCAACCCAGTTGAATTAATGTTTACATTTGCATACAAATAGCAGGAGCATATTTCAGCGATGTTGTTTTTCTTCTTCTTTTAATGATCAGTTACGGCCCCTACACACGGCGGCGTGCGTTGCCGTTTCAACGCTTCTGCCCATTCACTTTGAATGGGGTGACGTCACGATTCGCCAAACTGTATTGTGGGAGCAAAGCGTAGCTTCTCTCGTGGTGTTTGCTGCAAAAGTGGAGCAATGTTCTACTTTTGACGCTTCAACGGAGGCGTCAGCCAATCGAATCATATGCCAGTACAAGCTCTAGCCAATCAAACTGCGTGCTTGTGTGTCCGGGGCGGGAGATGCATGTGATTGATTGTTGGTCGAGTTTCCGGCAAGCGACAACGCACGCCGCCGTGTGTAGGGGCCGTTAGCGCTAAGAAGAAAATATGTGGACATAGGCCCTTACTTAGCTAAACATTTATTTAATTGGTTGTTGGTCGAGTTTCAGCCCCCCCCGCCGGCAAGCGACAACGCACGCCGCCGTGCGTAGGGGCCGTTACAGTTAAAACATTTGTACACATTCATGCATACAAATCATGCATTGCCATTCTGTCCCTCTTTGAAAAAGAACTGCCATGAATCCGATGCTTTTCCCCCCTCCTTTAAGGGGGTCAGGGCTTTTAGATGAATTGGCCTATGAAAAATATTGGATGATGAGAAATTTAAAAAATGGAAATTCCCTGCTGCCCAGCTTGAATCCCTCCTTTAGCCCAGCAGTTATAGCCTATTAAAGTTCCCTCTTAGTTGTAGACCTCCTGCTGTTCGAAATAGTTCCCGAAATTTACACAACTATCTACTCACACCATGAACATCTAGTGACTTTGAGAAAAACCGTCTTGAGTGATTCAGGTGGAAATAAAGAGGTTGTAGTTCTCTGTAAATAATTGGATTTGGACCCGCTATGTCTTCTGTTAGGAAGACCACACTTGAGAATAAACAGATTTATGGAAAAGAATTGCTGAACAGTGGCGAGCCGTCAGGGCCCTCTCGGCCTAAGATATTCAGAAAAATTATATTTTAAAACATAAAAGAAAAAAAATTACTGTGAAGACCGGAGAGCTTGTTTGTCCCTCTGTACATTCACAGAGGGCCCGCTATAGTAACTCAATGAGAGAGTAATGTCAAATGACAGTACAATTGACCAATCATATCTTCCCTCTAATTGGGTGGGCTTTATTTTCGCGGACTTTATGACAAGTTCCGCCCGCTTTGAGGTTGATACAAGTGGTGCAGTGACGCGTCCTAAAACCCGGAATTAAGCTGCGCTCGGGTTCCCTCGACAAAAAAGCAATGGGATTTCTCCATAGGATTTTGGAAAATAACTGGAAATAAGGTCTGTGGAACGAACCTGTTAGATAAATGCAAATGTTAATTGTAACTTTAAAAAAAACAACGTCACAGTCATGAGTCACAAAAGGTTTATCCAATGGCTGTTTTCAATCACTTATGGAGGTGATTACGATTTTAAGTGACACTATATGTGAGATTCACAAGAAATGTTTCGATCTAAGTGCACATTCCTCCTGAAACAAAACGAGGATTACCAAACAGATAAGGTAACAGCAGCTGAAATAATGAACGCTTACCAAACTGTGGAGCACTTGTTGAGAGAATGCTGCCTAATTGTCTAAATGTTTAGCTAAGTAAGGGCCTGTGTCCACATATTTTCTTCTTAGCGCTAACGGCCCCTACACACGGCGGCGTGCGTTGTCGCTTGCCGGAAACTCGAACAACAACCAATCACATGAATCTCCCGCCCCAGACACACAAGCACGTGGTTTGATTGGCTAGAGCTTGTACTGGCATATGATTAGATTGGCTGACGCCTCCGTCGAGGCGTCAAGAGTAGAACATTGCTCTACTTTTGCAGCGAGCACCGCGAGAGAAGCTACGCTTTGCTCCCACAATGCAGTTCGGCGAATCGTGACGTCACCCCATTCAAAGTGAATGGGCAGAAGCGTTGAAGCGGCAACGCACCGTAATGTCATTTTAAAATGGATTCCAATGAGGAGAGTGCAAGCCATCACCTGGGACACCTTGAGTAAAAGCACTGCACCCAGCATCTTTTTTATGAGCGCTTCCCGGTCTTTGTGCGGCCTCTCTAAGCACCTCAAGTTTAAAAATATTCAAACTTCTCAGAAAAGCACCTTTGACGTCACTGTAGAGATCGGAGGTGAAGCCAGTTTTTGGCATTATAACCAATTCGAAAAGCTCATTTATTTGACCAGATCAGCTTGACAGATCTCGGTGTGCTGCTGCTGAACTTTATACTTTTATCTCCGTATTTGGATCCTCATTCTACCGTTGTCAGATTGAGCAATGAAGCTCATTCATAAGCGTGAGAACAAGATTCTTCCAGTGATGATATAGTGAGAAAACAATGTAAAACATATACAGTGGCACAAACACATAATACAATCCAAAGGGGCAATGCTAGTCTGTCATATATGGCGGTGGTGCGTTTCTGGGATATCGTTGTCATAGGGTAGTCATGCGATGAGGCTATGTGGACACAGTGCCTGACAGTTCTGAGAGAGTAGTATTACTAATACTGAGGATCCTGAACTGTTTAAGTCCCCACTACTCACAGTTATCCTTATCAGTCCAACCTGCAGACTGCACCTCCCCCCCCACACACACAAAGATCCAAAACTGAGTGCCTCCGGCTGCCAGAGCCCTGCAGGTGTGCCTGAATGCATAATGTTAGCCAGTTTGTTCATTCAGTGGTGGCAGATAATGAGTGTTCACTTATTAGGATTGATTTCAAAAACAGCGTGGCTGGAATAATTATTTAAAACAGCACGGAACATTTTGTGATGTTTGCCATGAAAATTGGCATATGCTAATCTAGTCTAGTCATTCATAGAGCTTAGCCAGGATCTCCGCTGACCCTAGAGCCACCCCTGTTAGAGTCTTATTTTCTGCTCCTCGCAGACTCCTTTCTCGTTTGTCTGCCCTTTTCGCCTCGCCCTGTTTGCTATTTCTTTCCTGTTCTGGAGACAGGAGGAGGGAGCCTGAAAAGGTGCACCGTGTCTCCCTCGCTGCTCAAAGAGCCACTATGAGTTGCTTTCCACTTCACAAAAGCATTCCACATCAATTATTCAAAGGCACTGAAATAAAGCAGTTTGCCTCCTCTATCTTTTAAGAACGAAAGGGAATTGTAAATGAAAAGGCACAGAAGTGGTGACGGTTCCGATGCTTGGGCAATTTAAAACATCACTTTTAAAAGATTCAAAGGAGGAAAAAAACCTCAGGAAATACAGTTTCCTTGCCTTCTTTTAAAACATAAGATCAGATGTAAGAATTGGATTATTCCTATTCATGTTGTATTTATATAAATAATTCAGTTTCTCCTTATCAATGCATCAGGTGGTGTTAAAGCCAACATCAAGGACCCCTTAATTTACCAACGTATTTTTTCCTAATAATACTGGTGCTGAGAAAAAGAGTATGCAATACCTCCAGTTTGTTCTCTGATCATGGACTGCAGTTGGTTGCTCTTAACAGAATGGATCAGAATTCTTCAAAGTGGGCTATTTCCTCTGAAGCGGCAATGGATATTTTCAGCCACACTGCTAAATGTTACAATCATCATGTAGATGCTACCATTGTCAGTTTTCTGTTTAGAGCTGGACAGGTGTACATTATGTCTATCACAAATGTATTGTTGGAAACAGCTGTTACTGGAAAAGGGCTAAGTATTACAGAGGGAATTTACATTTGCGCTAGTGTTGTGCCCTTAAAAGGAGAAATAGTGAGTGAGAGAAGTGAAGACATACAATCACGCAGCTCCAGCCTTCACTCGTCTCAATCGAGCCATCTTTATAATGAAGCTTGTACATTTACAATTAATACACTCAGATTTCAGGACCAGTTATTATGACTAAATTCTCCTTTACCTTTAGCTCTTTAACGTGGTAAAACAACATCTTAATGGAGATGTGAATGTAACAGTGCCTAGCTTAGCTGCTAACCACATGACAAACGGTCAGATTCTACAGCGGCACCACAAGGTCTAGCTTGTTAAGCTATTAAGGCAGATAGAACTGTAATATTCATTATGTAACCATAACCAAACTGTAAATATATCCCGAAATTGATGTTGATATACATGTTGGCTAATGAATATGGTAACACTTGATCTAGTTTTGGCCAATGAAAGATATTCTACTGAAATATTTTTAAATTAATTATGAGTAAGGATGATTCACGGTTGAATGAATAAATAAACAGTTGTAATGTTATTGTTTGCAACTCATTTTGTAATAACCACTGCAATATGTAATAATATATTTCAAAATGTGGCGACATGTATTACATATTTGCATTGAACTTGTTTACTACATAATGGGCAAATTATTACAAAAGGAGGTGTTATTACATAATGAAGGGAACATGTATTACATTTTGTATAGGTATAGTTAATAAATAATGCATTGTTATTTCATACAGGGCCAAAAAGAGCAGTCCGTTATCCTATTTAACAATCTTGTTTTTTGTTTCACCTGGTGACAACTTTAAACCTGAGCTGATCACTCATTAAAACAAGGTCCGGAACAGGGCCAAAGAAACAGTCTTGTACACTATTTAATCGTCCATCTTGTTTTTTTCGCTTCACCTGGTGCCTTAACTCACAAATTCTTGTGTTAATGGATGTTCTTATATCCGATGTCTTGGTCCCTGGATGGTGGTTTACTACAGCATCTGTGGAACAGAACAATTACAAATAATTAGAAGTTAACAAAAGACAGCAGGAATTATAACAATATCCATAATATCTAAAGCATGGGCTGGCTTGGTGAATAATGTGGGAATGCAAATAGTGGGAGAATGGGCTTTGTACATTTTCGTCTGAGTGTGGCGCTACTGGTTGGTATGTTTTATGGAATTTGGATCAAGCATCTGCATCTGTAACAGTTCTGTTTAAAACGTTTTAAAATGTAATTGCATTCATCTTTAAAGGTGGTGCAGGTAAGTTTGAGAAACCGGCTCGAGATACACTTTTTGTTATATTCCATGGAATGCTCTTAACATCCCGATAGCAATGAATATGTTAAGTGCTTTGACAATAAATACATAAAAAAATATCATCTGTGGAAGCCGTGGTACTGTAAAAAGCATGACCAATCATTTTAGCCGGCCCGGCTAAAATAACTGGATGGCCTACCTGCCTGTCAGCCTTCCATCTGTGCACAAACTTATCTCGTGCCCTCACTGGTCATGTGCAAGTTCGTGTGTTGGAGGAGGGGCTCTGTAAGGAAGTGGCTGATTTTTTCCGGCCGTGTATTTTCCAATTCTAGCGCACTCGAGCTGGTTTCTCCAAAATTACCTACCCTACCTTTAAAAGACTACTTTTATTGAATGAGAGTTTTACCTAGCACAATGAGCCTGGGGTGGTGGGAAGGGATAACTGGGCCTTGGCATCGGCAGGAGTTGTAGTCTCCTATTAAGCGCTTTGAGCACCAGGAAAAGCGCTTTATAAATGTAATGTATTATTATTGTTATTATTATGAGTATTAGAATTTAGATGAACAAAGGCATAGAAAAACCCTGAAATATGCACTGACACAAAGCTACAACCCTCGATTTTGTAAGTAGTAGTAGTAAATACATACGTATATACAATATACAACAATACGCATAGTGCAATTAGCAGTACCAGTAATACAATAACTGAATAAATAACTGAATAGCTGAATAGTGAATAAAGTGATATGTGAAAACTTTAACAATTACAGTGAAATGAAATGACCACTGCGATCTGGCTCCTCATTCCTCTTGACTTGTGGTTCTGCAGGCTTAGTTTGACCTATGAATTTCAACAATGCTCCTGTAAAATATATAGTTATAGTATTATGGGTCAACATTAAAATAACATACATTGGAGAGCAAAATGTGAAATTCCATTGACTGCAGGCTACATATTATCCACAGAATTGTCAGCAGGGGCAATAACAACTAAAATGTGAACTAACTTGAATGCATTAGTCCACAACACACAGCCTAACTAATTAATGTTAGCCTACATAGTTACTAAGATCAGAACACATAGACTAACCGTGGTTACATTACTTAACCAGCTCATCATCTTCACCAGTCAGAAAATGTCCGTTAGCCGCGATGCTAATTTCCGCTATGTTAAGTTAAACTCCATTGACTTATGCTAAATATTAGCGATCTAAGGGTTCGCTATTTTTGGCTGTTTTGGGTCGACTTCAGTTGACTGTAACATCGAAAATCTTCTAAATGGAATGTTCACAAAGCTACTAAAGGGACACAAGTACACAAGGGAACTAACATAGCTCATTTAACTAACGTTAGCTAATGTAGCTGTTGTAGTGCCGAGAGACGGGACATACGGATTAAGCAACTAGACTGCTTGGAGTGTACATGCAGAATTATTTCAATTTAAAATAGTTTAAATGCTCACACACATACCTGACTCGTGCTGTATTTCCCTCTTGTTTCTTTTTAATTTTCCGTTTCGAAGCACTTGATGAATGCTTTCTCTTTGACAGCGCCATCATCAACAGACAGAGGCGCCAACGCACATTTGAATCTGCCAATCAGATACATCTATTGCTGGAGAGGGGGGGGGCTCCCCGAAATCTGTGAGATTGATTGGTGATGGTCACTGGCACGTAATGTGTCCAATGAGAACGTTAACACGTTTTAGCGAAGACGGAGGCTGAAGTCGAATAGTCCATTTAGCTTAGGAACCTTCCTAACGGAGTGAAATGACCCGGAAGTCCCTCAATGGCAGCCATGATAAGTGCCGTTCGAATTATCTAGAATGATAGGAAAGGAGGTTTCAAACTTCCTTTATAACCTCCTTTAGCTTAGGAACCACTGGACCTCGTGGCAGTCATTATGGTTTATCGCACCTTTACATTAAAGAAAACCACATGTTGCAGCTTTAAGTTGAACATTAGAACAACATTTTGGGGAAAGGGCTGGTAATTAATATTTCAATATTGTCACAAACGAGCTGGGAACCAAAATGCAACACACGGGAAACCAGGGATAGTCGGTAACCAGCTTTATTATAAGCAAAGGGCTGGTCGGGGACAAACCGGAAGACAGTGGGCAAAGGGCTGGTTGGGGACAGGCGAGGGTTCCAGGAGTAAGCAAGACCGGAGTCGCAGGTAAAGGCAGGATAATCCAGGGGCAGACAGGGTTCGAAACCGGGAGAGCAATCTGGAAGATAATGCGGGAAAGACTGGCATGCTGCAAAGTACGATCTGGCACTGATGTGAGAGTGAAGTAGGCCTATACAGGACTGTCTCAGAAAATTAGAATATTGTGATAAAGTTCTTTATTTTCTGTAATGCAATTAAAAAAACAAAAATGTCATACATTCTGGATTCATTACAAATCAACTGAAATATTGCAAGCCTTTTATTATTTTAATATTGCTGATTATGGCATACAGCTTAAGAAAACTCAAAAATCCTATCTCAAAAGATTAGAATAGTTCCTCAGACCAAGTAAAAAAAAGAAGATTTATAACAGCAAAACACAATCAAACATTTGAAAATGTCCATTAATGCACTCAGTACTTGGTTGGGAATCCTTTTGCACGGATTACTGCATCAATGCGGCGTGGCATGGAGGCAATCAGCCGGTGGCATTGCTGAGGTGTTATGGATGCCCAGGATGCTTCAATAGCGGCCTTTAGCTCATTAGCATTGTTGGGTTTGGTGTCTTTCAGCTTCTTCTTCACAATACCCCACATATTCTCTATGGGGTTCAGGTCAGGGGAATTTGCAGGCCAATCGAGGACAGTAATGCCATGGTCAGTACACCAGTTACTGGTGGTTTTGGCACTGTGGGCAGGTGCCAGATAATGCTGGAAAATGAATTCCTCATCTCCATAGAGCTTTTCAGCAGACGGAAGCATGTAGTGCTCTAAAATCTCTTGGTACACAGCTGCATTTACTCTGGGCTTGATGAAACACAGTGGACCAACACCAGCAGCTGACATGGCTCCCCAAACCATCGCTGACTGTGGGAACTTCACACTGGATTTCAAGCAACTTGGATTTTGCTCCTCTCCAGCCTTTCTCCAGACTCTGGCGCCTTGACTTCCAAATGAAATACAAAACTTGCTTTCGTCTGAAAAGAGGACTTTGGACCACTGTGCAACTGTCCAGTGCTTCTTTTCCTTAGCCCAAGTCAGACGCCTCTTCCGTTGTCTTGAGTTCAGAAGTGGCTTGACCATGGGAATACGGCTATTGTAGCCCATTTCCCGGACACGTCTGTGAACAGTGACTTTTGATACCTGGACTCCAGCTTCAGTCCACTGTCTTTGAAGCTCCCCCAAATTCTGGAAGCGACTCTTCTTCACAATGCTGTTAAGGCTGCGGTCATCTCTCTTGGTTGTGCAGCGTTTCCTGCCACATTTCCCCCTTCCAACAGACTTTTTGTGGATGTGCTTTGAAACTGCACTCTGTGAACAGCTTGCTCTTTGAGAAATTTCTTTTTGTGTCTTACCCTCCTGATGGAGGGTGTCAATGACGGTCCTCTGGACAGCAGTCAGATCAGCAGTCTTCCCCATACTTGTGATTTAGTTTACTGAACCAAGCTGAGTGTTTTTCAAGGCTCAGGAAACCCTTGCAGGTGTTTCGAGTTAATTAGACGATTCAAGTGATTCGTTGAACACCCTACTAGTATACTTTTTCATGATATTCTAATATTTAGAGATAGGATATTTGAGTTTTCTTAAGCTGTATGCCATAATCAGCAATATTAAAATAATAAAAGGCTTGCAATATTTCAGTTGATTTGTAATGAATCCAGAATGTATGACATTTTTGTTTTTTTAATTGCATTACAGAAAATAAAGAACTTTATCACTATATTCTAATTTTCTGAGACAGTCCTGTATACTAATGGAGCTGATGGGTGTAACAGAGTGAGAGAGAGAAACAGGGTGTGACTACCTGGTGACTAAGGAATGTTAATGCAGAAAATAGGTGAGTGAGGGAGCAGACTGTGACAAATATTGAACGTAGAGTATGTATTTTCAGAGCTAATTTCACTTCTGACAAACAAATGCAGAACTTGTATAACTTATTTTTTTATTTAGTTCAGCCTTAAAAATATGTAATCCACATTGCAGTAAATCTGTTTCCCCTTTTAGGGCAGTAATTTGAGCTTTCATTTTAAAAGTATAGCATTGGGAATATCCTTACATTTTTTTCCTTTGCTTAATCAAAACGTTTTTCTTCAAGAACTATACTCCTTCAAATAATTCCTTCATGAAGGATTAGATTAGTAACATAATGCATTTGTTATGCGTGACACGGAAGTCAATATCTGATCAGAAGCTGGAGGCGTCCTATACTTCATGTGCAGTTAATGTGATTAATACACACATTTGTGATTTGTGATTGGCTGTTGTTTGGCTGTGAGAGGCGGTCTACAAGTGATAGGATAAAGTTAAACAGGAAGGATTCGCCTCTTCGGTTTGAAACTGACATGATAATAAGGGAAGTGAGGATGGTAAGCCAAGAGGTGTGGCCCAGCAGCCGTCAAGAATGAAGGAGTCTCGAAGAATGATTGCACTTATCTTGCTTTACTGATTTACTGCCGCTAAAGTCCATTAACATTATATTTGCCATCAATCCTCTCAGAGATCTTCTCTATCTACTTGTTCTAAACAATCTGAGTTCTGCTTCAGCATATCAATGCATCAGTGACTTGCTGATACCACAGTCAGCTGTCTTGACATTTTGTTCCAGAACATTAACATATTGAATACACTCTATATTGGCAGGACATAGTTCCAGACATGGGTTGCGATCGAATAGTCTTTTTTTGCTTAGGAAGGTTCCTAAAAGAGTGGATTGACATAACTAAGTGGCAGCCATGATAGACATTTTTTGAATTGTCTAGATGATCGGATAGGAGTTTCCATGCTTGCTTTATTTTGTCCTTTAGCACAGTAAACACTGGATCATCCTTTACAAAACGCGGATCACATACGTTATGGTGCTTATTAAGGGTAGGGTAGGTACGTTTGAGAAACCGGCTCGAGACACACTTGTTGTTATATTCCATGGAATGCTCTTAACATACCGATAGCAATGAATATCTTAAGTGCTTTGACAACAAATCCCTAAAAAAATGTCGGCAGCACTTTATATTAAGGTACACAAATTAACCATCAACTAGTTGTTAATTAACATGCATATTAGCAGTATATTGGCTCTTTATTAGTCATTATAAAATACTTATTAATGCCTTATTCCACATGACCATATTCTACAAGTAATAAGCCATTAGTTGAGAGTTTTTCCTCAATAACCCTCTAATTAGTGCTTATTTATTGCAAGTAAGGAAGTTGTTGTCCATGAGTTTTGGTCTTAATATGCTCTGCTCAATATTGGCCTAATAAGGCAGTAGTACCACAAGAATAGTAATTCTCCCATAATAACACTTAACAAATGATCTATTGTTATGGAACAAGACATGAAATTATAAGTGTTAATTAAGTCTTAACAACTCAAAATTAGCTATTTATATCGAAGAACATGTTCCCTATTTTAAAGTGAAGTCTTGTTCATAACCAATAAGCTAGTAGTTTGACTCTAATTAGGTATTTCTATCTAAGAATATGTTCCCTATTCTAAAGGGAAGTCTTGTTCATAACCAATAAGCTAGTAGTTTGACTAATTGACCTGAACAGGTTCCCTATTCTAAAGTTGCCTCCTCTTCACACTTTGTAAATACATTATAGCACACAACTCCTGAAGTTAACCTCAACAGTACATGAACAAAGTAGGCACATGTTTAAATGTCTGTTTTATTAATGAACCACTGAAGAGAGGTTCAGACACACATACCAAAACATGTCAAGTTTCTCCAAGACTGAGAACACATATGCAGCCTGTAATTTTTAATAAAAACAGATTTTTAACAGAGTTTATGTATTTGTGATCATACTGTGTGGCCTGCTTGTATCTTCTTACACAATAAGTAATGTAATGTTCTCTCTGAGTTGTACTGTCTCAGTGTGAACATTACTCAGCCAGCCAAACTCTTTTGAGAGCCAGGGAATGAACAGCCATGCTCCTTTATTGACTTATTTGCAGTCCACTGACATTCAAACGGATTGAAACTATAAAAAAAGAAGTTACAAGGCACGTAATGATCTTATACATGCAAGTGTAACATACACAGATTAACACATAGGACTGCTAAGTGTAAACAAGGTAAATATAGCTAATGCTAGCTGTACAATAAGCATGTATAGGCCTACAGGCTATGGTAAGGTGACCAGATTTTCAAAATTAAAACCGGGGACATTTTGAGTTTTGCGGTCAATATATCATTAACATATCCCATTTTCTTAACTGTTAAAGAAAAAAGGGGGACAATTGTGGTTCAATGTCATTTTAACATTTTAACTGTCGGATACAAACAGAAGGACGATAGCTCATATATGAGATTTCAAAGGTCTTTTATTTTGAAACTGTACATCAGATTGTCCAGATTCTCTCTGAGTGATTAGATGGGGTGTCCTGCTATCACCCTGAAGTGAAATAAGTATTTGATACTGGTTAGATTTGGTTTTATTCTTATCTAAAAACAGAGGGATGATAGCTAATATGAGACTTCAAAGGTCTTTTATTTTGAAACTCTACCTCAGATTGTCCTGATTCTCTCTGAGTGACTAGATGGGGTGTCCTGCTATCACCCTGGAGCGAAATAAGTCTTTGATAGTTTGACAGCTTTTTATTTATTCTTGTATAAAAACAGAAGGACTATAGCCATGAGAACGAATCTTTGAAGTGAACGAGATGAACTGATTCCTCCCACAAAACTATTTGTTTGTTTGAGTCGCAGCCTTCCGCCAAAAGCTAAAGAGAAGCTGTTCGCGAACGACAAACTTAAAGAACTGGCGGAAACAGTTCAGAACTGTTTCCTACAGTTCTTTTATCTTATATCCCTTTCTTTCAAGAGGAGGGTCCCGTTAGGGCCCCTCCGAAATACTGGATGTTCCATCTACACAGAGTTGGACTCAGTTAGACAACTACCACAAATACAATGAAGTACTTTACTTTTGGACTCAGTACTAGTTGGACTTCTACAACAAGTAGGCTACTATGAAGTTATTTTACTGTATACCTTTTCAGTTATTCTCTGTCAAACTCCTGTGGCAGAAAATCATTTTATCTCTCATCAAATATGGCAGAAAACATGCAGTTTGACAGAGGATTAAAACTGTAATCAGAGCCCTCTCATCTGAGCTCCGTTACACAAACACACACACACACAGGAGCGGGACGGGACATTCTCCTCCCCCTGTCGGCCCTAAAAGCTTCAGAGGGCGGATAGCTGGGCTCCGTAGCGTCCCACTAGCTTAGCCGCTACTAGCTAAAGGTAAACATAGAGGATATATTTTTGTATTCACTTTGAACTCAGCCAAATGGAGTTTAATGCTTTGGGATGTAAGTTAGGCCACATAGTACTGTAACGTCCACCCGGACGTGTCGGAATGACGAGTGAAGCGTTCTCAAGTTAAACAGGTTTATTAACAACCAACGGCTCTCATCCGTCCTTTCTCACTCTCTCTCCTCTCGCGCCAACCTCTCACTCACCTGCACGTGCCCACACAGACACACACACACCAAACCCTCTGCTCCCCAACCCCGCCCCTACCTGCTCTCCTCACAGAAGCCTGACACAAACAGTTAACAGAACACTTGAACAATAAATGCAGATCGCTACATTGCCCCCCCCTTACTAAGTCCCTCGCCCCGAGGGAATGCATAAAAAGTCTCTGAGGTGGCCCGGGGCTCTTCTTGGTCTCTGAGGCCGCCTTGGAGTGAACACAGGCGGCTGCGCTTGCCGGCTTGGAACATACTGTCCCGGAACAGGGGGTGAGTTTGGGGGTGGGGGTGAATGTGGGGGGTCAGCAGGGGACACAGTCAGTGAATCGGGGGAAGTGACTGTCTGGTTTCTCCTAGACGATGCTGGGGGTCTAGGCCGCGGATGTGCATCGCCTCTGTATGGGGCCAGCCGGTCCCTGTGGAGGGCCACCCGTCTCCCTCTAGGCGGCAGCTGGACCCTATAGACCACCTCTCCCAGCTTTTCCAGCACCTCACAAGGGCCCACCCAGTGACAGTCCAACTTAGGGCACCGGCCCTTCTTTCTTCTTGGACTATACACCCACACCAGGTCCCCGGCCTTGAAGTCCCCCCCTCTAGCCCTCGTGTCATAGTTTCTTTTCTGTCTCATGCCCGCCTTCTGCAGCTGATCGCGGGCAAAGGCATGTGCTGACTCCATTCTATCCTGGAGCCTCCTGGCATATTCCGGTCCCGGAGGAACCGCTGGTGTGTCGGGGGGTCGGCCAAAAGCCATTTCTGCTGGTGTCCGCAGCTCTCGCCCCAGCATGAGCAGGGCCGGTGTGCATGAGGTGGACTCCTGCACAGCCGATCTGTAGGCCCAAAGAACAAGAGGGAGGTGCATGTCCCAATCACGCTGATGCTCCGCGGTGAGGATAGCGAGTTGTTTTCCCAGAGTCCTATTGAACCGTTCGACCAGTCCGTCACTCTGCGGGTGCAGAGGAGTAGTCCGCGTCTTTTGCATGCCCAGCCGGTCACACATAGCGGCGAACACCCTCGACTCAAAGTTTCTTCCTTGGTCGCTGTGAATGACCTCGGCCGCTCCAAATGGCAAACATGCCCTCCACCAGGGCACCTGCAACGGTCACCGCCTCCTGGTCTGGTATAGCATACGCCTCTGGCCATTTTGTAAAATAGTCCATGGCGGCCAGGACGTAACGGTTCCCCTTCTCTGTGCACGGGAATGGGCCCATTATGTCCACCGCCACCCTCTCCATCGGGGCCCCCACCGCTAGCTGCTGAAGCTGGGCACGTGACTGATCAGTGGGACCTTTGTACGCCGTACAAAGGTCGCAGCGGCGGCAGAAGTCCTCAACATCTCTCCTGAGCTGGCCCCAGTAACAGCTTTGGCGGAGTCGACGCAAGGTTTTGGAGACCCCAAAGTGTCCTGCCCCAGTAGTTCCATGGGAGGCCTTAAGCACTTCTTCCCTCAGCGCCCTGGGGACCACCACCTGCCACCTCTCCTCCCCCGTTGCAGGCTCTTTCCAGGCTCTCTGCAGCACTCCATCCTTCGTCCGGAGAGCCTCAAACTTTGCAACCAGTCCTTTGGTGGCAAGCGAGCACCCAGCAACTTCATTCCACAGTGGCTTTTGTCCTGACTCCACCCACCTCAGCACTGGCTGTAGGTCAGCATCCTCTTCCTGCCGCGCTCTCCATTCGGGTGAGTCGATGATCCGTGCACCTCTGCAGACCGGCTCGGCTGGTTTATGCCTGTGGTCTCGCTCCTCCTCTGCACAGAGCTCCTTTTCTTGGTCCTCTCTCTTTTCACAGTACCGACAGCCGCTGGGAGCACAGGGGCGCCGGGACAGGGCGTCAGCGTTGGTATGGCGAACCCCCGCCCTGTGCTCCACTGTGAAGACGTACGGCGCCAGTCCTTCTAGCCAGCGTGCAATCTGTCCCTCGGGCTCCTTGAAGGACATCAGCCACTGGAGGGCTGCGTGGTCAGTCCTCACTGTGAAGGACAGGCCACACAGGTAGTACCTGAAATGGCTGATTGCTCTCACAATTGCCAGCAACTCTCTGCGTGTCACACAATAGCGCCGTTCAGCTTTGTTGAAGGTTTTGCTGAAATACGCCACCACTTTTTCCCCCCCAGGCCCCACCTGGCTCAACACCGCCCCCATCCCGACGTCACTGGCGTCCGTATCCAGGACGAACGGTAGGCTGAGGTCTGGGGGAGTGAGGATGGGAGACTCCGTCAAGGCCTTCTTTAAAGAGCTGAAGGCCAGCTCACACTCTGGAGTCCAAGCAAAATCACAGTCTTTCTGTTGCAGGCGGAACAGGGGTGCAGCTATGCAAGAGAAGCCACGCACGAACCGCCTGTAGTACGACGCTAACCGAATGAAGCTCTTCAGCTCCCGCAGATTGATGGGGGCTGGCCAGTCCTTTACTGCCCGCACCTTCTCCTCCAGCGTGCTGATGCCCTCTCCTCCGACTCGGTGCCCCAGGAACTCCAACTCTCTCCTCCAGAAACAGCACTTGTCGGGGTGGAGCTTCAACCCCGCTGCTGCTATCCTCTGTAGAACCCGCCGCAGGGCTCCTAAAGCCGCCTGGAAGGAGCTACCATGGACCAGGATATCGTCCATGTAGACCAGGCACTCCTGTCGGGGAACGTCAGCGAGCACCCTTTCCATCAGCCGCTCAAACGTGGCCGGAGCGTTGCACAGGCCGAAGGAGAGGACTCGAAACTGCCACAGCCCCCTCCCAGTGCAAAATGCTGTCTTTGGTCTGGCTTCTGGGCTGAGGGGAACTTGCCAATACCCGCTGCGCAGGTCTAAAGAGGAGAACCAGGATGAGCCAGACACCAAGTCCAAACACTCATCTATGCGGGGCAGCGGGTATGAGTCTTTCTTGGTCACACTGTTCAGCGGTCTGTAGTCCACACAAAACCTCATCTTTGAACTCTTCTTCTTATTGACCATCACAACCCCCGAGGCCCAGGGGCTGTCAGAGGGCTCAATAATGCCAGCTGACAGCATCTCATCAATAGCGCTGTCTGCTGCTGTCTGATGGGCCAGGGGAAGGCGGCGGGGGCGTCTCTTGACGGGCCGTGCGTCGCCCGTGTCGATATCGTGCTGCACCAGGTGTGTCAGGCCCACTTCCTCTTCTGTCAGAGCAAAAATGTCCTTAAACTCCCACAGCACTTGCCACAGTTCCTCCCGCTGCTCGGGTTTTAAGTCATCACAGCTGCGTTTCCACACCTCCTTCACTGCCGCCCGTCTGTCCCCCTTTAGAGCTGCAGGTTGTTGTTCCGGGGCCGGGGGCCGTACATCAACTGGAGTACGGGGTGTGGGGTTGGGGCTGGGGTTAGCATTGATGACAGGGGGCATGGCTGCAGGGGGGGGGGGTTTGGGGTGGGGGAAGTGTTTCAGTCACTCTTGATGTAGGTGGGTGTGGTGTCGTGGCAAGTGTGGGGTGCAGCATTTCAACTGTGGGACCCCCTGGAAAGGCCAGCGTGTTCCTCCCCAGGTCTAGCACACAGCGTGCAACCCGCAGAAAGTCAAGTCCTAATATGCAGGAGTCCTGTACTGCCGCAACCCAGACCTTAACAGACACTGACAGCCCCCCCACCTGTATAACCACCACCCCTCTCCCAAGCATAGGGGCTAGCTCACCGGTTACTGTTCGCAGTTTCACCAGAGTGGGTGTCAACCGTGTCCCCGCTGGGACCACGTCCGGTCTCATCAGTGTCGCTGTGGAGCCGGTGTCAACAAGGGCCGTCCATGGGGCCCCTGCCAGGGTGACGGGGACATGGCAGAAATCCCCCGCGTGAGTCCAGCCCACCACCCTCACAGACTCTGCGATGTCGTTTGCTTCTGGGGGAAGCGGAGCCCCGCTCCCCCCTCCGTGCAGCTGGGCTCTGTCCACTGGAGACCAGGCAGGATGGGACCCAACGGCGGGGGTCTGTGACGTCCCATTTACACAGACCCGGGGGCGTTTCCCTGAATATCAGCATTCATGGGGCACCTTGTGCTAATATGGCCGACCTGGCCGCACCCCCAACACACCAGAGGACCCCGACGAGGACGGTTGCTGCCCTGCGGCGATTGCAGTGCCATAGCACGGATTAGCTCAGTCAACTCAGCCGCCCATGCTGGTTTCTCTTGTCCTGGCTCCTCCTGTCTCACCGTTCTCACAACAGGGCCGCCTCCCGTGTGCGTGCTCTCTGCCGCCCCTCCTACAACCTCTCTCTCCAACGCCAGCTCCAGTGCTTCCTGCAGAGAGCGGGGATGTGCCAGTTGTGTCTGGACGCGCAGCTCCCTGGGGGTTATGGCCCGGATAAACTGGTCCCTAGCCAGCTCGCTCTGCACCTCAGGGGACATGTGGCTGTATGCCCTTCTCGCCAGGGTTTCAATGTCATTAGCCAATATGCGGAGCGGCTCACCCGGCTGTCTCTGTCTGCTTGACAGCTCCGAACGCAGCACCCCAGGCTGGCTGCATTGTCCAAACCGCCGCTTCAGAGCCCCAACCAAGGCCCCATAGTCAGTTCTTTCAGCCGGGCTGAGCAGTAGCAAACAGGATAAAGCTTCATCTGTAATACACAGGGCCAGCTGGAGCGCCTTATTGTCCTCAGACCAGCCCACAGCCCGTGATAACAGTTCAAATTGGGCATGGAAGGCTTCCCAGTCGGCTTTACCGTTGTATTTCGGTGTTTTAACTTGGAGCCGGGCGCCGCCATCATTGTTTACAACCGGCGCCGCGCCACTCCCGGGGGAGGTCCCTGCGCCGACGTGCCGCTTCCCGCCGGCCGAGTCGAAACCGGCAGCAGCATTTAATTCACGCCATAAATTGTCTTCTGAGTCACGCCATAAGCCATCCATCTCCTCCTTGACTTTCGGACGAGCTCCGGTCCGGTTCATCTGTGCTTCCATTATTTACCGGCCGATGAAGCAGAGCTAACGTTAGCCGAGCTGCGGCTACCGGCGATTAGCGGATAAAACTCTGTTTTTTTTGTTGTTTTTTTTACTTCTGACACCAATGTAACGTCCACCCGGACGTGTCGGAATGACGAGTGAAGCGTTCTCAAGTTAAACAGGTTTATTAACAACCAACGGCTCTCATCCGTCCTTTCTCACTCTCTCTCCTCTCGCGCCAACCTCTCACTCACCTGCACGCGCCCACACAGACACACACACACCAAACCCTCTGCTCCCCAACCCCGCCCCTACCTGCTCTCCTCACAGAAGCCTGACACAAACAGTTAACAGAACACTTGAACAATAAATGCAGATCGCTACAGTACGTGCATGGGTTTGAAAGTATAACGTGCTAGCCTGCTGTAATACATCGTATAGTCAGGCACAAATGTATGAGATTGAACAATGGCCAATTATATTTTTAAATAATATGTAGCCTATTCCCAGAGCATAATCCATGGGGCAACAAGGTGAGGTGTAATATGTGTTTTAATATCATACATTTTACGCCAGCAAACTTCTTGTACGGACTTCGGCAGTAGTGAAGACTCACTGAACGAATTAAGTACAAAGACAAATCGTTCGCGAACGTGCAAATCACCAGAAGTCGTTCGCGAACCGGTGAACGAATCAGTGAACGAATCTTTAAAGTGAACTGAATCAAAAGATTTGTGTCCCCGAAGGGATTCGAATTGCCCATCACTAATGCCATTCTATTCAGTTCACGTTCTCCTACTTCCTGTACCCGGTTTTCTGTCTAACCTTCAGTACACATTTTACAAAAATATAAATGTGCAAATATGGAACATACAGGTCAATGTCACCTTGCCATTGGTAGCTGAACTGTCAATACCCCAACACATATTATAAGATATAAATACCTAATTTTGAGTTATTCAGACACAATTAACACTTATAGTTTCATGTCTTGTTCCATAACAATAGATCATATTTGTTAAGTGTTATTATGGGAGAATTACTATTCTTGTGCTACTACTGCCTTATTAGACCCATATTGAGCAGAGCATATTAAAACCAAAACTCATGTACAACAACTTCCTTACTTGCAATAAATAAGCACTAATTAGAGGTTTATTGAGGAAAAACTCTCAACTAATGGCTTATTACTTGTAGAATATGGTCATGTAGAATAAGGCATTAATAAGTGTTTTATAATGACTAATAAAGAGCCAATCTACTGCTAATATGCATGTTAATTAACAACTAGTTGATGGTTAATTTGTGTAACTTAATATAAAGTGTTACCAAAATGTCATCTGTGGAAGCCGTAGTACTGTAAAAAGCACAACCAATCATTTTAGCCGGCCCGGCTAAAATAACTGGATGGCCTACCTGCCTGTCAACCTTCCATCTGTGCACAAACTTATCTTGTGCCCCCCCAACGTAATTTACAGTTTTTATGTTCAATCTGAACTTTCTTTAAAATAAAAAACATCTATATTGATTCTGTCTTTTCTACATCCAACTCACAGGTTTATCGTTACTTTGAGAACAAAGATTATTAATTTAACCCTTTTTAGAAGGGAAGATATGGTCATTTGTTCTGGGAATGTCATTTTCGAGCCTGAGACCTGAAACACAGGCTCAGGGTTGAACAGGTTAAGCATGTTACAACTAATGCCATCATTTACATAATAAGTGAAATGTTTATAACTTTTTTTCTTTGTTTAAGATAGTTTTGGGCAAATGGATTCAAACCAAAGCCCCAGGACATGGGCCAGCAGCTCTAGCTATACGGCGTCCCAAATCTTTAGAACTTTAATACTATTTTTAACCAAAGGTGAAGTATGGACGTTACGGTTACTACTGTAAAATGACTTTTTATAAAAGTCTAAATTGCATGAGTTTTTCTTGAGCTTTATTTTAAAAACTTGACGTGTTTTGATGATAGTATGCGCAGTGCATTAAGAAATAATTCAAACGCTTCATGCAATCATTCTAATTGGGATTCATCTGGATTCACCACTGTGCAATGTTCTTCTTTATTTCATTCAAATTATTTTATTAAACATTTTTTTTAATCTAATTCAAACCTTGGTAATGAAGTAATATATGTTTCCCACTTATCCACATTTCTAAAACTATTTATAAAAATATAGAGTTGGATACTCTGAGGAACAGTTGTCTTCTCTTAAATTCCATTTAATTCTCCTTAACATCTTTCCTCAACCCATCTCAATGAGACATAGGACCTGATTTTTTTTCAACCACAGCCTTAGTTGCTAACTTGCAAAAGTATTCACAAGGGGAAAAGAAAGAGCTATGATAAAGTTCAAAGCATGGCCCGAGAGTTTCCTGCTCTGCCACCAGAAAGTATGGCTAAATAATGAATCCAGAGAGGATGGTTACCTGAAATGCCCTGCTTTGATTTAGCCGTTTGGGAGTGCGTCTGCCTACTGTGAACCCTGAGGTGTGAAGATGGATATCCTTATCCACTGATAGAGGAACAAACCTGCCAGTGGCAAGCACCGCTGTGACAGCGACAAGGCACTGACTCAGCCATTGCCGGAACTGTCAGTCTCTATTTAGAATTAAAGCAGTAATCGATACAGCGAGCGTCCACCCTGCCCCTCACGTTGTGTGCAGCTAAATGGAAGGCTTAGAATCTACTACATTTATTATGTTGAAAAACATCCGTGCTCATTGCATCATGCTCATTAACTTTCACTAAAACTATTCAAGGCTGCTACAATTAGTCCCATAGAGAAAACATTGTTCAGGGGTAGATTTATTACCTGTGCTTCTCTTGAAGAAAAATAACTTGCACTAAAGCAATACAAGTAATTAGGCTGCCAGATGTGATAGTGAAAAGAACAAGCAATTAGTGGTAGGCTGATCAAGTGATAAGTGAAGAAGGGAGACACAATGTGAGGGAGTTAATTGTTCTGGGATAAGAAACACAACATGAACAATAGCTCTATTTGCTACGCTGGATATTCAAAGATTAGTTCTTGCATCATTTTCACTGATGTGCAGGATTGAGAAGGTTACTTTATTTAATAGTGAAGAGAAAAGAAAAGAGAAGAAAGGAACAACAAATAAATATATATAATCAATCAATCAATCAATCAATCAATCAATGTTTATTTATATAGCCCAATATCACAAATGTTACATTTGTCTCAGTGGACTTCACAGTTTGTACAGAATATCAGTATGACAATATGACACCCTCTGTCCTTAGACCCTCACATCGTACAAGGAAAAACTTCCAGAGAAAACCCACAGTTTAAAGGGAAAAATGGGAGAAACCTCAGGGAGAGCAACAGAGGAGGGATCCCTCTCCCAGGACCGACAGACGTGCAATAGATGCTGTGTGTAAATTGAAAAGATAATACATTTGCAACATAGGTAGTCCAAATGTTTGGAAATACATGTGTGTATAATAGGAAGATGAATCCACGAGGATATCCATCCAGGACTTATGATCCAGGACCACAGCCACGACTCAAAATCCAGGACTCGCGATCCATGACACAGGACCGCAGGATCATCCATGACTCCGGATCCCGGCGTATATAGACACCAAAAAGAAAGAAATTTGGGGAAGCTGGGTTAATCGGAACATGAGAGTACACAGGTATAGACAGAGAGAAGGAAGAAGTAAGATGTCCCCCAACAAACTAAGCCTATATCAGCAAAACTAGGGGCTGAATCTAATCAGCCCTAACTATAAGTTTTATCAAAAAGGAAGGTCTTAAGCGCACTCTTAAAAACGGATAGGGTGTCTGCCGTCCGAACACAAACTGGAAGCTGATTCCACAAAAGTGGAGCTTGATAAGAAAAGGCTCTGGCTCCCATTGTACTTTTAGAGACTCAAGGAACAACCAACAACCCTGCATTATTGGAACGCAATGCCTTAATAGGACAGTAGGGTATAATGAGTTCTTTAAGGTAAGATGGCGCCTGCCCATTAAGGGCTTTGTAGGGGAGAAGAAGAATTTTAAATTCTATCCTGTGTTCTATAGGGAGCCAGTGTAAGGCAGCCAGAACAGGAGTAATGTGGTCCCTTTTCCTAACTCTGGTTAGTACACGAGCTGCAGCATTTTGAATCAGCTGAAGCGACTTGACTGACTTCTTGGTACACCCTGATAATAAGGAGTTACAATAATCCAGCCCTAAAGTAACAAATGCATGGACTAGTTTCTCTGCATCGTTTTGAGGCAAGATATGCCTGATTTTTGCAATGTTACGTAGATGGAAGTAGGCGGTCCTTGAAATTGATTTTATGTGGGCGTTAAAGGATAAATTCTGATCAAATATAACACCAAGATTCCTTACAGTCTCACTGGAGACAAATTAATGCCATCCATAGTTAGTATATCTTTAGATAATTTGTTTTGTAGATTCTTTGGGACAAGTACAATAACTTCAGTTTTGGTCGTATTTAACATCAAAAAATGTAAGGTCATCCACGTTTTTAAGTCCTTGAGGCAGTTTATTTAGATGATTGGTAAATATAGTTGAGTATCATCCGCATAACAATGAAAGTTTACAGAATGATTCCTTATAATATTGCCCAACGGAAGCATATATAATGTGAACAAAATAGGTCCGAGCACTGAGCCCTGTGGCACTCCATGGCTAACTTTGGTTTGCGTGGAGGATTCATCGTTGAAATGTACAAACTGAGAGCGTTCAGATAGATAGGACCTAAACCAGCCAAAAACAGTTCCCTGTATGCCAACTAAGTGCTCTAGTCTTTGCAATAGGATATCATGGTCGATAGTATCAAATGCAGCACTGAGATCGAGCAAAACAAGAATAGAGACAAGTCCCTTGTCTGAGGCTATTAGAATGTCATTTGTGACTTTAACCATAGCTGTCTCTGTGCTATAGTTATACTTAAAGTTAAAGTCAAATAATACAAAAACAATCACACATTAAAAGCCAGATTGAAGAGGTGAGTTTTTGTGAGTTTTTTTGAAGGTGGTGAGGTCGGTGCAGTCTCTGATGGGTTGTGGGAGTCAACACACTCTCACTCCATAATCGTCCAGGAGTGACGTTTGGTCAGGGTCCCGTGGCGTGCAGTTGTGACGCTCCTAGGCTTCTTCAGCTTCATAAAGGGACGCAAATAGCTTTCAACTGATTGCAATGTATTCCCATCTGCTGCGGGATTTGACGCTCATGGAAGCACGGCATTCGTTTGTGTCGGCTGCCCTTAAAGGCAATGTGAGCGTCCATTCCCATTGGATAACGGAGAATTGTAAACCCCAAAGTAAGTATTCACCTTACTGTCGATTGATTTTAAAGTGATATCTGCACTACTCATCAAATAAAAAACACCAGATTATCCTTGTTAATTCCACAACATTGATTGGTTTAAATTGTGTGCAATGCTTTTGTATTTTTCCCCTTCGATTCGGAGAAACAAATATTTTGTCGGAGTAAAGGATGGCAGAAGACACTACACTACCCAGAATCCCCGGCTATGGTTTAGGACTACACCATCTGCTCTGTTTGACAAACCCCGTGATTAGTTCTCAAGCTCTGTGATTGGTTGACCTCCAACTGCATTCCATATGAAAAACAACATTTCGTAAAAGATAAAATCTTACTTTATTCAGCAGTGCTTGCTTTACTCTTTGAAAGTCATCACATGAATGCATTGTAATAAATGGTTTGGCTGCATTAAATATATTACACATCTGTCGTAGTTCTTTATTTTTATTTATCTACAGAGATCGGGCTCAGAATAGTCCGGAAACTATTCTTTTACCATTCAGTTTGAATTTCACAATAAAGTTAGTAGTAATATTTTGTTTTGATATTATTGTTTTTTATTAACTACTAGACCGCTGGGTCATGTTAAGACCATCTTTTCTGTGTTGCTGTGGGTTTTTTCCATCGCTTTTGTGTTAAAAATATCAAAACAATAACTAAATATATCAGTCGTAAACTAAACCAGAAACAGCAGTATATTTTATTTTGTTAACACTGTAAACTTGACAGCTTTTTAACCCAAACCACCTACTGGTTAAAGCACGTTATTACACGTTTAGAGTAATGCAATGCAGGTAGATTGTGCTACCTGCTTGAAATGGGATGGAACCACGGCAGACTGTCCAAAACTGGATTTGAACGGGTCCACTGCATCCCCACCCCGTCCCCAGAACTACACATGCTGGCTATTGTGTTTCGCAATATGTTCTCTATCTTTGGCACGTCTCTATTGGGAGTTGTAGTTTTAAAAGACGTTTTCGTATTTCCCATAATAAGAAGTTGCCAGTATACTGTGTACATCCCTGGAGGTTTAGGGGATAGGAAACACTGAAATTTAAAACATATAATTAATAAATGGGTGAAAATTGTTTGTGCCCATAATGGGCAGCATTAATATATATACCCACATGCCAGCTATGTCAGAAGAGCTTTATTTAACAGCTGGTCTTATGTTTGGGACCCCTCCTGTTGTTAATTGATAACATTACATTACATTAATTGCTAAGCCTGAAAAATGTACTTGTCAAGGTTCAGAGGCAAATGTTGCAAATATGGCAGTCGCCATCGATCATCTTAAGATAAGATAACATTTATTGATCCCAAGTTGGAAACATTTGCATTACATCAGCATGTGTAACAGTTGTAAATATGCAGTGGTGTTTATTTGTAAATCATTTAGTATAATCACACAAATTCTGTGTTTTATATTGAATAATTCTGTGTTCTTTATTTATTGATTGTTCAATACCTGACAAGGCCGGAGATTAAATATCTATATACATCCTATAAGAGTATAATACATATCAGTTAAAATAAGTGCTTCAACATAGTTAACATTGCTGGAGGTATGCACACATATTGATAAATGTCTTGTAATGCACTATTGAGGAACCTGCGACCCAAGTTTTTCATTCATTGCATAACTACACCATTTGTGTATATATGTCAATAAACCTGAGAAAATCTTGAAATCTTGAAAGGGATGTGCAAAATCGTCATTATATACAGTCTTTAATTAACTATTAGTAGAGAATAAGGAGTAATGAATATACTTTATAGGGATCCTATTAATATCTAATAATAAAAATAATGAAATTCAATAACATGCTTTAACCACCAGGTGTCCCCTTCTATCAGCTGTGCACCTTTATGGTGTAAATACAGCCTATCTACCAATTGGATCAAATATAAAAGTCAGCCGAATTAGTGTTGATCCTGCAAGGAGACTTGTTGTGTGAAAATAAATGTAAGATGTTGTTTAATTGCTGATATATTTATGATCCACGTCACGTTTTCAGTGTTGGCGGCAGTTCCTCATGTTTGTCTAGAAGTCTTCTCATCAGGGCTCTATAAATAGAGAACTACGGCAGATATGTAATATTTAATGCAGCCGAACCGTGTATTACAATGCCGTTATGTGATGACTTTCAAAGAGAAAAGCAAGCACACTCGGAATAAAGTATTATTTTAGTAGCAATAAAGATAACACCATTAAACAGTTACACAACATAACAGGAATAATATCGATAGCAGCGTCCCTAGCAACCACCTTGGTAACACTGAAAACGTTCTATGGACACAATTTCCTGAAATTTGAAGATCACGTGACATAGACGCCAGCCATTGGAATGAATCGTGAAAAAAAACGGGGTTTGTCAAACAGAGCAGATGGTGTAGTCCTAAACGATAGCTGGGGATTCTGGGTAGCGTAGTGTCTTCTGCCATCCTTTACTCCGAAAAAATATTTGTTTCTCCGAATCGAAGGGGAAAAATACAAAAGCATTGCACACAATTTAAACCAATCAATGTTGTGTAATTAACAAGGGTAATCTAGTGTTTTTTAGTCGATGAGTAGTGCAGATATCACTGTAAAATCAATGCCTTTAAGGGCAGCCGACACAAACGAATGCCGTGCTTCCATGAGCGCCAAATCCCGCAGCAGATGGGAATACATTGCAATCAGTTGAAAGCTATTTGCGTCCCTTTATGAAGCTGAAAGAGCCTAGGAGCGTCACAACTGCACGCCACGGGACCCTAAACAAACGTCGCTCCTGGACGATTATGGAGCGAGAGTGTGTTGTGGGAGTGAGTTCCAGAGGGAGGGGGCAGCGACGGAGAAGGCTCTGTCCCCCCAGGTCCGGTGATTGGTGCGGTTGGGGATGGATAGGAGGTTGGCTTCTGATGAGCGGAGGCAGCGGGAAGGGGTGTGGTGGTGCAGCAGGTCTGTGAGGTAGGGGGGGGCCTGATTGTTGAGGGCTTTGTGAATAGTGATGGGATTTATGGCTCTTTGAAGGGAGCCGGATCTTATGGCTCCGTTCCTTTCAAAGAGCCGTTCAAAAGAGCCGTTCAAAAGAGCCGTTTTTTTGGCGGGGTTACTTGGTTTGTCTGTGAAATAATCACCAGGATAATGATTGACTGTATTGCCAGACCTAATGTCAATAATCTGCTTTGTAAACACGACACAAGGTGGCGCCATATCCATGTCATTCATGTCCGTGAATGTACTACTTTGAATTTACCCTACGTATGTGTTAAGTAAATAAAGTTGCCTTGCCTTGAATGAAATTCACGCAACTCTTAATATTAGATACTGTGTTTTTAAGTGGCGATGGAGATCATTTGTTGGCCCTGCTTTAAAGGATATTTTGCCTTTACAAATGGTGCGCTTTTTTGGTTGAAGTGCATCAAAATGCTGCTGCGTTTTCGCGTTTGGCTCATTTTTCATCCGAAAAACACGTCGTCTACCTGTCCTGTAGCCTACCACTTGTTATGACTTCTCTCTCTCGTGTATTCCGTTAAGACCCACCCCATCTCACTCCTCCTGCTGAAACCTACTAATCAGAGTAGGGGCGGGTCTTCACAGAATACGTTTGGGGAACAAAATCAAGCTTTTTAACAGGCGAGTGGATTTTGGCAGGCAGTGAGTGCGGACTAACAATTGAACGATAACAAGAACGGCTCTCACCAAGTACGACTCGGTTCCCCTCGTTCATACCAAAGAGCCGTTCAAAAGAATCGGCTCGTTCGCGACCGACACATCACTATTTGTGAGTAATGAGGAGGACTTTGAAGTGGATTCTTTGACGGACGGGGAGCCAGTGGAGGTTCTGGAGGATGGGAGTGATGTGGTCTCGGGAGCGGGTGTGGGTGAGGAGGCGGGCAGCAGAGTTCTGGATATGTTGGAGTTTATTGAGGAGGTTGGATGGTATGCCATAGAGGATGCTATTGCAGTAGTCGAGTCGTGAAGTGATGAATGCATGAATCAGGGTTTCAGCAGCAGAGGAGGAGAGTGATGGGCGGAGATGGGCAATGTTTTTGAGGTGGAAAAAGGCGGTCCTGGTGATGTGATAGAGTGTGGCTGTCAATGGTGAAGTTGAAATTCTGGATGTCTTTGATACGGGATGGGGGGCCGATGATGATGATGTCTGATTTGGCACTGTTCAGTTGGAGATAGTTTGTTTGCATCCATGCTTTTATTTCTGAGAGACAGTTGGTGAGAGTGGAGTGTGTTGTGGGGGTGATTGTTTTTGTTGAGATATAAAGTTAGATGTCATCGGCGTAGCAGTGAAATTGAAGGTTGTGGCGACGAATCATTTTGCCAAGGGGGAGCATGTAAAGGATGAAGAGGAGGGGGCCAAGCACCAAACCCTGGGGGACGCCTTGGGACAGAGGAGCAGTGGAGGAGGTGCAGTTGTTGATGTTGACAAACTGATGTCTGTCGGTAAGGTAGGATTTCAGCCAGGAGAGTGCAGTGTCAGTGATGTTGAGTGATGATTCGAGGAGGGACAGCAGGATGGTGTGGTTGATGGTGTTGAATGCTGCAGTGAGGTCGAGGAGGATGAGGATGTTCAGGTTGCCAGAGTCAGAGGAGAGGAGGAGGTTGTTTGTGATTTTCAGAAGAGCTGTTTCTGTGCTGTGTTTTGATCGGAAACCGGATTGAAATGGCTCAAAGAGGTCATTGGAGCTGAGGTGGGATTTTAGTTGTGAGGCAATGACACGTTCAAGTATTTTTTACAGAAAGGGGAGATTTGAGATGGGCCGGAAGTTGGACATGATGTCAGGTGGGAGTCCAGGTCTTTTGAGAATGGGTGTGACAGCAGCCAGTTTGAGAGAGTGGGGAACTGATCCAGATCTGAGGGAGAAGTTAATGATGGTGGCGATGAGCTGGGAGATGGCAGGGAGGCTCTCTTTAACACATTTGGAGGGCATTGGGTCAAGTGTGCAGGTGGAGTTAATTCCAGTCATGAAGTGGGACAGTTGCATGGGGGTCACAGGGGAGAAGTGGGACAGGGGCTGTGAGGTGAAGGGGGGGAACCAGGAGGGGAGGTGGGGGGTGCTGAGGAGGGTGGCAGATTGCTGTAAATGTTGCTGATTTTGGTTTGGAAAAACGAAAGGAAGGAGTTGCACTGTTCGGTGGTGAAGGACGAGGTGGCGTTGTCACAGGGTTTGAGAACTTTGCTGATGGTGGAGAAGAGACGCTTGGGGTTGCTGGAGCCAGACTGAATGAGTTGTGAGTAGTAATTAGACCGGGCTGCTTTGAGTGCATTACTGTACTGCTGGAGATAGTCTTTGTAGATTTAAAGATGGACTGTTGGTGTGGTTTTTCTTGTGTTGGCGTTCAAGTTCTGAAAGAGAAATTTTTACTTTTTGTGGGGGCCAGTTCATTGAGACAGAAGGAGAGGGTGCTGTTATAATAGTCCACAAGTTCAGATGGGTTTTCAGAAAGTAGGGGGGGGAGACAGACAGACATGTTGCAGGTAATGGAGGCAGTGATTGCTGAAGGTGAGATGGATTTGAGGTTTCTGTAGGTTATTGTGCGTTTTTGCTTTAGGGCGGGGATGGGGATGTTGATATCCATGATGATGGCCTGGGCCCAGGAGTTCAAAACTTTTAATCTCAATCAGATCCGATCAGATTTTGAAATCCCATTTTTTGTGATCCAGGATCAGACAAGTCGGCCAAATGTTGTCCCTGGAGTTCAAAGCAATTCAGGATAGGATCAGCCTGATCCAGATTACGATTTTTCAAGATGACTAGATCCTGAATATCAGTGCTTTAATCCTACCGATCGCCATCTAGTGGATATGAAAAATAATACAAGGAAGACAAGAGACCACATTGCAGAGACATCTATAATGTCTAATTATATTTTTTTTATTTGAAGGTGATGACAGATGATGGACTTTTTTTTTGTTGAAAATATTTTTACTTTAATCTAAATTACATTTTTGATTGACAATCTTTGCTGTTACACTTTTATGAGCATCAAAATGTATGTCATCAACATTTGGTTGAAAAACAAATAGGCCACCACAAACGTGAGCAAAATTGGGAAAAATAAAATGTATTTCCCATGAAGGCTAAAAAGTGTGTATTATTTCAGTTAACAAACGTTGCCATCTTATTTAAATTGAAACATATTTTAAAATAAATTGTACAGTACATTTTGCTCTGGTAATCCACTGGAAATCCGCCCCTCTGGTGGGATCAGGGTATACAAAGAAGTCAGTCAAGTCGCTTCAGTTGATTCAAAATGATGCAGCTCATGTACTAACCAGAGTTAGGAAAAGGGACCACATTACTCCTGTTCTGGCTGCCTTACACTGGCTCTCTATAGAACACAGGATAGAATTTTAAATTCTTCTTCTCGCCTACAAAGCCCTTAATGGGCAGGTGCCATCTTACCTTAAAGAACTCATTATACCTTACTGTCCTACTAAGGCATTGCGTTCCAAGAATGCAGGGTTGTTGGTTGTTCCTAGAGTCTCTAAAAGTACAATGGGAGCCAGAGCCTTTTCTTATCAAGCTCCACTTTTGTGGAATCAGCTTCCAGTTTGTGTTCGGACGGCAGACACCCTATCCGTTTTTAAAAGTGCGCTTAAGACCTTCCTTTTTGATAAAGCTTATAGTTAGGGCTGATTAGATTCAGCACCTAGTTTTGCTGATATAGGCTTAGTTTGTCGGGGGACATCTTACTTCTTCCTTCTCTCTGTCTATACCTGTGTACTCTCATGTTCCGATTAACCCAGCTTCCCCAAATGTCTTTCTTTTTGGTGTCTATATACGCCGGGATCCGGAGTCATGGATGATCCTGCGGTCCTGTGTCATGGATCGCGAGTCCTGGATTGCGAGTCGTGGCTGTGGTCCTGGATCGTAAGTCCTGGATGGATATCCTCGTTGATTCATCTTCCTATTATACACACATGCATTTCCAAACATTTGGACTACCTATGTTGCAAATGTATTATCTTTCCAATTTACACACGTCCTGGGAGAGGGATCCCTCCTCTGTTGCTCTCCCTGAGGTTTCTCCCATTTTTCCCTTTAAACTGTGTGTTTTCTCTGGAAGTTTTTCCTTGTACGATGTGAGGGTCTAAGGACAGAGGGTGTCGTATTGTCATACTGATATTCTGTACAAACTGTGAAGTCCACTGAGACAAATGTAACATTTGTGATATTGGGCTATATAAATAAACATTGATTGATTGATCCAGTGTTTTGGGATCAAACTGATCCCAGTCCTGTGTTGTCGGTTTGAACTACCCGTTTTAAAGATTTGATCCAGATTAAAGCTTTGATTGGATTTCCTGATCTGATCGGATATCAAAGTCATCCTAATCCTGTTTTTTGGTTTTGAACTCCCCAAAATCCAAATCTGATTTGATCAGATAGGGATTAAAAGTTTTGAACTCCTGGGCCCAGGTGATCAGAGACGTGGAGATTGAGGCTGGACAGATGATGGATGGTGAGACCAGTGGAGCAGAACAAGTTCAGGATGTGTCCACGGCTGTGTGTTGGGAAGTTGATGTGTTGAGAGAAGTTGCAGCAATGAAGGGTTTCCTTAAATTCAGAGGCATATTTGCAGGTCGGGTCGTCAATATGAATGTTAAAATCACCTAAGAGGAGAACAGATGGGGATATGGCAGAAAGCTGAGTGAGAATGTCAGAGAGGTCGGAGAGAAAGGAGGGGTTTGGCTTCGAGGGACGGTAGATGATGGCTGTGACCAGGGGAGTGGGACCAGAGAGTTTAAAGATCAGGGGCCGTATTCACAAAGGATCTTAGGGCTAAAAGTAGCTCCTAACTGGCGAATTTAGGAGATACTCCTAAACATAATGGGCGTCTCAGTCTTAAACGTAGGACTCCTAATTGTATTCACTAAGAGCAATTCACAAAGTATTTTAGGCCTAAAAGTAGCACCTAAGTTTAGGAGAGCTTAAAAGTCCTCGAGAGGACTCCTAACTCAGTAAGACCTATTCACAAAGAATCTGAAAATGGCTGCGGGACGAAATGTTTTGGAGACAATGGAAGACTGTGAATTGATCAAGAGATATAGGCTAAATCGTGAGGGTATCACACTTGTTGTGGAATTAGTGCGGGATGCAATAACATCCCCGACTAACAGGAATAACCCGATTAGTCCGGAAATAAAATGTTTGGCAACACTACGATATTTAGCAACAGGGAAAATGCAACTTTGCAATGGCGCCGATTTAGGAATATCGCAACCATCAGTCAGCCGTGCCATAAACCAAACCATCAACGCGCTCTCTAGACCACATATCATCCAACAGTTTATCCGGTTTCCTTTGGACAATCAACAACTACACAGGATCAAAGCCAACTTCATGGCAATTGCAGGTATGCCCGGTGTGGTCGGTGCTATTGACGGGACGCACATAAAAATAATTGCGCCATCAAAAGATGAGAACGTGTTCGTCAATAGAAAGAAAGTACATTCCATCAACACGCAGATTGTTTTCATTCATCATGATAGGGGGACTTGAACGGCGGTATGGGCTGTTATTGAAAGTGTTTAAGTGCTGGAAATATTCTCATTGGATAATAGTTTGCAGGGTGCTTTTAATTGCCTCCTTGATTTAATGCAATTTACGTATTTTTATTGATTGCTCTCTCTCTTTAACATGCATATACAACGTCATTATCGTGGTCTGCACAAACTTGTCATCATGCGTGTATTCTGCTAACTGCACTGTCCATAACTATTTGATAGGAATACATTTCTAGCCTAGGCTATTTCCTTGTTTTTCGGTGATTTAGTGGGCTCGTTTGTGGGATGTTGCGGATGAGTTTCACCGAGACCGCCTGCTCTGAACAACCAATCACCGTAGGCTACTGACCGCTTCTAAACTCATGCACGAGAATTGACGTAATCCATAGCAACGGCGCGTCACTCTTAGTGATTTATCCTTAGTATGAGTAGGTCTCAGCGGCTTTGTGAATAACTTTTAAGAAAAAACTCCTACGTAAAATGTTTTAGCGCGAGTTAGGAGCACTCCTAGCGGTAAGCTAAAATGCTTTGTGAATACGGCCCCAGGTGTTCAAATGAAGAAGCATCAGGGATGGGGATTATGGTAGCTTTTATTTCCTTTCTGATAATAGCAGCTATACCACCACCCCGCCCTTGTGGGCGAGGTTTGTCAATGTATGTGAATCCTGCTGGAGTGATTTCATTTAAAGAAAAATAGTCCAGGGGTTTATGCTCTTTTTTAGTTTTTTTGTCACATTGTAATATGCTAAGAATTCCCACTTTTTTTTTTTATCTGATAATATCCATTTTCACGTAAATGTAAGAACAGTTACCTTTTTGTGTATCCTTATTACATTATCCAGTTACATGTAATCCGTTACTCGCAAAGCCTGCTGACAGAGTTGGGACGTTTTGGTGTAAAAATACTTCGTTACTGCACTCAAGCACATTTTGCTGGTATCAGTACTTTACTCCACTAGTTATTTTCCTGACGACTTCTTACTTTTACTTCTTACATTTTTTACACAAATACTTGTACTTTCTACCTCGTACATTTTCAAAACAGGTTTGTTACTTTAGTTTTATATCCGAGTTGGTTGGCATGTTCATCGTTATTATTTAGAGTCATTGCGTGCCTATTGATTTGAACACGACTCGTGTATCCATCATTTCCTGGTCTTCTCTAAACAAGAGGGATCAATGAGAACTCGGCTGGAGTCTATTCGGTCTGTTCCCATCATCCTCTGAACAAGAAGCAACTGCAGCGCCTTATTATACCAAAGATATATCTTTAAAGGGAGGTCAGTTGCTTTATAAAACAGTTGGTAGTTATGGGTACTTTTGAAGCCCATACTTCTTTACTTGAGTAACTAAGTTTAGTCAGTACTTAAAATTTTACCAGGGTATTTTTAAACATGAGTATCTGTACTTCTGCTTGAGTTAACCCTTAGATGCACGAGTGACTGGACCCTACACTCTTCCATAAGTGGGTCAAAAAGGACCCGTATTAGAATCTATTTATGCCATTTTTGTCATTTTGGTTAAGAAAAATAATTTATAATATTTAGTATTATATCTTGGTTCACACTAGAAATATTTCATATTTAATTTTTCACCATTTATTATTTTAGAAAAATAAATTACATTTTGAAAAAAAAGGTTTTGAACATATTGATGTCAAGATCTCTGCTATTCTGAGACCCTCACAGTATTCCAGTTTTTTTTCAAAACCCATCTCTTCTCCTATTGTCTACTCATAGCCCACCCCCCATCAATCCATGCCGTTTGATCAAGTTTGATAGTCCTATACGCCCCACCCTAACCTTCCCTTATATTGTAAAGCGATTTTCAGTCAGGTATCAGATCTTGCTATGTAAAATAATCTTCCTGAGAGGTGTCACTTGTGATGTAGTCTGTGTGGTCTACAGTGAATGTATTCCTGACAGCAACAGGTGATAAGAATCAAAGGTTCCCATAGGATCCCATAGGAAATACATGCAGGTAATTTCTGACCCACTTATGGAAGCTTGGGCTAGAAATACAAAAACTACAATTTCTTAAGAATGGCATGATATCCAAAACATGTTTTTTGAGGAATAGCTGGAATATGAAATTATAAAAAAATGTAATTACAAAGATAGTTCAAGAAAACCACCTCACCGGGCAAAAAAAAAACCCACTTATGCATCTAAGGGTTAAGGATGTTCACTTTTGCCATCTCTGCCTGCTGATTAGTTTGATTTGAAGTGGACAAAGCGACCTGTTACAACTCAATTGGATATAAATCTTATAACTTTTTCGTTTCTATTTAAGACCACTCTATACGCATAGAGAGGCAGCAAATTCTTACAGAAATGTTGTGAGCTCAGTTCAACAGACACATGGCGTTTCCTCATTCACTTTTTTGTCAATCTCTGAGCTGCAGATAGTTTTTTTCAAAAGTTGTTCAGTACATAAACTAACCTTAGTTTTCCTCAATTAAACAAAAAAGTAAACATTTGTATTCTGCAGTGCAGTATAGGCCTCAGCAGGCGTAAAGTGTGAAATGAAAGTAAATTGTATCTTCTAGTCAAACATAGAGCAAGTAAGTTCCAATTAAAATCACAATTACAAATGTGTTGTTAGGTATTCATATTTGTGTAGTTTTATTGTTTGGAGCTAATAATGGTTATGTGTGTTGATCACAAATATTTCTGCTCCAAACCTACAAGAACATATTGAGATATACTGTTCTGTATTATGTATCCACTCCTGTATTTCCTATGAACTACTGTTCATAGCCCTTCAGGGACAAAGCAGGTAGGCAACAAGGACACAGGAGTTGTTTAAAGGGGCCCTACGATGCTCATATTCAGATTCATATTTGTCTTTTGAGCCTCTTCTGGACATGTTTATATGCTTTAATGTTCAAAAAGTGCTATATTTTTCACCTTCTCTCAGAAAAAAGAGCCCATTATGCTCTGATTGGTTAGCTGGCTGGCTCTGTTGTGATTGTTCAAATGCTAAGAGATGTCCCGCCCCATCATGTAACATGTTACAGATGTAAACAAAGTATTACCTCTGGGGGGAACTTTGTAATATATTTTGCTAACCATTTACACACACACAAACCTTTATAACACACTACAGTAAAGGGTCCCTTTAAAGAAACCAGGTTTTTAATTTAACCAAACATTTTAAAATTATTATAAACCAATAATCTTAAAAACTAGGTCCATAAAAATAATTCAAAAGAAAATACGTCTTGTAAATATAACAACATCTAAACATATTGGCTTGGCCACACCAGATAGCAAACAAGGTGCAATTAAGATGAACAGACATACAAATCCCCCCTTGACATAAGAGCACATGGCATGGTCCAATTAACTGTTTCCAGTATTTAGGAGTCCTCAGCCCTCAGCCACACCTTTTGCAGCCCCAGAAAAGAACCTCCCCCAACAGCCAAGGTAACTCAAAGACAACGAAATGATTCAAACGAACAAGCTCAAGAGTTTTGTTCCATCACATATAATACCCCACTCGTGAATGTGTTTACCTTCTATGTGTCGTAAAAACAGAGGTTGTTACAAGTGACTTAAGGAGACTACCAAACGTCTACACAAGTCTGCCTTTAGCTTACCGATGGTGAAAAAAGCCAACATCCATGTGACTGTGATGTAGTTTGTGTCATATCTCGCAAATTATGTTAGTTTAGTTAAGTGTTTCTTTGTCTTTGTCTAGTGATTTTCCCTCTCTGACTCTGACCTCCCTTCCTTGTGTGTCTCCCACTCCTGTGATTGTCGACCACGCCCCTGATTGTTTCCACCTGTTCCCCATTACCTGGTGTATTTATTGTCCTCGTCTCCCTTTGTCCTGTGCCAGTTCGTTTTCATTTCTTTTGACAAACTACCAGCGTATCATGCCAGGGATACTCCCAAGCAGAGCTTTGAGCCACGTCTTGTCTGAGTATTTCGTTATTCATGCTCCTAGTGTTTTTCCTCATGGAAGTGATTTTGTTTTGAAACTGTAGTCGAGCTTTGGTTTGAATACACCTTGTTTTCGTTAAAACCTGTGTGAGTCGTGCATTTCATTTCAAACCCGTGTAACCAGTCGTAACAGTTTGTTAATGGCCTCAATTTAACTTTTTACTTCTGGCAAATGCATTTACTCTTCAACAATTACAAAGTGGTGTTAATATGTGGAGATTATCCTGCTTAACTCAACTTAGTATGCAACATATATTTTTGTTGACCACAGAGCTTATTTTCTACAATACTGTATACAAAATACAATGTTAAAACCCCATAGCTTTTTGTCGAGGGAGCCCTCGTGATTCTACCATTCGGGTTGGCCTACACAAATGCATGTCCACTGCACCACTATATATGGTTCTACAGTTGCTTAAAGCTGAACTACAATCACCAGCTAGTTGCTAACATTGCCTCTTATCTGCTGGTGTTGAATGTACGGTTGGTTAATCATAGATTTATTTGCAGAACAGATGCCTGTAGTTTCGAACAAAGTTGATCAATGGAAAGAGAGAAAAAACTGTGGGCAATAAAACCCAAATGATGATCTGAAACACTCAAGAACAGAGCCATACTTATATCTGCTTGTTTACCATTTTAGGTTACCCCTTTACATAGGTTATTTAAAAAATTCGTAGAATAATGTTGGTTGTATTTATAAAAAAAAAAATAAAAAAAAAATCAAGTTATAAATTGCATTAAAGACACAACTGTACAATATGTTACATGACAGGTTATGATTAAGTCACATTTGGCCAATGGTAGACCTAAATATGCAGCAAAGTAAATCTGAGACTTAAAAAAATATGAGAGCTTTCTGGAATCAAAAATAATTTTGTTTAAGGTGCTCTTCAATTTGGATACATGTAGCTGCAAAAATCACACAAAAAACTTCACGGCACTCTCTTTTTAAAGACCATGTAATGCATCTAACACAGGTGTTTTTTAACATGTAGTTTAGATATCACCAGAATAAATTATTATTATTTTTTTTAAAGTTTGGTCATAATTAAATGACATATACGTTAAAAAACGATGTTGGTTCCGAAGTTTGCCGAGTTCGCCCCCGATCACTCCCGAACGAGCGGTGACGTCACACGTGGCAAATATTGCCATTTGATAAGATCAGTCAAAATGGCAAGCAACGCGACAGCTTCAGACAGCGATAGCGATCATTCAAGCTCAGATTCGGTGGGTTATCTGGATTCAGTTACAGAAGTGGAGAGTGAACCAGCTAGCCTTTCACTTCAAGGCATCTTGCCTTATCAGTACGAGCCTCCTGCCCAGCAATCGAACAACGAGGCAGAAACTTGTGAAAGAGAAGCGGATTCCGCAGCCGGCGAGACTCGAGTCGGCAATACTGAATGGTAAATTCTGTTTTATTTAATTTGACCTGCACTAAATGTCGATCTTAATTTGTCATCTGTTCCTCACACGTCCGGCAGATATTGTTTTTTTTTATGTTATGTAAAATATTCAGGTGTACATGTCAATGCTGTGAAAGCATGCCCACTGCAGATGAATGTGTATGCTGCAGAGAGATCTGGCAGGTGATGGAACAAATAGACAGTTTGCAACCTACTGACCAGATAGAAGACACCGACGGGGAACCAAGGTGCATTATTAGCCACCCAGGCTTTAGAGAAGGCTCTCAGTGTTTGGACACTGAAAATAGCGTATCTTCAATACAAACAACAACACAGAGCAGTTGATGGCCCACTACACCAGTAAGTAAATATTGATTGACCCAACTGCCTATTGCAGCTTTGCTTTCATCTAATACTTTTAGTCGCTACAGATATGATGGTACACTTTTAAAGATACCATTAAACTCTTTCAAGCAGTCAAAAACAGCTTGGCTTTTATGTTTTCTGTGTATGCAAGTTCAATGTATGCTTGGGAAAAGAAACAACTACACATGTGAGGAAATATATAAGAGGTCTATGATTCTGTCAAGCAGTCATGTACAACCTCATATTTATTTTTTACAAGTAAAATAAAAATATCAATAGCCAATTTGTAAACATTGCTACATAATAGTACTACATAACATTTTATTTTTCTCCAAATATATTTATAATCTGTATACTCTTTTTTCATTAGGAAGTATCGATATACAGCTTATCGACGGTTTGTACGTTGGTGCTGGGGTGTACTCAGCCCAAAAATCAGAGTCCCGCTTGCCTGCATGTGCTGTAACCGAGATACGGAAGACTTACCCTGAACCGGGAGGCCGCTATCAGGGATTTCAATGGCCAAATCTGTAATTTGACATAAATCATGCAGCTGAACTGGTTAAAATGGTTTCACATGATGTAAATAATTTACAAAGTACGTCATTTACAATATTATTTTTCGGAAATTCGTGTACACTGTGACCTGACAGGCTTGAATTAGCACAAAACTGAACTACACATCGCTTCACCATCATGAATTGTTGGATCAAAAAAGTTTAGCGAGGTCCGGTTACACATATGTTGAGCGAAAATAGCGGAAGGATACAAAACAAACAATCCAGACGAGGCTGGTGTTTGCCACGTGTGACGTCACACAGCTGGGTTAATGGCTGGCAAGCTTTTTGCTACCGGAGCGGAATAACACGGGAAAGTGGCACACATTTCATGTTATTTGGGGGGTATTTATGGAAAGAATCATTGATGTTGATATGTCAAATGAAACAGTGGAAAGTAATGAAGCGATTTATTAACACAGAATAACGTTTATTTTGGACATTTCATGGACTTTAAAGATTTAAAATGCAGATATTTTAATGTCATATTACATTTTAAAACTAATCAAGAGCAGTTTGGCATTGAGTCTTTTATCAGCGAGTCAAACACATCTCAAGGGAAAAGTTATGTTTTTTTTTTTGGATTCTACCAACAATCTTAGGCAAATAAAAGTGAAAGTAAATGGTGTAATTGAGGTCATAATGATACATTGAAAGCTGAACAGCAACATAGTTAACACAGAAAACAGCAATAATTACAGAACACAATAATAAATATATGTATATGAGTCTGAAACTTGTTAAAGAAGTCATTCTAACTAAGACATTATACCCGAATAATCAGCCCATGTAATGGAGCACGGTTTCACAAATCTATTTTTGTTATTTAACTGCAGTTTTTTTACTCTCTGAAAAGCTGTTTATACAACTGTACCACATAATAACTTGGCAATAAAGTGAAAGACTAAAAAGCAAAAGAAAGAAAATCCTCTGAAAATTCTCTATACACCGGAAATGTTGGCTGAGTCACCTCCTGCTATTCTAGTCTGCAGAGACTATTACTGAACATCTTGGCAGAATGGCTGATCCATGTCACTTACAGTCATGGTGCCTCTGCGTCAATCACTGCATCCAACATGATCTGAATCGTATTTTTCCGTAAGCAGCGCTGATATTCACAAAGGATGCACACAGCTGTTTGACTCTTAATGAGGGGGAAATATAAACTGTGTCATCAATAACCATCTGCAGCTAATTCAGATCCCCATTATCATTGGACACTTTATGCAAGTATGATATCCTCAGTTGGTAGTCCTGCTTGTGGGTCTTCAGATTACTTTAAGGCTCAAGCCCCGCCACCAATCATACATTTTTGTTTTACACCTTTAAGAACCTTATGATTTAAATAAGGGTATAAAAGTGGACGTACTGGGCACTTCATTGGGTCTTGGAAGGGGAAGGTGGATGAGGTGTCCCTTGCATTGTGCTCCCAAAACAGCTGGGAGTACTGGTGTGGGAAGAAAGACCCCTGGACTGGCCGGCTGAAGCGTCTGGACCTCTTCCCTGACACTTAATAGTGCTAGACAAAAATAGTTCTCACAGGTTCAAAATAATTAACAGGAGGTAATCAAAGTACCATTCAAAGGTACTTTATTTTGTCAATGAAAGAAAACAAAATCCGAAGAGACCTATGATTATACTGCTATGCAACAGCTGTATTAGCATAGTTAAAGCTAAAGCACCCTTGTTCCCTATTGGTTGACTTTGGTGAAAGACTATGTTACACTTCCCATTTTCTTTGATTTACAATATTTTCGCATATATTTTCTCATTATGTCCATGGTTAAGTTATTGCTAACTTGAACGAAACTTGAACTATCATGTGGGACGGGGATTTTCACTATTTGTACGTTTCCTCCTGTAGCTTTGCACTCCAATAACTTCCTAGAATGTGACGGAAAGTTTAACCTGAATACCTTAAAGGAACCCATCGCTTAACCTTGACACGCTTATATCTGCAGTTTGTTAAGTGTGGAATTGGCACTGCATTATTTTGGTGGTGATTCTGGTCACGTCAGAACAATGGTGTTTATCAAATGTCATTCCAGCTGATGCTTTTATGTAAAGATCATGATAATGTTGTTCCAGGTGCATGCTGTAGGTGGCTATGCAATGTTACAGGTGTACAAGTTATATTTCTAGAGATACTGGAAGAGTGGGACTGAATTGGGAAAGTATCCTGGAAATAAGTGAGAGAAACTAACTATTAATAAGAAATCAACAGAAGAAATAATAATAGTGAACTTCCACAACATTGATCATGAGATACTGGAATTACAACTGGCATGTTTTCCAGTCAGCTAGTTGCAATTAGTTGCAAAAAAGGAAATTACTCAGGTTAATAATGTTTTTAAATCCTTTTTTCCCTTATGTTTTTAAAGTACTCTTAAAATCTGAAAAACAATAAATGAATCAAATGTTCTGATTAAACAGTGTGTCACTATACACCCAGGTGAAAATAGCCACTTTCTCAATGGCAACTACTGACACCTGGGTGCAAATAGCATTGTTGGATACAGATATCTGGGTGCAAATCAGACTTGGTCTACTCGCACACTGATGGACAGAATTGGGAACATGTCCTGGAAATAAGTGTGAGAAACTAACCGTTAATAAGAAATCAACGGAATAAATAAACATGAACACTTGTGAAATGTGAACTTCCACAACACTGAGCATGAGATACTGGCATTATAACTGGCATGTTTGCCAGTCAGCTAGTTGCTATTGGCCCCAACATTTGGTCGCATCATATGCTTTTCTGGTTATTACCCGTCCCCTTGTGTGTTATGTAGCTTTTACTGCATGTAAAGGGTCTGCAAAGTCACAAACCCTCAAAGTACACACAAGCGAGTAAAACTCTAACACAGAAAATACCTTTCTATGCTGCCCCAGAACGCCTCGTTGGAGATTTTTCTATTTCAATTTTTTTCTTCCGGGGCCTATTAACGTCACTAAGTTTGGACCAATTGGCACACAGCTATAGAACAATAGGCACACCCCTCTGCCAGGATGGACTCCCGAGCAGCTCATTTCCCGCTGTGTTTCCTTGGATGCAGCAACCAGGAAACGACACCAGTAATCCACCTCACACTGTCCGCTCCTCGAGCCCCACAGGGCGGAGCAACGAGCCCGGCAACGTCCCGCCAACACGGCACCCAGACCCCACGCAGCATTCTCATCTGTTTGTCATTTTCTGGTTGCTAAAAAACACCATTGTAAAACTTAAACACTGATGTTCAGCTTTAACAGTGGTTGACTAATCAGAACAGAGTGGGCGAGCTGACCAATCAGAGCACAGTGGGCTCATAGGGAGGGGGGGCAGGAGCTCCAACAAGCCGTGTAGGACAGAGTGAATACACATACTATACAGAGATGCTGTATGAGAAACCAATGTGAGTTTGGAAAATTGCACAATGTAAATCTATTCTAGTAGACCTCAACAATGGAATTATGATCAGTAGAAATGGCCAAAACATGGGACCTTTAACAAAAGGTCCTTGAAAATTCTACTTTAGATTCATGAAGTGTACTTAAACCTTAGATTTGATCTCATTGTCTTCGTAAATTGAAGCCGTCTGCCGGTTGATCCTTATTAGCAGGTTAACGCACTGCTTCTCTCCAGAAAAGGGCATGTGCCAGCAAGGCCGGGGTCGCACAGAATTTGAAATTGAAACGAGGGTGCACCACTGGACTCCAAATGAAAAAAGAAAAGCAAGAAGCAAATGGCAAACAAGTTTCTAATGTATAAGTCAGTAATATAATTGTATCACAGTAACTCAATTTTCTAATGAATGAATAAAGAGGAGTTAAGAGTGTTTGCACAAATTATCTTCATATTTTTAAATTGCATATTGAAGATTTCACTCCCCGACAAAGGATACAGAGAAAGAACAATCATAATTCATAATAGGACACAAGGAAAATAATCTAACAAATCATAAGAAATGTTAAAACATTTTCAATTATTTAACTTTAGAATCAAAAGTTAAGTTTGCTCTTGAGTGTGTAGATTCAGATTTTTAAGAAGAAATATTAAATAGTGAAAAATGGTGAAAGTCATCTTTATTAAATCTGCACAATTGAGTGTTGTTAGGGAATAATTATCCTGGACTCCTAGATATCTAACCTTTTTGCCCTTTGACGTTTATGACCAACCCTAAAGTCTGTTATCTCCTTTAAGGAAAGGGGCTGCTTCAGTCATAGTTGTTGTTCCCAGTTTATGACCGGGCAACTCTCGGTCACAGATGGTTATTGTTGTGGGTACACTGGAACGCTTCCTTTTCTGGTGTTTGTGGACATAAGTGTCAGACGCAAGTAATTCATTGTTCCCAGCTGTTAAGGCTATCTCGTCAAATACTGTATGTTGATTACTCTCTGTGAACCAGTTAAAAGGTCTAGCAAGAGAAAGGCGCTTCAGAATTGACGTGGCAACTCTCCCGTGCAGTCAGATCGTGACTGCTGTGACTTGTGATGTGAATCTGTCACGATTCTTGTGTTGTGTCACGTTTTTAGTTTTGTGTGTATGGTAGTGGGTGTTTTTCTGTTCTCCTTGTCATGTTTTCTTCCCTGTGTATTGTCTGGTCTTTCTCCCCGTGTTTCCCTGTCTGTCGTTAGTTTCCCTGGTGTGTGTAATTTCCCGATGGTTTTCACTAGTGATGTGTCGGTCGCGAACGAGCCGATTCTTTTGAACGGCTCTTTGGTATGAACGAGGGGAACCGAGTCATACTTGGTGAGAGCCGTTCTTGTTATCGTTCAATTGTTAGTCCGCACTCACTGCCTGCCAAAATCCACTCGCCTGTTAAAAAGCTTGATTTTGTTCCCCAAACGTATTCTGTGAAGACCCGCCCCTACTCTGATTAGTAGGTTTCAGCAGGAGGAGTGAGATGGGGTGGGTCTTAACGGAATACGCGAGAGAGAGAAGTCATAACAAGTGGTAGGCTACAGGACAGGTAGACGACGTGTTTTTCGGATGGAAAATGAGCCAAACGCGAAAACGCAGCAGCATTTTGATGAACTTCAACCAAAAAAGCGCACTATTTGTAAAGGCAAAATATCCTTTAAAGCAGGGTCAACAAATGATCTCCATCGCCACTTAAAAACACAGTATCTAATATTAAGAGTTGCGTGAATTTCATTCAAGGCAAGGCAACTTTATTTACTTAACACATACGGAGGGTAAATTCAAAGTAGTACATTCACGGACATGAATGACATGGATATGGCACCACCTTGTGTCGTGTTTACAAAGCAGATTATTGACATTAGGTCTGGCAATACAGTCAATCATTATCCTGGTGATTATTTCACAGACAAACCAAGTAACCCCGCCAAAAAAACGGCTCTTTTGAACGGCTCTTTTGAACGGCTCTTTGAAAGGAACGGAGCCATAAGATCCGGCTCCCTTCAAAGAGCCATAAATCCCATCACTAGTTTTCACCTGTCATCCCTTCTGTGTCTCCTGTGTTCATCAGCATCAGTCCCTCCCCTGATTGTTCGCACCTGTGTCTAATGCGGCTTTCACACCAGCGCTTTTCCCTTTCTAGCTCTGAGCTAGAGCTTTTCTGGTTCAGCTCCGGTTTCCCTTTTCTGCTCCCTCTCTGTTCACACCGCCCAGAGCCCGACTGGTGCAGCCGCTGCTGCGTCATGACGTCACCGTTTACATCGCTGATTTGCTCCCCAACGGCGCTCACAACAACAACGGGGGACTGTGTCGGGTCGATGATCGTGTTGCTTTTAATCACACAGTCAGATTAAATAAAAATAACGACTTCTCCAAGCTTATACTTTTCTCCAGAGTGCCGTGGTTCATTGTTTATTAATGTGTTTCAGCGGCATTTACCGATCGCTGCAGTGCTGGCTGCTCTTCCACGGGAGTTTATTCTCCCGTTAGCTCCGGGTTAGCTAATATTTTAGAGCGGCCTCTCTAAAGTATTCACTGTCTGAATGTCACACAAGCAGCTGACACATATCCCCAATTCCCCTTAAGTATGTGTGTCAGTCTGAATTGACGCTGTTTGGCATCACAACGCTGTTATTAAAGTGTCTCTGGTATAAAATGGGTGATGTTAGCATAGCAACCGAAGGTAAACTGACTACTTGCTTTGCTATCCTATTGTGGCATAAACCGTTTTCTACAGGCACATTTTACCGGCATATTTTTCATTATGATTCTACTTGTGATAGTCGGACACGACAACCTGTGCAGCCTATGTATTGATTCCATCCGATAGCTGCTATAATACAAAACAAAACGTCTGCCTGCTCTCCACAATGATCAATAACAGTGAACGGATGGTCAAAGTAAGGTACAAATAAACAGAATCACACGAAGCCTGGTTATTGTTGCCTGACTTTATAAAGTGTGTTTCTTTTTATAAATGTGTGGTTGCCTTCTAGTCACTTTGCTCAGCACTACTGCTTGTAGGCAGGCATGACGAGACTCTTCAGTTGACCCATGTTCAGGGGAGGTGGGTTTGGTTTCCTGCACGCCTTGACGTAAGCGACGCCGCCTCTTAGCTCCGAAGCACTTGCCTCTAGACCGACAATGTTTTGGAGCTGGAAGTGAACCGGATTCCGGAGCTAAGAGGCGGCGCCGCTGCGTTGTGAACAGGAAAAAATGGTACTTTTCAGGCTCCAGCTCCGAGCCGGAGCTGAAAACGCGTTGGTGTGAAAGGGGCATTATTGTCATGTGTTTAAATTCCCCTGTCTCCTAGTGTTCAGTGTCAGTTCGTTTTTGTCTCTTGTCATGTTCAGGTCTATGCGTTTTGTCTGTTGCCATGGTCAGTGCTTTGCTCTTGTCTCTTGCCACAGTCAGGTCTATGCTCTTTTGTGTTCTTGATAAGTTTGATCCTCACTACGTGAGCGTTTTTCCTTTTGTTCTCATTTTTGTCATCTAAGCTAGAGATTTGATAGCGACCATTTTTTGTTGTTAATTTTTGCTATATCTTGGAAAAATAAAGTATCTTACCAATACTTTACCTCTGTCTCCCGGGTCGTGCAATTGGGTCCTACCTCCTAAGTGTCTGAGTTCTTAACAGAACCAACTGACTATTATGGACCCAGCAGACTCAGCCTTTTTGATGCTACAGGCGGAAAGTCTTGGGTACTCACTGGAGTACATTTTTTATACGTGGAAAGGCGCCTCATCTAGACGGGGTAGAGAGGCTGCGTTGAAGGAGGCACGTCAGGAGGTTGCTCGCAAGCCCTGGCTCTGGAGCTTGTTGCCCGAGTGGCTTAAAGTCCATGTAATGTCCAAAATAAATGTTATTCTGTGTTAATAAATCGCTTCATCACTTTCCACTGCTTCATTTGACATATCAACATCAATGATTCTTTCCATAAATACCCCCCAAATAACATGAAATGTGTGCCACTTTCCCGTGTTATTCCGCTCCGGTAGCGAAAAGCTTGCCAGCCATTAACCCAGCTGTGTGACGTCACACGTGGCAAACACCAGCCTCGTCTGGATTGTTTGTTTTGTATCCTTCCGCTATTTTCGCTCAACATATGTGTAACTGGACCTCGCTAAACTTTTTTTATCTAACAATTCATGATGGGGAAGCGATGTGTAGTTGTGAGCTGTGAATGTTTCCTGATTGCTATAAACATTGATCATGGGTGCTGGAAGATTGTGCACAAAACTCGGGTCAGAATTAAGTTACTACAGGTGTTATGCCAGCTTGAGCTAAATGTCACCAGAGTACAGTGAACTTGCCTAGTGACTGAAATATATAAAAGTTGAAGTGAAATAAGTAAGGCCAAAAATGAATTACGTCTGAATATCTTTATTATTTTTACCTTTTTACCGCAACCCGACCCGAACCCGCATATATATAAGCAGTGACAACGTGCAATTATTAACACACGCAGTTGCATATTTGGCTCAAAAAGCCTGGGATGTTGTTTATTTTCTCCATCTAGGTTGACACCAAAAGCCTCCCAGACGTTGGATTTCGCTCTTGAAGAAGAGTTATTGAAAATGGTGTATTCTCCGCTAGAGAGCTTCACCTCAGCCATTCAGAATGTGGTGCGCTCAGCAGCAGATAGATGCGCTGCAGAGGTTATGATTATGCTCGGTCCCGCGGAGGAGAGGTCTGAGGATTTAAACATTAAACTAAATTATTATTGTTTAAATATATTTATTATGCAACACCCGCAACCGGACCCGCATCATCTTTGTTTTACCCAGAAGCGAACCCGGAAAAAAGCGTTTGAAAAAATACCACCCGCAAATCACCTTTTTTGCGGGTCACCCGTCGGGTACCCGCGGATACCCGACCCGATGCAGGACTCTGCTATCTGGTCAGTAGGTTGCAAACTGTCTATTTGTTCCATCACCTGCCAGATCTCTCTGCAGCATACACATTCATCTGCAGTGGGCATGCTTTCACAGCAATGACATGTACACCAGAATATTGTACATAACATTAAAAAAAAAACAATATCTGCCGGACGTGTGAGGAACAGATGACAAATTAAGATCGACATTTAGTGCAGGTCAAATTAAATAAAACAGAATTTACCATTCAGTATTGCCGACTCGAGTCTCGCCGGCTGCGGAATCCGCTTCTCTTTCACAAGTTTCTGCCTCGTTGTTCGATTGCCGGGCAGGAGGCTCGTACTGATAAGGCAAGATGCCTTGAAGTGAAAGGCTAGCTGGTTCACTCTCTACTTCTGTAACTGAATCCAGATAACCCACCGAATCTGAGCTTGAATGATCGCTCTCGCTGTCGCTGTCTGAAGTTGTCGCGTTGCTTGCCATTTGGACTGATTTGATCAAATGGCAATGTTTGCCACGTGTGACGTCACCGCTCGTTCGGGAGTGATCGGGGGCGTACTCGGCAAACTTCGGAACCAACATCGGTTTTTAACGTATATGTCATTTAATTATGACCAAACTTTAAACATTTTTATTTATTTTTATTCTGGTGATATCTAAACTACATGTTAAAAAACACCTGTGTTAGATGCATTACATGGCCTTTAAGGATTTTACAAGTAGCCCTGAGTGCCAGCCTCAAGCCTCAAACCCCTTCTTGGGATCCCGCCTGGCCTTGGGAGGCCCACGGATTGTCAAAATAATCTTTAGGAGACACAAGAACAAGATTCCAGCCCATGCTCCAGTGCCGGCCCAAACAGCCATTGTTACCAGCTCCAGAACCGGCCCACAAGGCCATACTTCCGTGCTCCATTACCTGGCTTACACAGCCAGGGTCCAGGCTTCTGCTCTGTGCCCAGCAGCCATGGTTCCGGCTCCAGTGCTGGCCCCAGCAGCCATGGTCCTTGCCCCAGAACCGGCACCAGCAGCCGTGGTACCGTGCTCCAGTACCATCCCACACAGCCATGGTTCCGTGTTCCGGTTCCTTGCCCAGCAGCCAGCAGCCAGCAGCCATGGTCCCTGCTCCAGAACCGGACCTTCCAGCCATGTTTCCGGGTCCAAAACCGGCCCACACAGCCATGATCCAGGCTTCAGTTCCGGTTCCCACAGCCATGGTTCCGGCTCCAGAACCGGCCCATGCAGCCATGGTCCCTGCTCCAGAACCGGCCCATAAAGCCATGGTTCCGGCTCAAGTACCGTGCCCAGCAGCCATGGTCCTGTTGGCTCTCCGGCCGACGCCAGCTCCCCGTGTCCTGTCGGCGTACCGGCCGACTCCAGCACCTCGTCTCCTGTTGGCTCTCCGGCCGACGCCAGCTCCCCGTGTCCTGTCGGCGTACCGACCGACTCAAGTCCCCTTTCAAGTCACTTCTCAAGTTCCCTCTCGAGTTCCCTCTCGAGTCCCCTTTCAAGTCACTTCTCAAATCACCTCTCAAGTTCCCTCTCGAGCCTCCTCTCGAGTTCCCTCTCAAGTCACCTCTCGAGTCACCTCTCAAGTCACCTCTCGAGTCCCCTTTCAAGTCACTTCTCCAGTCACCTCTCGAGTCCCCTCTCAAGTCCCCTCTCGAGTCTCCTCTCGAGTCACCTCTCAAGTCCCCTCTCAAGTCCTCTCTCAAGTCCCCTCTCGAGTCTCCTCTCGAGTTCCCTCTCAAGCCACCTCTCAGTTTCCCCCTCGAGTTCCCGCTCAAGTTCCCTCTCGAGTCCCCTCTCAAGTCACCTCTCGAGTTCCCTTTCAAGTAATCTCTCGAGTGCCCTCTCAAGTCACCTCTCGAGTCTCCTCTCGAGTTCCCTCTCGAGGCTGCTCTCGAGTTCCCTCTCAAGTCCCTACCCAATGTCCTGGTCCGTTGGATGTTCCGCTGGGGGTCCTGCCAACCCTATGTCCTGTGCCATTGGAGGCCCCGATGACTACTGTTCTGCTGGGGGTCCTGCCAACCCTATGCCCTGTACCGTTGGAGGCCCCGCCGACTGCTCTTCTGCTGGGGGTCCTGCCAACCCTATGTACTGTGCCGTTGGAGGCCCCGACGACTACTGTTCTGCCGGGGGTCCTGCCAACCCTATGTCCTGTGCCGTTGGAGGCCCCGCCGACTACTTTTCTGCCGGGGGTCCTGCCAATCCTGTGTTCTGTGCCGTTGGAGGCCCCGCCGACTGCTCTTCTGCCGGGGGTCCTGCCAGCCCTATGTCCTGTGCTGTTGGAGGTCCAGCCGACACCTGTTTCGTCGGGGGTCCTGCCAACTCCATGTCCTGTACCGTTGGGGATCCCGCCGACTGCTCTTCAGCCGGGGGTCCTGCCAACCCTATGTCCTGTTGCGTCCAGGGTCTCATCTGCGCCTGGCCCGCCGGGGGTTCCGCCAGCTCCTGCCCGGCCTCCTGAGTTCCCAGCGGCTTTTGCCCTCGAGCCCGGTCTCCTGTCCTGAGTTCCCCAGCCGAGGACTCCACCATGAACTCTGCCTTGCCCCCGGGCCGTCCGCCCGAGTGCTCCACCATGAACTCTGCTTTGCCCCCGGGTCGTCCGCCCGAGGACTCCGCCATGGACTCTGCCTTGTAACCGGGCCGTCCGCCCGAGGACTTCACCATGAACTCTGCTTTGCCCCTGGGTCATCCGCCCGAGACACCCATTATGGACTGTGCTTTGCTTCTGGGTTGTCGTTCCTTGTCTCTTGCCACAGTCAGGTCTATGCTCTTTTGTGTTCTTGATAAGTTTGATCCTCACTACGTGAGTGTTTTTCCTTTTGTTCTCATTTTTGTCATCTCAGCTAGAGATTTAATAGCGACCATTTTTTGTTGTTAATTTTTGCTATATCTTGGAAAAATAAAGTATCTTACCAATACTTTACCTCTGTCTCCCGGGTCGTGCAATTGGGTCCTACATCCTAAGTGTCTGAGTTCTTCACAGAATCCTCCGGCCGATACTCCTAAATAAACCATCAGTGTTTGACATCAAAGCTCCTGCTCGTCTCGTGTCTCCTTCATGAGTCGGTTACTCCCACTGCATTGCTACACAGAAGTTTCCCCCACAGGTGTTATAAACAAATGTATCTCTAAGACTAATTGTTAAATGCAGCCCACATGAGGTTGACAGTCACAGTGACTTAAATGATGTTGTTTGATTTATAAAATACACTCTAAACAAACTGTGAGTAATTGTGTTTAAATAAAAAGTTATAACACAGAATTATTTATTTGAATTCATTGTCATTTTTCAAATCAGCAATAATGTGTTATCCAGCATCATGGCAATCTAATTTAAATGAAGGAAAAAGGAATACCAAAATGATGTTTTGCTCTTCAAGTGCACCTATCATGCTATTTTTAGGCAATAGCATAGGTCTCAGATATATACAAATAAAAAAAAACATGTCTATGAAGTGTTTTGCTCAAAATACCAAACAGATAACTCATTCTAGCCATGAATCCCTCTATTTCACTTCCTGTTTCAAAAATGCTGATTTAGGGTATAAAGCTTTAAAAAAAAAAGATTGATAGAACATAAAAAAGAAGGGGGCTGAGCTCATGCGGGACCAGGCAGATACTGTCTAAACTAAATACTGCCGTGATGAAACGCCATATCATGGATTATCAAGGATTATTTCTGAAACAGTATGGAGCTCAAAGGCTTTCTCTCTTGCGGGTTATACCACAAGGTGAGTTCCTTTTTATTTCCTGCTTCTTCACACACATGCTCTCTCCAGTACAGGTTAGCTCTGAGTGTTAACGATGCTAATGTAAACACCGACCATATTACGTCCAAAACAGTCGGGCATTGTTTCTGATGGCAACTTTCTGATAGTGCCGTGGGTCCACATTTCCGATATCACGTCATATCGGACGCAAATCTGGATCAGCTCCGTTGTACCCCCGTTTTTAGAGATTTGGGTACGGAGGAAAATAGAGAGGGTTTTATTTTCTGACGCTGCGTGAGTTCCCTGAAACACCGGGGACACATATTTATGTATAAAACGCATTAAAAAAGTGCATTTTGCATGATAGGTCCCCTTTAACATCTCGAAAACAATAAATGAATAAAAGGTTCTGATTAAACAAAGTGGCTTTATACACCTAGGTGAAAATAGCCACTTTCTCGATGGCAACTACTGACACCGCGTGTAAATAGCATTGTTGGTTGCAAATGAATGCATCTGGGTGCAAATCAGACTTAGAGTACTCACACACTGATGGACTCAAACTCGGACTCTCAAGTTTTGCCTCAAGTCCGGATGTACTTAGCCCCAGGTGTGTGCAGCTGCGATGCGATTTCCTTTACCTATATAAATATATATATATAATATAATCCACTCAGATGAATACATGATGACTCAGACTTGGAATCTGACTCGAGCACAAGTAATGATGACTCAGACTTGGACTCGACTCGGACTGTAAGAGTGGGGACTCGAGAGGGACTCTGACTTGAGAATTGGTGATTCGACTACAACTCTGGTGCAAAAATTATATATTATATACACAATTCACAATAAATCATTTTTTTTCGCCTCTTGTGGACAAAATTATTATACAACAAAGACCCAGAAAAAAGGTTGCTGCATAATAACCTTTTTTTTCATATTGAAAACATTTTGTACAGATCATGAACAATGTATGGCACTTTACCCTAGCAACAACATCCACCAAGGGCTTCCACACAGTCACAGCAACCAATGACATGATGCATATTTTCTTTTGTCATATCTTTAGTTGGCAGCAAATCTACCACAACACGAAAGAAAAAAGCTATTGTGTTACATCACTGCTGAACCCGGTCCTCTAAGCTAAATACTCATTGTGCTTAATGACTCCCCGAGCAACTTAACTCATTATATTTGTACTGCAGTGAATGAAGCTAGGCCCCTATAGAGGCATATGCCAATCCATGCCCTACTATCAAAGGAAAAGGTCAATTACAGTTGCGTGTCCAAGGACTCTCTATCATAGCCTGACCTTTAGCTTCATGTGCCACGAAAGTCACAAGAGCCCCATCCAAATGTCACATGTTTCTGATTCCCAATGCTTTGGATTGTTTACCGTGTCCAATTGGTAGTGATTCAGTATTTGTGACCTGCTTCCAGTGGTGAAGCCAGATTGTATACTTAAGGCAAAACAAATCCATTCAAAGCATTAAGATGTAGTGCAACAGAAAAATATAAAATGACATTTAAATACATGTCAAAATAGTTATTAAAAGGACAAAAATGAAAATATAACAAGCTAATGTAGAATAATACAGGTATACAATACAAGAATACAAGTTAAAATGGTAGGTATTTGATTTAATAGAAAGCAGAGGTAAAAAAGAGTTGCAACTAACCCCCAGATTTCTGGTAGTTTGTTCCAGACAGAAGGAGCATAAAAACCAAATGCTGCATCTAAATGTTTTGTTCTGACTGGGGACAGAGAGCAGAAAGGTCCCAGAAGACCTGAGAGTTCTGGATGGTTCATTCATGTAGCAGGAGGTCAGAAACATATGTTGGCCCTTAACCATTCAGAGCCTTATAAACCATCAGCAGTATTTTAGAGTCTTTAACAGACAGGAAGCCAGTGTAAACACTTCTGAACTGGAGTGATGTGATCCACTTTCTAACGGTACGTCCACACGGTTCCGTTGCGTGCTTCAACGGAGACGCTTCCCATTCACTTTGAATGGGGTGACGCGACGCTTTGCCGAACTGCATTGTGGTTCTGTCGCGTCGCTTTGCCTCCGTTGCTCGCTTCGAAAGTTGAGAAAAGTTCAACTTTTCAAGCGTAGATGCAAGCGCCAGCCAATCAAATCATATGCCAGTACAAGGGCTAGCCAATCAAACCGTGTGCTTGTGTGTCCGGGGCGGGAGATTAATGTGATTGGTTGTTGTTCGCACGCCAGACACGCCCACCGGCAAGCTTCAACTCGACGGAACCTTGTGGACGTTACGTTAGTGTTAGTGAAGACTCGAGCAGCAGCATTCTGAATAAGCTGCATCTCACTTTTTTTTAATGGAATAGATTTTTTTGTGAGACCTGTAAACCACCATACCAGCAGCCTACTGAAGATAAATCAATGGACATGTTTTTCCAAATCCTGCAGAGACATAAGTCCTTTAATCTTAGACACAGTACATTGTTACGTGATAGTATGCTGTCTTTGTAATTGTCATAATGTGATTGTTGAAATTCAGGTGCGAGTCCATGACCTCAAAACTGTACTTAAATAAAATATTTGATAATATAAATCCCACCACTCTAACATGTTTCATTAGGCTGAATATAAACTATAAACCAAGGCTATGATATACTCTCCCTTTTTGCTTTCTTTCAGTAAATATCCTGACTTATTTGGATATTTTTTCATCAACCTTCAGAATGTATTATTATGACAAATAAATTCAATTTTAGTAATAATCTCATACTGAGTAAAACAAAACCTTGAGGGGTCCATTGCTGTTATCGGTCTGCTGCAGGAAAATGACAGCACTGGTCATTTATTCAGACACCTTAATTATTTCCTATTTACATTTTGTGGATAAGAAACCCCTTGTAGTTGTTTGAATAATCTTTCAGAAGCAGCAAAACCTTTTAGGAGCGGGTTAGGGTGGATGGAGCAGGAATTTGAATATTACGCATGCTGTCATGGTCACGTGTTGTTGATCAAAACTGTCAAGTTCTTCCGGGTTGTGGCCTATATTGACAGCACTCTCACAGAATAAGGCAACAGATCAAGTACGCAACACACAATAAAAAACTGAGAAAAATACCAACGGCGTCTCTGAAGCCTCACACACACTGGGTGTTTCTCAATGTCGAAGACGCTTGCTTGGTAGCACATGTCTTCCGAGTCACTTCCTTCAGAAGCGAGGCAAGAATCCTTCCTAGCCTCGGAAAACAAAGAATTGTGGAACAGGCTAACAGGTGTGCGAGGCCCCATCTTAAATGTAGCGCTATTTCTGCCAAAGATTTGGAAATTAATCCGTGCGCAAAGCATTGTGACGATTTTAAGATCGCGGAGTCTAGACATGTGCAGCCTCAAAATTTCTCGCTACGAAGTACGCCGGCCTCTGTAGAATTCCGAGTATGCTGGACAGTGGAACAGTCCTTCGGCGGCACTCGATGACGTAGTATGCTTGAAATAGTGGCTCTGGAGCTGCCTTCCTCGACATTGAGAAACACACACTGTCGCCAACTTCTCCCTCCGTGGCTTTGGGAACAAAGACCGCCCATCATAATTCCTGCCTCTTTTGTTGCCGTGTTACCGGAGGCGGCATTAATATTTTTTAATAACAGCTCGCTGATCATTCAGGAAAAGTAGCCTACACTATTCAAAATAAAACAAATAGCCTACCCCTATTGGTATTGAACAATACTATAATAATAATAATAATAATAATAATAATAATAATAATAATAATAATAATAATAATAATAATAATCCAAACAAAAATACTTACACATAATTATTTATCCGTCCGTTTTTATCAGATATTATTATTCTTCTATTAATGTTGTCTTTCGTCTCGACAAAAACTGTTCCCTAATTTTCATAAAAATACCACTATTTTGACACAATACTCAAGGTCTTCTTACTAGTATTTTCTCTGGAGCTTTCAAGCTATTTAATAGGAACTGTTTTAATAAAATGATACAAGAATGAGTCTTGAAACCTGGAAATAAGTCTTAATTTAGCCCCTTCCGATTCTCTCGTCTTGAGGTGTATCGTTTTTTTGATGACATTTTTAACTTTGTGTCATAAGACATAAAATATGCAAGTATATATCTCACCTAACTTCCTAACTGTTGTCTAAATGAGAATACAAAATGTTGTCACAATAAACATGAGACGACATTAGACATTAGGTGATGCATAGCTATGGGAATGTGATGTAGTTACATACATAGCCCGTAGCTATTTACTTGTGGGAAAACTATTTACACCTAAACTATTCTAAAACTGGTGCTAAAATATGGAGATTATACTGTGATGTTGTTTGTTTCAAGCCCAACATTAGCTCTTTACCTTTGGCAATAGCATGTACTCTTTAACAATCATAAAGTGGTGTCAATGGATGTTAATTATCCTGCTGTGTATTTTCTACAATATTCCAGAATAAAATTGGAAAAATTCCATTGCATTTAGTCGAAGGAGCCCTTGCAATGCTAAATTCCAGGTTGGACATGTAATATGCAAAGCATTTTTAAGTTTTAAAGTCATTTAACACCCCATTCTCCTTCCAAACAATTTTATACCTCACTTAAAGTGCAGTGATTCCTTTTGAGCCATGTGTTACATGGTGCATGCAACACATTATACAGGGAAAGGCAGTAGTGCTGCATGACCATATTTTAGTCTAAGGGATTGATTTCCCTTCATGGACCTTTGAAGTGCTGATGATGCAGGCTGACACTCAGCTAAACTTATATCATGTTCACTCCTCTTAGTTTGTTTGTGAATTTCCAGTTTGAAAAGCATTAAAAACGGAAAAGAAAACCTCTGGTCTGGACCACATAAATAAAAATTGACATCCAGTTCTCCTTGACAGTTGTATTTTCATCATACCATGCATTATGTTTATTACCCAACATGTGTCCTACACGAGGAATAGGAGTCCTAGACAATACTACAGTATGAGGTCCATTCTATGAACATAACATACTAACAGGGTGAGTAATTAAGTAAGTTTGTTCTTATTTAAATGTTAGTGGCTGTTTGAAAACAGTTTTAAAACTGCTATTAGACCTTCATGATCTGATATAAAATGTAAATAAAATCAGCATACTTAAAAAAAAAAAATCAAGACAAAATATTGTGCTAATTTTCAGGATCATAGTTCTGGGTGATTTGCCTTTACTGTGACATGTCTCCATGCTTCAATGTTCAGAAAGCTCATAATGCCTGTGCTGCAGCACCTCTTTTCACCCTCTGTCTGAAACCAGAGCCCAGTCTGCTTTGATTGGTTAGCTGACTAGCTCTATAGTGATTGGACAACTGCTTAGAGATCCCACCCCTTAGCCCAGGGGTGGGCAAACTTTTTGGCTCGGGGGCAAAGATGAGTTTTAAATTTGACAGACGGGCTGGGCCAGTAGCAGATCGGTAAAAAAATATTTAGCTGTCCACTCCTCATTATACACTCGGCACTCAATGTTGACTTTTCTTTTGTTTGGTCCACTCATTGTTACAGATGCAGGTTCAAAGGTGAATTAGTTTACGTGCCTTCTTATGACCCATACAGCGTTTTACGTCGCTGATTTTCTCCGCAACACCGCTCACAACAACATCAATAGAGGACTGCGTCGGGTAGTTTTTAATTATACGAAGTCAGATTAAATTAAAGAACTACTTCTCCAACCTTATACCTTTCTCCAGAGTGCCGTGGTGCATTGTTTATTAATGTGGTTCAGCTGCATTACCGCCCGCTGCAGTGCTGCTCGTCTGTCACCCCACTGTCACAAGTAGCTGATAAATATCCCCCATCCCCATAAGTGAATGTGTTTTAGTCTGAAAGCTGTTTGGCATCACAACGCTGTTATGAAAGTTTATCTGGCATTCTACAGGTGATGTTAGCTAATCAGACTATCTTGACTAATTGTTGCTATCATATTGTGGCATAAGCCATTTTCTACACGCATATTTTACCGGCGTAGCTTTCATTATGATTTTACTTGTGATGGCCACATATAGCCCATGTAGGCTATTGATTCCATCCGATAGCTGCAATAATACAAAACAACAGGAAAACGTCTGCCTCTTCACAATGGTCAATAACAGTGAACAGATGGTTATTAAAGTAAGGTAAAATCAACAGAATCACACTAAGCCTGGTTAGTGTTGCCTGACTTTATATAAGTGTTTTTATAAGTGTGTGGTCGCGTTCTAGTCACTTTGCTCAGCGCTACTGCTTGTTACAACTTGTATTCGCCGATCTTGCCGGGTTGCCGAGTGGGGCCAGCTGAGAGAATAGACCAGACTCCAGCAAAGGTAAATTGTGTCTAGAATGCGCCATCTAGTGGGATCAACTGAAATGCCGGGTATTGCAGGAAAAAGGCAAAATTAATGTGGTCTTTACTATAAATTGGAAAATGTTGTACCAATATTCGGCGGGCCGGATTAAAAAGCCCAACTGCCGTATATGGCCCGCGGGCCTTAGTTTGCCCATGCCTGCCTTATGGCCCGTCTACACTACAGGCATCGAAAAATGCTTTCAACGCTTTTTTTTTAATCTTCGCCGAACTGCATTGTGGGGAGCATGGCATGGCTTTGCAAGCATCACGAGCATCTATCGGCATCAAAAGTTGAACAATGTTCAATGTTCAACTTTTGAGGCTCGATGCTTGGCATCAGCCAATCAAATCCCGTTTATGCAAATCCCGTCAGTGCAAGCGCTAGCCAATCAAACCGCGTGCAAGCTGGGAGAGCCAGACCGCAGTTCATTTCCTCATATTCCAAACGAGATATTACGGTAGCAAATCACTCGGTTCTTTACGACCAGAACTATTTACCGGGATACAAACCGGAGGAACCAGGCATGGAGGGAGGTGGCAGAGACAGTGGGTGAAACTGGTAGGTTTTTCGCCTGTTTGGAGAGTTTATATCCAGTTTACTTTGTTTTAACATTGCTATTGCTTTGTATGTCGGGGGCGGGAGATTCATGTGATTGGTTGTTGGTCGCGTTGCTCGCAAAAAATCGCCAAGCTTCAGACACGCCCAGCTTGAAGATTTTTTGATGCCTGTAGTGTAGACGGGCCGTTAGCCTATCACGTACAATTTGTTAGAGCACTAGCCAATAGAAACTAGTGTTACATAGTGATGTCAGTATGTTACAGAAGTAAACAAAGTAGTCCAATGGAGACGTTTCATAAAATGAAATATAAGAATGTAAATGATTTTGCTACTTCCCAGTCACCACCAGAACGTAGTTTAAAAGGCTATACACCTTTTTCTTTTTTTAACAGGATTGTAGTTTATTATCTCTTAATTATAATTATAAATCTTCATTGTCTAAAAAAATAAAAAATACCCATGCTTTGTTTTACAATCATTCATTTTCAAATCCTTAAATCACATAATGTTATTGGTAATTATGACGCCCAAAGCTGAAGTGTTTAATATCTGATTTATTGTATATAATATCATAGCTGATCCATATATTTAGAAATGTGTGTGTGGCAAATGAGAAACAATATGTTCCAGCTACTTTTTGGTGCAGAGCTTCTCCAAGTTAAGACACGTCTTATTTGGATGGATTTGAAAAATTCCATCTGATTTATTGTTAAAAGTGTTTAGTAATTTCCACTCCATTAGTAAATTGCAGTAATTGATGAATGGCATGATCACACAAGATGATAACTTTCATTCACTTTCATTAAAATCTCATTATATGTCTTCCTCCGAAATAATTCAGTCCACAGTCTCTGACTCCGTGTTGATCCGACTTCCATATAGTTTGTGACTGTGACTAGAATTAGGTAGCCAGGCTTTATCCGAAGGTGACAATTCTGCCTACCAGACGCACTTATTAACCCTCAATTACACTCCCAAGTAGATTAGAACTTTATTCATCCAAAAATGGGCTTTTCATAGCAGCACGTTAAAAGGTATCTCAAAAGTAAAAAAATTATACAAAGATATACAAATAAACAAACAGTAAATATATACCAATCAACAGTAGAACTATACATACATCAATGGATTATCTCAAATATACACAATATAAATAAGCAGACACACACACACACACACACACACACACACACACACACACACACACACACACACACACACACACACACACACACACACAATAAAGGTACGCAAAGAAGATTTTAATTAAAATGTACATTGACTGTTAAAGCAGTGAGGTAGTGTGAGCACAATATTTGCAAGTATTTCAGGGTTAGTGAAATAATAATAACTATACATTTAGTTTTTATAACGCTTTTTCGGATACACAGTCATTTTACAAAAAACCTTTTCACACAACAAACAAGACATAGAAGATGAAGATTTGTAGTTCTGTATTTAATACTTTCTGGAATTTCCTTGAGGACAAGTTCTACACATGCGAAGCGGATCGCTCATTACCACTTATAGCACATTAGTCACCTAGACCTGTCCATGACAAAACAAATTGCAGTATAAGTACGTCCATACTAAATCTAGTGCTCTATGATGACATCATTGTTATATTGCTGAATGAACTGTCCTCTTTATTTCTTACCAAAATTAGCCAGCTAGCCCAACTCCCAAAGTAAAACACAGGAGTTATGAAATAATGTAACTTTACATTTCCAGCTTTGCTGTAGACTCAAAGAATATGGTAATACTTATTGACTTCCTGCTTCCTGTCTAGTTTACTTACTGTAAAAACACGAAACAAACTACCTGCAGGGCAAAACACCTCAGACATCGCCTACTGAATGAAAAATACAATTTCATCGTTATGGTCACTCAATATATAATATTTGTTTAATCTGTACAAAAGGCTAAGTGGAGAACCATCAAATTAGGCACTGTTTCATAGGACAGGACCACTTCAGCTTTATGCTAAGCTAAGTAAGCTTATCGGTAGCTGGTTCCAGCTTTATATTTACTGCAGACATGTGAGAGTGGTATCACTCTTATCTGTTTCTAAGCAAAGAAACAAACAAGCATATTCTTGAACGATTCTTTAAAAATGAAGCTGTGTCTCCTTTTGAACATCTTACATTAAAAAGTGTTCAGCTGAAGGGTGATTATTCCTTCTTGGAATTGTTACATAAATACTGCTATATGCCTGAAGAGCTCCTTATTTACAGTAATTCACACGAAAATAATTAGGAAAAGTATGAAAAACAACCTTGTATTAAACAATCTAATAATTCGGTGTGTAGAATTTGGTGTTTTTTCCTACCCTGACTTTTGATTCCAAGGATGGAAACAACTGCTGGCCAATCAGCATGGCCTTATGGGTAACAAGAAATACATCAAATGTTAATTAATCATAAACTATTAACTGATTTTTTTAGGTCCTGAAGATTGACATCTCCATCAACTTTTAAGTTTGTATATCAAACTTATAGTGTTGCAGCACTTAGTCGTAAGTTAGTAATGTCCTTTGATGGGCCAATCTAAACATGGACATATTAAAATAACTGTCCTCTTCCCTTAAATCACAGACTCTGCTGCCAGAATGTGGAAGAAACCATTCCATTCCATGTAATTTTATGGACAAAAACGTTTTGTTATCTAATCTGGTCACACTCTGTTTGGACATTTGTTGAAATTCAGACCCATAATGGGAATTTTCACGGCATTCAAGTTGACAGACAATGGCCCAACATGCTACAGTACATCACTAATGAATAACCCTGCTGCAGTCAAGCATAGCCGTTCACTCATACACATATAGGAACGTTCTATTGCTGTTTTTCTCACTCTCACGCACCATCAACACACACATATTCACATGTTTCCTGCTTTTATATCACCAAGTCATCCGCACTCTTAAGGCCTTGAAGCGAGGCAGCACCAGCACTGCCTCTCTCAAATGCCTCTAGGCGCTGCTTATTCCCCCGGGGAGTGGTGCAACTCCCTGCCAATTCCCTTCAATCCATCAGTGAGTTCCCCCCCAATACCCTCCCCCAGCGGCCCCACTCCTCCGTGCGACTCGCGTGCGCCAGTTATTTTCCTTTTTCTCACACCATCAGATTGACCGAGTGTTAGAGATTGGTGTGAGAGATTTACATAAGTGTCAACATAACACAAAAACAAAAGCAACACATTGCCGTTCGGGACCAGAGACCAGTTGGTTGTTCAGTGCCTTGCTCAAGGAGCAACTTTCCAGCAAGTCCACATTTATTTTTGTCTGATCGGGACTTGATCCGGCAACCCTTCAGTTCCCAAGCCAAGTTCTTACAGACAGGTTTTCTATCCAATAAATATTAGCGGTGTCATTAAATGAAAACAGTGTATCATATTATTTCACATTGCAGTCATATTTTTTGATAAATTATTAATAATTACAAGTTTAAAATACCATCTTTTGGGGGGAGAAATCACAAATACTAAAAGGTTGTGATAAATATTTAATGCAAACGGATAAGAGAAATCAAAGGGTTTTTTACTTTATTACAACATGATTTCTGTCAGACAATTTTCTGACACTTAGCATTGAAAAAGTCGCTTTCACTGAGAGCCGCTGGGATTCCCTTAAGTATATTGTGCGCAACAGATGGCAAATGCTTGGATGGAAGTATTCTTACTTCCGCTATCGTGAGCAATGACCCTGTCCTCTATCTTCCAGAAACTGGCTAACGCACAGGTGGTTCCAACCCAGTCTCACAAAAAAACGTGTAATAACTACGTTGGTCCACAACCTGGGAGGTAGTATTTCTACAAAAACGCCTCTGAAATTGTAGGATCCCTACGTTTTTTTGACCATTCATTTCCAATGGCTGGCTTCTATGTCACGTGATCTTAAAATTTCTCCCTACAGAAAAAAAAAACATGGCCGACATTCATTTTATTCTCTGTGGAAAATGCCTATTTTAAGGTTAGTTTGGCCATTAAAATGCGTTTTGATGTCATTTGATGCGAGAAATATGAGTTGTTATTTCAGATTATGTGTGCAGTGGATGTACATGATCTTTAGTTTGCTCGTTATTACGAAGATTACTTCAGGAAATTGTGTCTATTCAACGTTTTCATTGTTACCAAGGTGGTTGCTAGGGACGCTGCTATCGATATTATTTCTGTTATGTTGTGTAACTGTTTAATGGTGTTATCTTTATTGCTACCCCCTTCCCCGTCAATTTATAGTGTTGGTCCACAGGGCAAACGCATTAGTTTAACCAAATCCGCATCTCCTATATTTTGATCATTAATATTGAAAGCTAATTATTTTACGAGGCACTTTGTACATTACTACAATAAAACAACTATTTTACAAAAATACTAGTTGAAGCTGTAAAAAAAGGATCTTGGTGTTGTTTTGTTGTAGCAAAGGTTGATCCATTAATTAAACATATATATCTCAAATCGATCAACCTGAATACATAAAAAGTGAATGATGAATAGATGTAGTGTTACATCAATTTCATATACACTATGAGTATAAATAGATCAACTTAAATTTGGAAAATAAGTTTATTTAGTTGTTTTCTGTATAGAGCTTGAATGAGGACTATATTATTATTACTAATGTTGTTGTTGTTGTTATTATCATTATTATTATCATTATCTGCCAGTCGAATTACACACTCTTTGTGCTCAACCATTAGTTTGACCATATATCAATATATTTTTTTAAATGTTGTGGTTGTGGGTAAGTTTTAAACCATTATAGTATATTACCAAAGCTGACACGGCCTGGCATTTAAAAAAGTCAGACATTTTATAACTAATAGAATGAATATCAAGGGCTTACCGAAACACTGTGTTCTATGCAAATACTAAGTGATTATAAATAAATAAAGCATGTAGGAAATAATTCGTTTTAAATGCAAGTCAAAAAGTGTTTGTAGAGTGCCACCAAAGTAAATACTGCTACGGTACAATATACTAGAGGAGAGCAATTTCTGCAAAATCACAAAATCGCACTGCATATTATATGACCTTTGTGTTACTGATGTATTTGTACTCGTATGTGTTTATTCATTGAGTCATTGTAATTTACACTGCTACTGCAGGCAGCTTAAATAAAAATGTAATATTAGAAAACTGCAAACTATTATTTTGTTTAAGATCATATATGGGAAGACTCAGCACCACGGACAGCTCTCCTCCCCACCCCTCTCTCTCTCTCTCTCTCTCTCTCTCTCTCTCTCTCTCTCTCTCTCTCTCTCTCTCTCTCTCTCTCTCTCTCTCTCACTAACTAACTGTCTCTTCCGGGCGCACACTCCTCAGCTGGCTGTGTTACAGCTCCTCCCTCCTGTGTGGTGGCTTTCCCGACCAAAGCTCATTGGACGTGAACAGTTTCGCTGAAGAGCACTTTTTCTCGCTCCCCAAACAAGCAGACGGATAACCGAGGCGGCATTTATTTCCTATCGACCTGAGAGAAGCGACTTAGGTGTTAGGATAAGGTCTCCAACGGTGCTTCACCCCCCCAAATCACTGTCAGCGATGGGGACTGGGACTGGCTTCTTCCAAGGCTTGCACTTATCTCTGGGTATCTGGGTGGTGATAGCCGCGCATACCCTCCAAAATGCCCAGGCGAGGATAACTTCCGCATCTTGCAAGGTGCCAGTGCAACTTCACGGGGAGGAATTACAGCTGGGGATGCTCACTGACCCGACCGAGGAGCCGGGCACCCTAAAAAACATCCGAGTAGAGTTTAAGGAACTCGACCAAGATACTGGAGTGGACGAGCAGGAGACAGGGGTTTCCGTCGAGGTTGTCCCCCCTCAAGATGTGGATGGAGTTAGTACAACAGAACTAGGGTCAAATGAAGAAAGTCACAGCGGCAGTGATAAAGCAGGGGAGCAGAAGGGTGAGGATGTCGCGCTGCGGAGAGCGAAGAGAAGCGGTCCTGAGTTTGCCGAGTTCAGTGAGAGCGGGCGGACCGGCGTGGACGCCGGAGCTCCGGAGAACCGGGGCTCGTTGTTTGACGGACACAAGCAAGTGAAGTCCGATTTCAGATGGAACAGGCAGGAAGGGAGAGGGAATAACCGGCAGGATGAGCCCAAGATCATTAGCAGCACTTTCTCTCTGACGGGGGACTCAGCACACAACCACGCCGTGGTGTACTGGTCAGGGCAAAACAGCAGCGTGAGTAACCGTGATTTATTTGTCTCTTCGTTTTTCACAATCCACATGAAGAGTAGGGGGATTTTGAGAAACTCCGTGACGCACAGAGCTGAGACTTTGCGCTCTGTCGTGCCGCTGAGTTGTGTCTGTTAACAGGTGCGCTGGAAGCTACAGATGCGCACCGACGCACACTGAGTCCTAAATGCCAGAATTGTGCAGCGACTGTGAATTGTGTTCGGTCGTGACCTTTGACTCGCAGCAATTACGCACGAAAGCACTCTCTCTGCTTTTCTTTTCAATCACATCTTCAACAACTTGTATCCATATGTGCGCTGTCTGAAAGTCTGAGAATAATATTTTGTTTTTAGTGATTTAGTTTTGAAAAGTATTTATTTATTTGGAATTGGAGATATGCTAATGAATGATTCATTCCTCCCAAATGATGCAAGCTTTTTCATCCAAACTAATTGATTGGGGAAGGAGGGAGTCATATATTATTGCTCAATCTCCAGTAAACCCTTTAGATTATACATTTGTACTCTAACTGAAAACCTACAAAAGTATGTATTCATTTGGCTTTTTTCATTATTTAAAACAAATGTAATATTTGATTTGCCATACACTCACATTGCATCATTCTAAACTGTGTTTCTGCTTGAAACAATGGACGCAGGAATTAAATGCTGCACTAAATTGAAGGATCACAACAGCAGGGACATATATAAATTGTTTTATTTTAACCACTTAATTGTGCACTTTAAACCATTTCCAAACATTACAATACTTGCAGATCGTAAAGGGCTGCTGTGCATCAAGATGAGAGTGCACCAAGATGAGAGAACTTAAGGTCTGCTTGAAGGACATCATGTTGTCTTTTGTGTTAGTGTCACAACACAACTGTTGAGGTCAAAGACAGGGGCAACCTGCCGCCATAATGTGTTGATCTGTACAGAAGCAGTTAACAGGACCACTTACTCTAAAATGACACTGACCATGTGCAAGCCCATTCTGCATTGGCAATGGATGAAACCCCTGCCCCTTCTTACACAAGAGGTCCCTCATATGAAGATAATAATGAGACAAAACGAATCAAAGTCATTTACACAGCCATGTAAGCTCACAGGAAGCATATGGGCTCCTCTGTGTGGTTTCACTAGCCTAATTTATTGTTGTGGCTCTTCCTTTTGCGGGAAAAACAATCCCACATATTCAGTCTTGTGTGAGCTGATTATGACACGGTGCATGAACTTGTTTTTTTTAGAAAATCTTTGTGTGTCCATATTTGTGTCTGTATGGCTGCATGAGTGTGTGATGGATGGAGAGGGCCAGGAGGTTGCTTTGTGCGGCTGCCCCTCAGCTTTTAATCTTTAATAATTATCTCAAACACTGAGGCCCTCTATTTTAAAGTATTTTCCTTTTTTCGTGGCAAAGTAAGGGGGAAATCAGGCCTGGCCTCGAGAGCAGAGAGAGGGGATCTGCTACTTAATCTTCATTCGCCGTTGGTGATTGTTCTGCTGATGGATGGAGAGGTAGAACAGGGAGATTGAGCTTGAAGCCCTCTAACTTAAATGCAGCAGTAGTAAGAGTTACCATCTTGGTTCAGCCACCTTAACCTTGACTCTCTATTCATTATTCACCACTTAGTTTACACTATTTGAGCACCTTCACCATCTGTCTTCATTACAGTAAATACAATACAATCCTCACAAGAAAATAACAGTGTTGGTTATTTCCTTAGAAACCACCATGTTGGTGCATCATGTTGGTATTGTGGTGAGGGCCTACACAATGAACATAAAACCACTGCTTCTATTGTTACAGGGGCATTGGTGCTCAGCTTATGTCATTATGTGCAACATTTATAAAAGGGGATAGGTTTCCCTTATTAACAAAGTCAGGGTGGTTGCTCTACAAATACAATAATACTGGATTCAACTGCTTCCAGTCTTTGATTCTTTGAACCAAGACCAACATTTAGCAGGAACCCATCATATTGACACAATATATTTTTTGGACAATGGTGATGAACTTTCGCCAACCTTAACAAGAGTTAAGGTTACCTTCTCCAGAGTCAAAGTCGAACACTGAGAGACCTCCTACTTACTTTCTATCAACCACGATCTGTACCTATAACTTTGCTCAAGCAGACATTTTTCTCTCCATGACAATTATATATTTCTTACCTTGACCCAGTAGATGTTATGAACCAAAAGAGAATCAATCTCAACAAAGTAGGGTCCTCCAGCGCCTGACTTTGACACCAGATGCTGTTTCCTACGTGTCAGTCATCACTGGGTTCTTTACTTATGAACAAAATCTGCTGTTGATAAAGCAACTCTTTTATAATTAGCCGTGTTTAAGTTGTGTGAACCCAACCAATCAATGACCAAACAGGTTCCAGATCAGAAATGGCTCATGTGGGCTAGCTTCATAAAGCAATGACAACCTTCTTTTTTTTTTTTTTAAGTTGTTGATCAGCCACATTTTGGTACCAAATGAACAATCTTAAGTAACTGGCCGACATGTTTGATGCAGGACTCCTGTGCCTTATTTCCCTGACCTTTAGCCGAGATACCAAACTCCTACCTGCTAATTCTTCTTAACTCAATGCCTAGAATATCAATATAAAACAATCTCAGCTGGTTGATATGGTTTGCTGTTTGGTTGACTACCATGAAATCCGCCATACATTCCACACCTCTTTGGTTCAGCGACTCCATCTCAGTCTCATTCCAGCCAGATTGGTGGGCCATGTTTTGTGCTCTGACTATGGCTCAATCCCAAACCGCCCCCTACACACTGCCCCTACACACTACCCCTCTGTTTGCGCATTCGCACGGAGGGTCCGCCACATTAAGTGCTGTTCCAAAGCAACGAGTGTGGAGCGGTGTGGAGGGGGAGTGGGCTATCAAGCCCTCAAACAGCGAGTCTGCAGCGGTGCTGACTTGAGACTGGTCTCTACCTGACCGGTCTCAACGCTGTGTGTGTCCGTCAGGAAACATGCTGTTAACAAGTAGTTCCAGCAAACATCCACTGATAAACTGTGATGTCAACGACCTCATGATAACCTCATATGTTTTTAACTTAGGATCATACCTGTGTTTAGTCTAGAACAAGGTAAATGTGTGCATTTTATTATAAAGTTGTGTGTATTTACAGACTGTTGCAAAAACTAAGAAGCTTATAAACATCAGGTTTAAAACTAAAAGAGCTTTACAAAAAAGTAACACAACGAAAGATGTTTGGAGTTTTATTTCAGTTATTAATTGTTATGCTTTTATGAGAGGGGAGGCCGTCCCAAAGAAAGACCCGCTGTATTTACTCCCTCTATCTGACAGGAGGGAGCTTCGTTGAGCTGCGAGTGTCACTCCACGGAGTTCACTCCGTCACGGAGGGGGAGTGTGTAGGGGTAGGGTGTAGGGCGGGGGTTGGGATTGGGCCTACATCTGGGGGTGGGGGTGGTCTTTGAGGCGTGTACACAAGGCTAATGCACTCTCCCTGTCTCTCTGTACCTGTCCAACTAGCTTGTCTCTGCCTCTCGTACTCTGTCTGTCTTTGTATGTGTCTTCATGTCTTCATGCCAGGCTTATGTAGGTTACGTTGAAGCCTTTACCTCAGATATGAACAAAGAGTGTAGAGGTAGCAATGTTGAGACTAACTGTAATTTATTATATTCATGTGCTTCATTCCAATGAGGCATCCCTACAGCAAAGTGACAAGTTCTTTCCTGAAGAATCTTTGAGGCAGTGTAATCCCCCCACCCTCCGCACTCACTAGCATAATGGCTCTGTGACTGACAGCTTGAATACAAAATGGATAGCACAAGCAGTGCCTCTTTTAGTGTGATCTTAAAACATTCATCTCTTCTAAGGGATCCTTGAGATTTCCTCCCGACTACATCTATAATTTATACGTTTCTTTAAGAAACCATGAATATCGGCATGTGTTGCCAATAGTTCAGCTCGGGGGGTCATCTTTCTCAGCCGGCCAACACTACGCTTTCACTCAGGGATGTTTCTTTCATGTATTGAGGCACATGGCGTTCTTTTTGAAGTTATTCTCCTGATGGAGGAGTGGGGGGTTTAGGAATTGTAAGATGGTTCACTGATAAGCTCGACATGGGTGGTCTTTTATGATCACGAGAACTCACGCAGGGACAGGTCAGTCATATCTGGAATGTCATCAATAGAGCTGTGTATGTGAAATTCCCAAATCCCTCTTGAGATCTGGAGGAACATGTACAGACTCTCAACAGAGGTATTTGAAGATAAACGTGTCATGTTCAAGGCAAGTGGAACTCTGGATACCTGACCAATACAACATTTAGAAGGATGTATTTTAAAATAGTTGTTATTCCTGTATTGAAAGAATCTGACATCCTGTAAAATAAAGTATGATGTAGAGCACTTTATCAACCTGGTATTGATATTTGCATCTCATGGTCATAACACTCACTATTTGCTGTGTAGAAAAAAGCCCAGTGACTCACCAGCAAGGACAGAGACGTCCCACATTTCCCATTAGGGTCTCTGCAGCTGAGGATGTGATTTAGGATGTAGGGGCAGGTCCTGTACCCACTCTTTCCATCAGCCCATCTCACCCTCAGCCTAAATTACTGATGGTAATACATTATAAAGTTGTTTCCTTTCTTGCTTCTCCTGCCACCCTGGTGGCTCTGGAGGAAGAAGAAGGGAGGGGGGGGGGGGGGTGAAATATCATAAATATTTAAACCCTTCTAGCAGGTCTTTTCTCCCTTATCCCTTCGATGTTTACTCCGTCTAATTAGTGTCTTTAAATGTGTCCCTTGTTTTTTGTCATTGGAAGTACGATGTCATGACAACAAGCCACAAAACATGAATGGAGAATCCCTCTTGACCAGCCTTGAGAGCTAAACTCTTGGCAGAGGTTGCCGAACAGTTAGGAATGTGCTGGGTCGCTTACTGAAATCATGCAGTGTGGTTTTAAAGCATGTTATGTTTATTGCTAAGCTTTCAATCTCTGTGTAAAGGATGACTCACATACTGCATGGCAAGTCCTATTTCCTTTCCGTATACCTTAAAATGTAGTGCAGATGTGAGAATTGCAGAATATAAAGCAGCATTTTCTTACAAAGGTTTTGTGTGGGAATCAGTAAAGGTCTCACCAAATTATTTGAAATGAAACCAGAAAAACACAGAATATCCTACTTACAGATTTGGGTTGGGAGGGTTCCTTTAAAAATGTATTTAGTTACTTTTACTGTACAAATGACCTGTAAACATTTATTAATCAGTAACCTTATCTGAGTATCAACATATAAAAGTGAAGAAACCTGATTACTTTCACTGTTGGTAGAGTTAGCCTGTTTCACAACTTTGGTTTGTCAGTATATTTGAAATGACTAGGTTAACTTTGTTAGCTAGCTAGCTTACAGCAGACCTGCAGACATTTCTGAAGGAATACTGTGATCATAGTTAAATTATATGAAATGATGATAAAGCTGACCATGACAAGTGACCATGACAATTGGCCAGGTTTATTATCCCCAAACGTCAACAAGCGCTAGGTCCCAGCTGTGTGCGTCACTTTGTGTCCCCGTTTCTGTTGTGTTTTGAACCTTTTGCAGAAAAAACATTTATTCATTTGCATGTGTTTTGGCACAGTTTTTCAAGTGCAGTGCGTTTCCCTCAATGGAAATGTTTTGGGCCATTGTAACACGTTCATACCTCAATATCAAATGCAATGCAATTATACTTAAGTGAAGACAACAGAATAATGTGACCTTTACAAAGAAGAAACCAAGATATTCAGGCAGTAGCCATACACAAACAAAGAAACACATGAGCACGTACTACAGTTCAAAAATGCAGAAATAAAATCTGAGCTGACAGAAAATGATCTGCTTTAGTTTAAAACATACAGTTAAGCTCACACACACCTGAACATATAGGTTCATCTACTGAATAAAAAAAACACGACGGAAAGAACCAACGAAAGTGAAAACCATAAAGGCAAGTTACCATTTTTCTTTATCATGATTATGTAATACATCACATATAATCCGTAACCCCCCGAACCTGCATTCAGCTATCAAAAACAACTTATCCTTAATACTGCATACTCTTTCCTTTTTGCCTGAAGTCAAAAAAGTCAGCACAATTTCAGATTGCATTTTATAACTCCTGTGAAAGGTCACCGGATGCACTTAAAAGTGTCACATAATGTCTAAGCTGTCCTTACAGCTCGGCACAGAATCCCCACCACATTAAGGAAGCCATTCAGGAAGCCATCCAATCAGGATGCAGTGCACCTGCTGCAGCACAACGCAGATCTTGGATCGCACGGCGCCACTAAAAGCTTTGAAGCTATGAGCATGTGCGTAGTAGAGACCCGGCCGGATTTGACAAGAGGCTTTAAGGCTGCATTCTCCAAACCCTAATGGCCTCATTAGGTTTCCTGTATGATTGCCACGCTGGCTGAGGCGCTGTTAGACGTCACCTCGCTCAGACTTCAGTGAGTCGAGTATAATCATACGCTTGACCACTGATTCTGTTCGCCAACGCAAGGGTGCGAACATTATCTGTGAGTGTGAGGTAGAGCGAATACGTATATGTTTGTTAATTACATTGTGGACCCAAGTGTCAGATTAAATTTGCTTTGATTTCAATTCTATTAAAAGCATTTTTTCCCCATCTGAGGTACCCTAAGATTGTGGGGGGATCCCCTACTAGGGCGCCGTTATCCCTTCACACAGTCTCCTGCTCTGTGCGAACACCTATAGATTGATTTATAGAGTATAGAGCTCTCAGTTCGAGACTTCCAGCTCCCAGAGGCACAGTGCATCTTGACCTTATCCACAAGTGCGCTACCTTGTAACGCTGATGTCCCTTGCCATTTCCCAAAACACAGGAGATGCTGGGCAAAGCAGCCGGGCGGTCAACGCGTAATAATGTCAGACCACAGTGAAGCGAAAGACCGCACGCTGCGTTTCACTCTCGCTGCCCTCTATTCACTTTCTCTTCCTTGCCCTCCTTCAGATGCACCATCCTTCCCATGCACAAAAGAAGTCGCCGCCACCCGCAGACAGGCTTGTTCACATGCAAACAGGCAGACACGGAGTAGCACGCATACACATGCACACAAATCATTCTCAGTATCACGTATCACTCTCGCTGCGAGTGAATAGTGTGTGCCTGGAGGAGGTTGTCACTGATGGAGACTAATGTTGACACATAACACCCCAGGACCTGCAGTCAATTAACACATTGTCTAATTAAAGTGATCTACTGGTTTATCTATGAGAGATTGGAAGTGGCTGTAAAATGGGTCCATGCTGCATTAACTTTACAATCAGGTCTGCTGCTTTATTTTCTATTTGGATGTTAATGGTAATAACCTGCTTAAACATGCCCCCATTACCAGACAGATTGCGTGAGCATGTTTCATTGATGGCGGCGAGATATAGACGCTCATGATTTTTGGATTTCTATTTCCTGTTAATACTCCTCTTGAGCTGCACAAAACACTCAGCAGCAGCAGTACGTGACTGAATTCCTGACTGTCCATAGTATCTTGCGTGGAACTCTCCCTGAAAATTGCCCTTTAAATAAATCATCCCACAACCAGCTGTAAATCACTACCCTTCACCCGAGGTTTGTGCTTACTTCCTTGGAATTCGGAACCGTATTACATTTCTATCAAACAAGGTAATTATCTCATATTTTCTCATTCCCCTCACGCCCTAAGAGTTGTTTGAATTCCTTGACGCGTACAGTACCAATATAAGCCTGCCTCGTGAAGGATAGTTTAAGTGGTCATGGATATCAATAATAATAATTCCTTACATTTATTATAGCACTTTTCCAGATGCTCAAAGCGCTTTACAAATACACATTACACACATGTAACGGTCATGTTCTGTGGACAATACCCACAGAAGCAAATTCAGGTGAAGTTAGTTGCCCAAGGACACAGCGGCCTGACGCAGTGGCGGGTTTCGACTGGAGTTCCCCAACGCCACCTTTGGTCTGATGATCAACGCACAGCCCACTGCACCACTCCCATTGCGCCACTCCGTCCCTTGAGTAATGAATCATTTATCCTCAGGCTCTTTTATAGGTGTTTTCTGAGACGGTAGAGCCTCCACTGGAACCGAAAGTACCTAATCCTGCAGAGGAGAATACTGTACAGAGTGAAGCGATTGCTAACGATCCCTTTAGTTACTCAATGAATAGAGGTGACACTCACACTGTCAGCCTGTGGCATTTAATTCCCACCGAGGCCCGAGTTATACATGTATACAGGTACTCCTGCTTTAGACTGCAGAAACATGTGTCAGCAGAATTGAAACACTGGTTGACAGCTTTTGTTCTTGATGTTTAACTGATATTACTCTGTCAGTTTGCCCTGCTTATGAACTTTATCTAGGCCTACTTTTGCTGTGACATTTTGGTTTAGCAAGTAGCCTACCATTAATGCAAATTTGTCTCTTTAGCATGACGGCTATCCATGACTATGTTGGTAAGTCTGTCCATTAGTCTGTAATTTGCCAACCAGGCATCTGTTTAATCCGGAGTGGTTGTTCTGGATGACACCAGGACATTTTACTTCAACCCAAAATGTTAATCCAACTAGCACATTTCTAATTTTCCCTGCACGTTCTAGCTTCCCAGAGGATGATCCGTGTTGTTTTTGACCTACCTTAATATGCTACATTGTTCTTTTGGGGTGGGCTTGGTTTAGGCCAAGAAATACTAAAAGTTCTGTTATCTTTAAAGAAAGTATTCATCAGAATCAGAATCGGTTTTATTAACAAGTAGATTTACACATTCGAGGAATCTGCGTTGGTATATGTGATGCATTCAAAGACACAGAAAGAAGAATACATAGATAGGATGAAAAAAAAAAGATACAATAAAAATAGGACTGTTCTAACAGCGACCATGACAAATGGTCATAGTGTGTGCTTCAAACCTCTTCAGGTTAAGAAAAAAAGCCATTATAACATCACCGTTGCTGTTTTCATTACGGTGGTTTCTTTATATTCTTTGCATGCAAATCTTCATGCATATCTGCCAAGTGTTTTTTATTCCAATGTTGTTTAAGCTGATAAGTGCTTTCAAGGATCTTTGAGAGTTGGCACTAGCATCTAACTGACAAAAAAGCTGTGTACATGTCGTACAGTATAAAACACTTAGGCTATTGTATGTGTTGCTGCTGTGAATGTCAGCTGCTATTAACCCACAACAAACCTAATAATGAGCAATGCAAAATGTTATCTCTTTATTGATTTCATTAGTCGGACATTATTTTGCAGCAAAAGATAAATACTGTTATTCGACACTGTAGCAAAGTATGCTTTACATGGATTAATTATCATAGACAGCTAACCCGTACTTAAAAGTAAGCGCTAATGCATCATCCATTTTACATACACTTTTACAATAATAATATTACACCAGTAAACAAAAAAATACTGTTTCTTGCTGCTGTAAAGTCATCCCCAAGCAGCAACACTCCGACCCTCATTGCTCTTTTTCCCTCCGTTTGTTCTCCATTCCCTGGCATGTTTTGTTGAGGTTGTACCAAACACAAGCAGTAATGTTGAGTAATGAGCGGTAACAGGCGTGAAACTAAATAAACACCCTTAGTCTGACACTTTTTACGTGCTCCAGCTTGTGAGCCTATTTTTGCCTGCGTCAACAGCACAGTGATTTTCTGCAGTGTGGTTCGTCGTGCTGAGAGCAGCACTTAAAAGGCGCCATCAACGCCTGGCTTGTTCTTTTTTAGTGTAACACTCCACCACCTTTTTTGTGTTGGAGTTGTAATGAAGGCACTTGAATATTCATTGTGTTTTTTGTTGTTGATCAAAGGTGCATTTAGTCACCACAAAACTGGCACCACGACTATATTTCCCGCCCCATAGTAGACGCTCAAACCATCTAAATCCCAATAATTCTCAGTGAAGGGAGCCACTGTGCTGCCCCAGTGCTGTAAAGAGACTAATGGGGGGGGGGGTTACAATCAATGGTGCTCAGTATCATTCCTGGTGTGTAATGCCTTCAGGCTGCTGTGAAAGTAAGGCAGGTACCAGTTCAGTCAAAGGGAGAGTTTTTGCATTGATCATTCTTATTTTACATTCACAATCAATCATATGTTGTGGGGGGTCAAATTATGGTAATTAAAGGTCCCCTATTATACTGTTTTTCATCAATATATTATAGTTCTCAGATATACTGTATACAAATATTTCTCTGAAGTGTTTGGCTCGGAATAGCAAACCGATCATACATTGTAGCTTCCTATAATCCCCTCTGTTTCAGCCCTGTTTCCAAAGTGCTGATTCTCTGTCTGTACTTGAACAGACTTGAAAAATAAGGAGCCCCTCCCCACGCCCCTCTGAGAGATATTAGGTTAAAAATAACTCAATGGTAATGGTGCTCTAGGAGGAGATTCAGGTGATAAGGTGTCGGGGGGGGGGGGGGGGGGGTACCTTGGTTGCTGATTGGCTAATGGTTACACAAGCCAAAACATCGTGATGACATCATAAAGTGGCCAAAATCTGATCAGCTCATTTTCAGATGAGAAATGGATCAGGACAAAAAGAGAGATAATCTTTTTTCCTGAAACTTTCAGAGTCTCTTTCCACAGAGGGGACACATGTTGATGTATAAAAGACATGAAAAAGTGGATTTTGCATATTAGGTGACCTTTAACTCTGAACTTAATTTTCTTTCAGCTTCTTTTAGCTAATTGTTTTGATTTACAGCCTATCTTTTTACGGTCAGTACTGTCATAATTCCTTGTAGACAGCCATTTTGGCAAAAATCCAAATGACAAAAGAAGCAATTGATGAAATTAATTGTTTTGATTTACAGTATACACGATAACTACTCACATCACATCCAATAGGCATTTTATTTAAGCAAACAAAAAGCATAAAATGACCCCCAACTCTATCCTCAGTAAACTTCCCCTAGCTATTGTTTTTGTTATAAAGCCTACACATTTACCGAATGGTTACCTCTCACTACTCTCGTTATTCCCAGTAGGGAAACATTTCAGCAAAAAGCAAAAAAAAAAAAAGAGCATCTAGCATCTATTAATTCCTATACAATTGTTTGCACATTAGTTATTTGTTGGTGGCTGCTTTAGCTTTCTGTTGTTTGCTTCTTACCCCAACACTGAACATTGTAACATTTCCTTCCCATCCAAATTGGGATTTATTTTCTTTTTTTACACAAAAAGCACAATTGGCTCGCCTTTACTCTCACAGCGTGTTAGCAATAGTAGCCATATGCCAAAGCTCTTTTAATTATCACACATTATCCCAGAGCTGTCACAAAGTAATAGCAGGAGCATTAGCTCAGGCTTGACCTTTTCATCCCGGAGATGAGCAGAATCACAACGGGTAACTTTAACATGCCAACATCTGTGAGACATCATGGAAACGCAGATCACCGCCTGCACACGCACAGAGGTAATTAAGTTATTTGGCAACGGACTCTATAACTTGTCTCAGACACAACACAGCGCGCAATTTACCTCTTTCCTCATGCCTGGGGATTTAATACCACCATGCCTTTGTAGTCTGGCTGACCATGGCTCTCCGTGTAACAATGAATATGTTGTGTAATCTTCAAAAGTAAGTCAGTTATATAACATTTTATGAATTATTAATAATGGCCCAATTTCCCCGTTTGGTCTGGCCAGATTTTGGCTGTATCAATTATCTGGAATGGGAAATATCTCAATCCAATCCCTATATCTCAGTTATTGTGGCTACTAAAGTTAAAGTCATGATTTGTGGCAGGCAATGTGCTCAAGAGCTATTTTATTTTATGAATTCTATTCAGTTTTGTAGCTCTGGAGTGAGCGATAAAACATTATGTATCTATAAATTCAGTTTGATTCTTAGTAGGCACTGTTCCGAATTTGTGGAATCTGATATTGAAAGTGACGAGGTATTAAAGCAACTGACCTGGTTGTGTACTCGCTCACAGCGTTTATCATTCAAAGGCGATGTCACACCGGTAAGTGCGAGGAATGTAGATAGAAAGGCGGAGGCTATGATTATTAACATTCTCCGAGGTAGGGCCAACAGTGAAGGCAGCGCTACATCATCCACCCAGAGATGGATGAGGGGAGCGGGGGCCAAGGAAAACTAGGCCTTGTTGAGCCCACAGAGTAGCATCCAAAAAAAAGCCAGCCCAGGAAATTATCACATTGCGCCACTTAAATACAGCTTAATCAATTGTGTGTGTCCTCAGCCTGTTTCTGTAGGCTTTTTTGTTCTGCCTCTTAGCCCAACACGTTCCAAAACAGAGCACTCAGTCGCTCATTTTCATGCGGAAGCAGAGATTTTTGCATTCTCGCCAAACAACTGTTCCTCTCAGTCCGCCGCTGTGTTTCCCACCGGCAGCCTGGCACGCCATCCAGCCTGTAGCGAGGGAGGCGGACTCTTCCTGTCACTCCTGCGGTCCAACATTTGCCGCCTGCCTGCCGGCTGCTCCTCAGGCAGTGCCTTTGTCCATCACTAGAGGGAGTGGGTAGCCTAAAGAATAATGAGGTGTATTATGAGCTGCGGGACAGGAGGACAGAGAGAAGTAGAGCGAGAGGGTGAGACTACTGATTATTCATTACTTCAGAGCCGTGGGCAGCTTCACTGAACATCCTTAATGATGACTATGCTGCCTGTTGTATATGTAGAGCGTGGCCAGATGGTGGCTATACTGTACTTGACAAATCCTGCAGATACAAATGTCTTGCAAATTGGCAGATAAAACCTATTTTGTGATTAAAATGAGTTTATATGTCTGTGTTTGTGTGTGATGGATGGGAAGAAGGGGGAGACACAGAGTCAAATAGATGAATGCAAACAACAAATGATACAAAATACTCTGTTGGAAAGCAGCTAGTTCTAAATATTGCAACGCACTTTCTGCAGCCTCTCAAATCTGTTCCCTCCTGTTCCTCAGAAAATAGATCAGCCCTGCTCGTCTCCGAGCCTGTTGGCTGCCCTTTCACAGCTCACTTGCAACACATGAAAATGTTTATGTGGCCTTAATTGAATTTAGAGCTACATGGTTTACCAGATAGAAAAGCATGTGTAGAGCAGGCTGCTACAAGAGAGATAATCCGGCTAGTAAAGATGTTCTCTTCTGAAGCCTCTTCTCTGCTTTTAAGGAGCTTTGTTGTTTGTTCCAACACTTGGAGAGGGGATTCAAGTAGAGCCAGATGTTGAAGCACTAGCATTGGGATACAGCGGTCACTTGACGGAATCTGATTTCATTGTGTTATTTTATTGATTTTCACAGAAGAGATATGTGCTAATGCTTTCGATTTTTTTACCCTGTTAAACACGATTGCTTACCTTTTGGGGCAAGGCATCTGTTGAATTTGGTGCAGTTCTTCCAGAGGATGAACTGCAGTCATTTTTGTGACAACACAACAATTTACATCAACCCAACATTTTCTGATATGATAATGATGATATTTATAATATCCAACTGGCAGACTTTCAATCCAATCCAATCCACTTTATTTCCATAGCACATATTAAACAACAGAGGGTTTACCAAAGTGCTTCACAGCAAACATATCATTATAATAAAATATAATATTACAATAATAGATAAAAGGCACACATAAGAATGAATACAAGGTACACAAATGGACAGACAATAAAATAATAAAATCGATAAAACATAACTCAAACCGACTCGAAAGCGAGGGAAAAGAGGTGGGTCTTTAGGCGGGACTTAAAGAGCAACTTCCAGGTTAAAGACACCTGTGAATAAATGTGTAGGAAAATGATGAACACACTAGATTTTCAAAAAAATATACAGAAATATACACTACAGTGACATCTGGCGTCGTTTTTGTAAGAAATGTTCACTTCCGCATAAAAAAGCCTCGGAACGTGACCTCCAGCGTGTGACGTAACATGGGGGAAATAAGGGGGAGAGCGGCCGGTGTAACGTATTAATAAACATGGATCCCAATGCTAGTTTTGACACAGAAGACACAGAAGAAGTTGAACATGAATATTCGAATGCATATGACGGACCACAACCTTATAATTATGAGCCTGCTAGGCGTCCAAGAGACCAGGAGCAGCCAAGGATTAGAAGAAATAACGGCCATCGGAGAGAAATTGAGCTGTGGTGTGAGGAGAACCAGTGGAGAACTGGGCAGCTATCTTGGTGAGTGACCGGCGTTAGCTACAGAATGTTAGCTAACGTCACATCACAACATTGTGAAGTTAGCTATCATATATCAGGCTATAACTAAAGTAGCATTGATAATTGTGAGCCTCTCCGCTCACACAGGGTTCAAATAGGGACGGAAAGAGCTGGTTGGTTGAACACAGGCGTTTATTAACTCCAAACAAAAATGTACGCGGGTCTCAAACGTTGCCCGGGTGGGAACCTTCACAGGTCCTTTGGCGACCTTCCAGGATCCCGCCTACTGCGAAACAGACCAGAACCAGGTTACAACATGCTTTTATTCCGGCACTGATTACCTGATTCCGATCAGCTGTCTGGCCTCCGGCCGAGCCACTCCCTTCACTCCAGCAGCCAGCACCCACACCACACCCCGCTGCCACATACCCCCACCGCCCGACTCAGGCCGGGATCCCGCCGGCCGCAAGCTGACTCTCCCCCCCCCCCTCCGCCGAGCGAGAGAGGAAATCAGCCATGACCATCCGGTTACCCGGCCTGTGGATCACCTTGAAGTTGAAAGGCTGTAACGCCAGATACCACAGAGTGATCCGAGGGTTGGCATCCTTCATGCGGTGGAGCCACTGGAGCGGGGCATGGTCCGACCAGAGGGTGAAAGGGCGCCCCAGGAGGTAGTACCGCAGGGCGCCGATCGCCCACCGTATGGCGAGGCACTCCTTGTCCACCGAACTCTAGTTCACCTCCCTCTGGGCGAGCTTACGGCTAATGTACAGTACGGGGCGGTCGACCCCCTCTACGTGCTGGGACAAAACGACCCCCACCCCACTGTTCGAGGCGTCGGTCTGCAACACAAAAGGGAGAGAGAAGTCAGGAGAATACAGAAGGGGCTTACCACAGAGGGCTTTTTTAACCCTCTCAAACGCCAGCTGACACCGCTCCGTCCACTGGACCGGATCTGAAGCACCCTTTTGGGTCAGGTCGGTCAGGGGACTGGTCAGCTCCGAAAAGGACGGGATGAACCGCCTGTTGTAGCCGGCCAGCCCCATGAACCTCCTGACCTCTTTTTTCGTCTTGGGCGCCAGACAGGCTGAAATGGCGGTTGTTTTCTCTATCTGTGGCCGCACCTGCCCGCCGCCCAAGTGGTACCCCAGATACCGTACCTCCCTCCGTCCAACCGCACACTTCTTCGGGTTGGCCGTGAGCCCTGCCTGCCTCAGGGACTCGAGTACCGCCCCCACCTGCTGCATATGCTGCTCCCATGTCTCACTGTGAATGATGACATCATCCAAGTAAGCAGCAGCATATGCAGAGTGGGGACGCAGCACCCGGTCCATGAGCCGCCGGAAGGTGGCTGGAGCTCTGAACAACCCGAAAGGAAGTGTGATGAATTGGTATAAACCATACGGAGTAGAGAAGGCCGTTTTTTCCTTAGACTCTGGAGAAAGGGGAATCTGCCAATAGCCTTTGGTTAAATCCAGCGTCGTGTAAAAGCGAGCAGTGCCTAGCCGATCCAGGAGTTCGTCGACCCGGGGCATTGGATAAGCATCAAATTTGGACACCTCGTTCACCCTGCGGTAGTCCACACAGAACCGGATTGACCCGTCGGACTTACGTACCAGCACGACGGGGCAACACCAGTCACTGGTGGACTCTTCTATCACTCCCATCTCTAGCATAGCCTGATGCTCCGCCTGAACAATTTTCCTCCTGTGTTCAGGTAGCCGATAGGGCCGTGAACGAATGGCCACGCCCGGGGGTGTTTCTATGCTGTGGTGTATGAGAGAGGTGCGCCCTGGCAGCGTAGAGAACACATCGGCCAACTGCCTTTGCAACGAAGCAACGTCTGCTCTCTGGCCCGGTGAGAGATTGTCGCCACAACAGACCGGGGCTACTTTGTTGCTTTTAATGACCTCCGGTCCCAACTCATCTCTCTCAATCACCGTGGTGGCCAGAGAAACCGACGCCACCTCCCTCCATGCTTTCAGGAGGTTAAGGTGGTAAATATGTGTTGCTCCCCCCCTGTCAGAACGCACCACCTCATAATCTACGTCCCCCACTCGTCGTGTGACCACGAAGGGTCCTTGCCAGTTGGCGAGTAGTTTAGAGCTAGAGGATGGGAGTAATACAAGCACTTTATCTCCCGGTGAAAATTGTCTCAGTTTCGACCCTCTGTTGTACAGGCGCTGCTGACGTTCCTGAGCCTGGAGCAAATTCTCCCGTGATATCTGCCCCAGTGAGTGGAGTTTTGCTTGCAGGTCCATAACGTACTGTATTTCGTTCTTACTGGTGCTTGGACCCTCCTCCCAGTTGTCCTTAACTAGGTCCAAAACACCCCGGGGCTTCCTACCAAATAAAAGCTCAAAGGGAGAAAATCCCGTGGAGGACTGGGGCACCTCCCGCACTGCAAACAACAGAGGATCTAGCCATTTATCCCAATTACGGCTATCTTCGTGAACGAACTTACGAACCATGTTCTTTAGTGTTTTGTTAAACTGTTCCACCAGGCCGTCGGTCTGCGGATGGTAAACACTAGTCCGTATTGAATGGACGCCCAATAGTTCATACAGCTCGCGTAGTGTGCGTGACATAAACTGTGTGCCCTGGTCAGTCAGGATCTCTTTCGGGATCCCGACTCGGGAGATAATGTGAAACAGTGCCTGCGCGACGCTCTTTGCAGAGATATTACGCAGCGGCACTGCCTCGGGATATCGCGTTGCATAATCCACTAGGACTAGTACAAAGCGATATCCCCGTGCACTCCGGTCTAATGGCTCGATGAGGTCCATACCAACTCTCTCAAAAGGCACCTCAATCAATGGTAACGGGCGCAAAGGCGCTCTGGGGATGGCCGGCGGGTTAACCAGCTGACATTCAGGGCAAGATGCACACCACCGCTTCACATCTGCGCGAATGCCCGGCCAATAAAATCGGGCCATTATCCGGTGTAGTGATTTGTCGTACCCTAGGTAACCTGACATGGGGTTATAATGAGCCGCCTGGAAAAACATTTCCCGACGGATTTTTGGCACCAATAACTGGGGTATTTATCTCTCCCGTCTGTGTGTCAGGGCTTACACGATACAGCCTGTCCCTAACCACCGTAAAGTGTGGGTGAGTGAGTGCTGCGTTTGGGTGTAGCTGGGAGCCATCAATACTCACCACCTGGCCGAAGGCGTGCTGAAGGGTCTCGTCCCTCGACTGTTCGAGGGGGGAAATCCTCCACGGGAAACACCAGCGGGTGTAGAGGGGGTTCTCCGCGGCCTCCTCCGTGTCCGTTTCCCCCTCGATGTCGTCAGCTGCCTCCGACTCTCCACTAAACACAGCACACAACTCACATTTCCCTGCCGTCCGTGAACGCACCCCCATAGCCCCCGCTAGCTTAGCAAACCCCGGCCAATTCGTTCCCAAAATCAGAGGGTGCGTAAGGCGAGTGCTAACTCCAGCCCTGACTCTATGCTTTTTCCCCTTATAAGAAATGTCCAGCGTCACCTCCGGTTACTGGTGAATATCCCCATGCACACACCTCACCTTCACCCATGATGCTTCAATCAATGCCCCAGGCCGAACCAGGAGCTGATGGATCATTGTCTGATTACAGCCCGTGTCCATCAGAGCCTGGTGTGTACCCCCCTGTATACATACCGGTATACGGTACGTCCCTTCCAAATCGGGGGAGGCAACTGGCGGTCCTGCAACCCGAACCAGCTGTCTGACCTCCATGAGAGGACATTCCCGTCGGAAGTGGCCGGGCTGCCCGCACCGCCAGCAATCCTGCCCTGAAGTCTGAGGAGCCCCCCGTGGTGCCGGACGACCAGAAGCGTAGGCCGGACCCTGGGGAGAGATAAAAACAGGAGGGTAAGGTAGAGCTAGGGGGGAAAGTGTCGGGGCTGCGGGGTTGGGGCCGTGTGATGGTGGGGAGGGAAGGGCAGCTGCTCCAGGAAACCTCCTCCTCGTGGTCGGGGCTCCTCTTTCATGCTCCGCCGGGGAAGCGAGAGGTGGTCCTCCGCGAGGACGACGGCTGCTTCCAGGTTGGCGGGGCGATGGCACTGGACCCAATTCGCCGTCGAAGATGGCAGGCCGGCGATTAACTGCTCCAGCGCCACCTGCCCGACGACTTCCTCAGCGGAGCGCACCCCCGGCTGGAGCCAGCGGCTCGCTGCATCCAGGAGCCGCTGCGCGTAGGAGGAGGGCCGGTCAGCGTCCTCGAAGGGGAGGGCCCGGAACCGGCGGCGATGTCCCTCTGGCGTGCTGCCAAGCCGGTCCAGGATGGCCTTCCTCAGATGCCGGTACACATGCCGTGAGGCTGCTGGCAGGCTGTGGGCGGCTAGCTGCGCACTCCCAGATAGCAGAGGCAATAGCCGCACTGCCCACTCCTCCTCCGGCCACCCGCACGCCGCCGCTGTGCCCTCAAAGATGTCCAGGTATGCCTCCGGATCATCCTCTGCCGTCAATTTCTGGAGGGCAATTGAAGGCGGTCGGGCCGGGTTGGTAGCGGGATCGGCCTCCCGAGCGGCCGGACGCTGCAGCAGCTCCCGTAGGAGAGCCCGGTCCTCGCGCTGGCTCGAGGTGATCCCGAGCAGAGCCTTGCTCTGCTGTCGCTGTAATGCTGTGGTTGTCTCCTGCATGTGAGCGAGACGTTGGAGGGCCTGACCCAGCGGGGTTTCTCCTTCCGACATGATGTCCCTGTTCAGGCGCCACTGTGAGCCTCTCCGCTCACACAGGGTTCAAATAGGGATGGAAAGAGCAGGTTGGTTGAACACAGGCGTTTATTAACTCCAAACAAAAATGTACGCGGGTCTCAAACGTTGCCCGGGTGGGAACCTTCACAGGTCCTTTGGCGACCTTCCAGGATCCCGCCTACTGCGAAACAGACCAGAACCAGGTAACAACATGCTTTTATTCCCGCACTGATGACCTGATTCCGATCAGCTGTCTGGCCTCCGGCCGAGCCACTCCCTTCACTCCATCGGCCAGCGCCCACACCACACCCCGCTGCCACAATAACATAGTAACGTTACTGGCAGGACTGTTGATACTAATCCATAACAGAAACTAATGCGCAAGTATCAGCCGTATCTCGCGTTACTTAATGCAACTCCACATTACGGTGCTGTGTACCGGAGGAGAGACGTGAGATACGGCTGATACTTGACGATCTGGCGGAGAAAGGTTGTGGAGCCTCCATTGATATGCCGTTGTAAATGGCTTGATGGAAAGCAGGTGTGTAGTCGGGGAGGGTGCACAGCTGATTGCAGCAGGTGAGTGGAGGTTGAGCCAGGAGCCAGGAGTGACAGCCACCACGCACACACAAACAACACAGACAGGGGGAAACAAACAAACACAAAGGAGACGGCTGGAGGAGTACAGCCACCACAACGTTACCTAATGCAACTCCACACTATGTCTATGGGAGAGAGAGAGAGAGCAGCGAAGGGGGGGGGGGGGGGGGAGAGAGAGATGTAATACGGTTTCCTGATAAAGCTGTGGAGAGTATGTGCTGCAGGGAGGTGGATGCACAATGCACCCAGGAACGAACGCTAGCTCCGGTCCTTTTTACTGTGGACTCGATGTCCTGACAGGCTGGTATTTGTGCAACCTGCACAAACACAATACTGCACCATGATTACAAATGGTGAAATACAATGTAAAACTAACGAAAAATACCAGCTCCTTAAAACACAACCGCTCTACTCAACGCAACTACTAACTATACCCGCGGTCAGAGGGCGGAGATGTGTCCCCTTTGTGATGTAATATGACGCGTTTGACGTATGACCTTAAAAAAAAGCAGTTTTTAAGAGCAGAGCTCAAAATTGCTCCTTTCCCTCTGAATTCCTGCCCTTATGTCTCGTAAAACATATCAAATCCTACACTTTTTTAATTGTAATTTTCAAGCAAGTTTAAGCTTAAATGTAGAAAAAAAAAAAAACCTGCAAGATGCTCTTTAAAAGTTTGGAAGGTGGGCGACAATTTGACATGGGGGGGGGCAGGTCGTTCCAGAGCCTGGGGGCTACCGCTGAGAAGGCTTGGTCTCCCCTGGTCTTTTTCTTGGTTTTAGGGACTACAGTACCAGCAGCAGCTGATCAGCCGACCTCAAAGCCCTTGAGGGGGTGTACACCTGTAGGAGGTCGGAGATGTACTGAGGGGCCAGCCCATTAAGCGATTTAAAAACAAACCATAACATCTTAAAATGAACTCTAAAATGGACAGGAAGCCAGTGGAGGGAAGCCAGAGGTATGATGTGTTCATGCTTGCGTGTTCCTGTAAGCAGCCGAGCCGCAGCGTTTTGTACCAGCTGCAGGCGTGCCAGCGAGGTCTTGTTTAGGCTGGCATAAAGTGCATTGCAGTAATCTAGACGCGTAGAAACAAAGGCATGGATTACACACTCAAAGTCTAAACAGGATAGCACCATTTATCATTTTCATATCGTTTCATTTTGGACAGGAGCCTCAGGTGATAAAAACTGGACTCAACCACAGAGTTGATCTGTTTATCCAATTTAAAAGCACTGTCGATTTTGACGCCCAGATTTGGGACCATGGGTTTTGCATAGGGTTGCTGGGAACCCAGGTCAATGGAAGGGACATCACCATTTGGTCCAAACACAATGGCCTCCTTTTTGCTCTCATATATATATATATATATATATATATATATATATATATATATATATATATATATACAGTCAACCAGGGGCATCAGAGAGCTGGTGTTTTATTGTTTCTGCCTGCATTCCTGCTTCCCAGAGGATGTACCATGTCATTCTTGGCACACCTTAAAATGGATAACCGTCTTATAACATGCTTAAATTAATCAGGTTACTAAAGAAACAAGAGAGAAAATGAATAGATGATAAATACATGTGTGTGTATATATACAAATATATATATATATATATATATATATATATATATATATATATATATGTAATTCTTGGCACACCTTAAAATATATAAATGGGCTTCGTTCTAGGTGGCGTTTTTGATCCCTTCTTCCACGCCCATTCGCAAGACACCTTTTTTGCGTTAATTAGTGCCAGCCTTTAGTTTTTTTCTTTTTCTGTGTCTCGAGTGACTAGAAATGGCAAGCACAGCAGTCCCACCACAGAAAATGTCCTGGTGTAATTCACCATTGACCATCACAGGGCTGTTTCATTTAATCAATCTGTGAAAAGTGAAAAACACTGGGGGATGTCAAGAAGGCTTGACATTCAAACCCATATATTAATGATTTCCTTGTTTAGTTTTACCCCTGACTTCTTCATATTGGAAATATAGAAAGGATATAGTGTCGAGAATAATTAGGATCTGGATATTTGTATAAAAAGTATGCATGAATGGAACCAATATATCCTAGCAATATGGCCCTATTTGGCATTGCTGCCTGTCATGTCTTATTTTGCTGCAGAAAGAATGTCAACAAGTGAGAGAAGCCTTTCAGAATATTCCTATGATATTACTTCTCATGTCATCTCCATGCCAACCACGACACGCATGAGTCCCCTCTGCCACTTGGGGCGTCTGAGTTGTCAACACAAGTTCAAAGGTCAGGGGAAGTTTGGTCACCCCCCCGCCATCGCGCTGAATGATGGGCACCTGGCGCATTACAGTGCTGATAGGAGGGCAGACAGGTGACGGGTCAAACCAATCAATGACATATACGGGGGAGTTACACTGCAGCAAGGTACAAAACGAAGTATAGATGATTCTCTAAGTCTGCACAAGCACAGCACCCTAGTTGTTCATGGATATTTAAGACTATCTAAATTAAATCTTTCCTGGCTGTAATAGAGCAATTTCATTTCTCAGTACAGTTATTGGGTAATTTCATTCTTTCCAGTGAGGGTAATATCCTCAAATGAACTGAATAACTGCAACACATCCACAAAAGTGTTCAGAACAGAGACTAAATGAGGAGAAAACCATGCCAATGGAAGCAAACATTTTAGCACTTTAGTCAAATGAGCATCTAGTTAGACGCATATCAAACATGTTGCTGTAATAGCCGCTTTGGTACATATTCAACGAGTTTTTTTCACACCTGTGCAAACACTCTGGTAAATACACAAATCTCTCAAAGAAAATTAAGCCATAGTTTATATTTTCTTATCAGCCTGATATCAAAGAACCTTAATCCAAAGCAGGCTATATTTCCCGCCTGGGTCTGAGGGAGGGGGTCTTATGAATCCATTTGAAAGAATCTGAATATGGGAGTCCAGGGAGCATCATTTGTTGCTCTGCTGCATCCAGGCATCATGGAGTGGGTAATTCAGCCGAGTGGAAAGTGTTCCATCAGGAGGCAGACAAAGAGCAAGCCAACATGCAAAGCTCCCACACATACTCAAACCTTAGATGCAACGTTGAGTCAAGATTATAGATAATTACAGCAGGAGCCTGACTCGGAGCACTCAAAAGGAAATGCACAAGGACTGTAGGAATACTTAATGACTGTTGTTATCCACAGTATATTGATCCGTAATTGATTTGACTCATCCTTTCATGTGAAGTTTTTCAATTTTATTGGAATATGTGTGCAACACAGTTTCTCTGCAAGACTCTCTAGTTGTGTGTGCACATGTACAGTATGTGTGGTCTGCGTTGATAGCATGCTCATAGCTTCTGTGTTATAGAGAATGACATGCAGTGTGGGTGGATTCACAATTCGGACCATATTTTCTCCTCAGGCTGTGATGCGCATGGTGGGGGCTGGGACTGAAATTACTGAAAAAGCCCACTCCACAATTTTCTCTGGTCCCTCTGGGGCTGCCACTGTCGTAGAAAACTTCCCTCATTTTCTGTTGTGTGCTTCAATAGGATAGAAACGATTTAGCATCTAAAACAGCAATGAGAAATTTCCAATTAGATTTTGGAATATTTCAGAAAATGTATTACTCTTACGTTTTGTTCAGAAGGATAATCATTAACCCCACTTTTTAAAGCTTGAATGCATTTGCCAGGAGTAACAATCAACGTTAAATTGTCATGATGAAGTTTCAAAGTCTCACTTAGCAACCTGTTAGCAACTACAATTTGTTTGAACATATTAAAGCTTCAGACATTCACCAGTTCAAGATTCAATATTCAAAGATTTTATTGTCATATAAGCTACAGTGTGGAAATGGCAATGGTAATCTTATGACCCGAGGCCCTGCAACAATGCAACATAGTTGTATAATAAAATACAAAAATACAAATAAAAAGTAGTTCAAGAGGTCAATATACAAATATAATATGATATATACAAGAACAGAATGCAAAACTGAACATTGTAAAGTATGATGAAAATAATAAATAAATACTGTTTATTACAGTGCTGACTTTTTACATAAATAAATAAATTGCAAGATGACAAACGGATGCAAAGTGGGGTATTTACTGACGGTTTAACTGTACATGAAGTGAAACAGGACAGCATTAGACAGCATGTTTAGGAGGGGGTAATACTGTGTGTACACTGAAAAAACTGAAATGTTGACTTTAATTAAATCTATTATGTAAACAGATTTCATATAATTGAATAAGGGTAGATTAAAGCAAGACTATTAAGTTGAAATACAAATGATTAGGTTCGACGTCATATTATTGCTTTCAACTAACCTAATTCAGTTATGTGAAATTGCTTGAAATAATACATTCAATTAAATGTAACGTTTCAGTTTATCCAGAGTACATAGCTTACATTATGAAAGTCCCGTGTAGTCTACCAGCTAATGTCCACCATAAAAAAATATTTCTGCCGTGTGGACGGATTCCAAAGGCCTAAGCGGTGGCATATGTTTGCCCAAATTAAGAGCCTGTAAGAGCTTGTGAATTGGCCGGGCTCTCAGCTACTCCCCAGATGGATGGAGATTTCCCCAAGGACCATAACTTAAACCATCTCCTCGGCTCCTCCCCCTTCCCCTCTCCTGTCTATTACAGATATCATGGTCTCACCGTGTGACCTTGAGAAGATATCTCTTTTTCCATTAGAAAATATAATATTCCCTTCCATCTTTCTAAGGCACTGGTTTCACCTTGGGGGATTTAACAATTGTCCCTCAGAAGACTTTTTATTTGTATCTCTCTTTAGAGGCGCGTTTCGTTTAGTCGTTGGATCATTTCACCCCTGATCTAGAAAACACATCTTTTGTCTCAGCAAAGACTTGGAAAAAATTGGCTTTTTCAAAAACATTGACATCAACCATGAAGTTAAATACGTGGGTGATGAATCCCCAGCCTTGCCTCGGGTACTCAGGACTTTTTGCTATCAAGACCGACTTAAAGTGAAAATCTCCCCAGAAGCCATGGCCATATAGCAATTAAAAAACAACGCATTAGTTCCCTGTAGTCTCATTTTAGACCCTAGGAGGTAAAACCATGGTATATTTCTTCTTCAGCCCTCTGGGAGGCAATTAGAGATCTACTCCTGTTTTAGATTCATGGTCAACCACAGACACTCAGAAGTGATTTATTGATATTTACAAACAAATGGCGTCAATCTTGATTAGTAAACAGCGTGTGTGGCGACGGCGCCTGGACTCTCCCGGTGCCGATGGTGGATGGCAGAGCTCCTCCGGCCATTTCTCTTCGGGTCTGGCAGCCCTATGGCAGCCGTGGGCTCTGTGTCCGTAAATCCAGAGTGGATGAGGGATGAATGCTGATCAATTAGAGTACTGCATTAAAGCGGTCAGCCCTCAAAGAAGATGGCTGCCATGCCTCCCTGGCACTGATATGAAGTGTCTGTGTGAGCTCTGCTGCCATTTATCTTTTCCCCTGGAACAAAATCAGTATGACTTCATTTGGTGATTCCTATTACCAGGAAGTTGTCATAGCAGATTGATTCCGTAAAATACAGGAAAATAAAATAATGTAAGCACAGGCTATGTAAGATAAATATTTTGTAGGTTTTGACTATAGACTTTATTGTTTTGACGACAAACTAAATAAAATCCTACAATGTCCAGAAGTTATTTGTATTAGCATAGCTTTGAAATTCCCTGATGCATGGATTCTGACAAATAATAAAACGTATGAAGACAGTTAAGTGAGGTAAAATTAGAATATTGTGTTTGTAGCGCTGCCTGAAAAATCTTGAGTTTTGGCAAACAACAATACCCATGAGCGTCCTCTGAAAAACAAAGCACTGTACTTTAGTTGCTAACCTCATCCAAAACGGTATTGATTTCTTAATTCCATACAACGTACTACATCTTCAAATTTGAGATCTGGGAACATAAGCAGTCAAAACAAATTATACCGTTCTTCTTTTTCTTACATGTTCCTGACTCTACCTTTGAATAAAAACGTCTGTCTCTATCACAGTTGCTTATCTTTTGTACTGGTGATTATGTGAGTTCATGCACATACAGAACATGAACAGCCCCTTTATTCTAGAACCTGACTCCCAAAGGAACCCCTAGTTGTCTATTAAAGCTTTCACCCTTTATATGTACCGTAAAATGTCATCATAAATGTTTTGATCTGCTGACTAGTGCTTGCAGTTTCACATTAAAAGTCTTTGTCAACCCTTAAATGGTTATACCTTACTGTCATTATATTGGAATTGAAAAATCCTGTACCTTAGAACACTGTGTGGGGGAAGATGGGTTGTGGTCTTGATATTCATGCTTTTAGGGCATGACATAGTTGAAAGAAACTGGATTAGCAGTAAGTGGTTCTTCCACACGTTTGACTTACTGTAAGCATTTCCCCTGATGGGAGATGATTGTGTGGGTGACGTGAGAGAAGAGAAGGGTCTTCTATGATCTTCTATTATTTGTTCTCTATAGGAGTGCTGGTAGCCAGCAACACCTTCTGCTTATTGGACTCCTTTTTATGAATGTGCTATTTTTTTCATATTACCAAAAATAATAAAAATAGATTTGACATTTTGACTGAAAGCACCAAGATAAGTCAATTAAAGATCGTAATGTAACAGACGATAGAAAATGTTTGAACAAGTCCTTTGGGGGGAAAAAAGTCCTCGATTATGGAGCTGACATTCTAATGTGACCTAAGTTTAGAAGACATGTCATGAAATGCAACAAAACAATGATTAAAGTTGACATTCTCTATCCCGTGAATCAACCGTCAGGATCAAATGTATAGCACTGAAAGAACCAACCAAACAGACTTTCTTTCACAAATAACGACACATGTCAGTTTTTTATACAGCAATTCAATCAGTCACATGTGCACTTCCTACAACAAAACAGTGCTTTGATTGTGGTGACCAAACTATGAATTCTAATTACGGGGTGGGGGGGATGATCCGTACCAATCTGGGGTGATGAGCGAGAGATGTGTAGCGAGGGCCCACGATCCTGATGAAGGGGCCACCATGTGATGGAGCATGTGGCTGATGGCGTTTGGGAGGAAAGCACTCAGCGGGAGAGAGAACTTGTTTTGAACTGTAGCGTTAATTAACAACCCTCACGCTGAACGTAGCCCTCTCAGAGCAAGTCTAATCAAGAATCGCTCCGTCTCCCCCTGTCTCCCCCGTCTCCCCCTGTCTCCCTTATGATGTCTTTCTCAGTAATTTGCTCAAGGTCTCTACCTTTATCTTTTCACTTTTACTTCTTAAGTGGTGGGGGCCATATGAAGGAAACGATCCACCGGATTTAATTAATGAGCGTACATGTTGCAGTTTTGTTTTTACATGGTACCAAATTACATTCCCACTTACATTTTCTCACCTCCCAAACCACCACAATGCTTGATAACACATTCTCAGGTTTACAATGCACTTATGTTTTAATTAGGGTTAGGGTTGGGTAAGAGTAGTTAGGATTAGGGCCAGCAAAGCTTTGGCTGAATTATTAAATTGTGATGTAGTTTTTCTGTTCCTAGTTGCAATAGGAACTATTTCAAATTAGCTACAGATTAGACATGTGTTTTCTTTATAGGAACCATTATCTTTGTTTGATTTAGAAAAAGTACCCTGTCTAACACCCTAAATGAAGGATGATTCAGGCAGTTCTTCTCTTTGTAATTCGCCAAAACAGACAAGCCAGCAATCACACCCGCGCCTTTACATCATTTAGTCTAGAGACTTTGGTCATTTCATCTCTTAAGTATTGTTGGCCCCCTATTACATTGTGCTTCTTTTACTGACATGCTCAGGCACATGGCATTTGGGGTTGAAACATTTATTTTTATAATGTGCAAACTTTCTCAATAACAGAAGTGTAAAGATATAGCTTCGTGTGAATTCTGAATATGTCCAGAAGCAAAGTCATAAAAACCCTTTCTTTCTGATAATAACACAGTAGTATCTTATCTGCCCTGTGCCTTTCTGGAGCCAGGTTCTCTGTTATTGATATCATGTTAATTGTCCTCTTTGGTTTGTTATAATGGCAGGAGAGAGAATTTTGAGTTTTGGCTTTGGAAGCAAGCTGAACACGTCCATTGTGTTTTATCTGTCATTTGTCATGTCATTGTATTTCCAGTTGTTGCACAGAAAATAATATCTATACATGATGTGTGAATTGGCCGGCTGCATAGGTGTATAACTGAAGGGCAGGGTTTGGAGATGCTTGAATTGTTATCTTTTTTATTCTTCACGTACCATCTTTGAATATATCTAGGCGCCAGACATGAATGCCTTTTGATGTGAGGCTGTGTGGAGAGAATGCCTTTTTCCATTCTTTATGACTCCTGGTTTAGATTGATCAACTGTGGATAATATATTTAGTATTCATATTGTAATCCAATAATATACATAATGAAATCCTGCCATTAAAATGGCGAGCCAATAACAAAATAACCTTTTGCACTTTATGCAGATACTTTAACTTCAGATAAATTATTCAGTACATTTTGCTCACATTACACATGCATTTGAATTGGTGCACTTACTTAAGTGGCTGTTCAGTGTATATGTAATCAGGTCTTACATTTTGTATAAATCTGTGGCCACTAAACTCTCAGTGAAAAAACACCATCAAATAAAATGTAAAACATTGCGCAATAACTAATACAGCTTGCACACATTTGTTTACAGAGAGGTCAGAAGGAGGATGTGACAGAAAGCTTTTTACCATGCCATCCATCACCGACATTCAGAATATTTGTATTCTTTAGACAAATTAGTTTTAGGCAGTGTGACACTTTCATTGGTCTTTAAATATTTTAAGCCAGAAGGTAACCCAAAGGTAAATAGTATTGTATTAAGAAGACTCTTGTTTTGAAAGTGATATCATCCATAGACTCGGAAAACCAGAATAACAATGGTAAAACGGCCTTGGGTCCCTTGAAAGGCGCTATACATATGTAATCTATCATTATTATTATTATTATTATTATTATTATTATTATTATTATTATTATTAATATAATCCTTATTGTAGGCTACCTTTGATCACCAATGCGTTACATTAACATGTTGGATAAGAGTTGGCTGCAGTCTGTGGCACACTTTCAGAATGCTTTTAGCATCTTTTCTTAACCTTTTTGCTGCGCTGTACCTTTTTCTTTATGATGCAGATGGACTCTTGGTATTGACAACAGAAAATCACCATGAAAAATGAATATTCACATCTTCAGTTCCTTCTTATAGCACATCTTAGAGATAAGAGAAGAAGAGATAAACACTCGAACATTCATCAGCAGGACCTATACACGAGCAGGCTTTTCTTTCCCAAACTATAAATAGGTTTAATGTTCCTCTCTATATAATGACTTCCATCTTATGTTCACATACTTAAAGCTTAATAAGCTTAATGTGATGTATGGTTTCTTCAATGTTGACAGTGGCATTGCTATGTGAACATCAATAACCATGCCATAATGTGTTTGTAAAGAAAGCTTTTACAGTATTGTGCTCACTTCATTAATTCTACATTGTGCTTATGTTTTTTTGTTTTCTCCGCTAAACATCAAGCTGACTTTGCGATTTCTGATTATGTTCTAAATGTGCTCAGTTATTTCAATTGAAATGTCGGGGAAACTTGCAATATTTGCCCAGATAATGACTGGAGCTGCACTTGCCTGAATGTAATGTATGATAGTGAGAAAGCCAGGAGAACTGTTTGGCCAAGTGAGTCAACAACAGTTGACAACTCACCAACTCGATGAAGACAACATGTGTAATAATCATACTGTCATACTGAAGGTTGGTTGCTAACCCCCAGTGACCCTACACTGGATGAATGGGTATAAGACAGGTCTGGGGAGTAATGGAGTACATATAACATGATTACATAATCAGGATCCAATAAAAAGGGAACTGTATTCCCTTACAGTTACATACAAAAAGAGGTAATCAGATAACTCGTTTTCTTTTTCAAATGGGGATTACTAGCAGGATTGCAATGGTATAGTGCATTTACAATAAAGAATGATATATTTTAGGTAGACGTACTGTCTGAATTTGCTTTTTGCTTTTCGTTTAAGCTACTATTTTTTCATTTTAAAATTCAATAGGTGTTTGCTTTTAATTAATGTGTAAAATTAAAACAGCATTTGTAAACTAATCTATCTACAAGTCTAGCCTAAAATACAAGAGAACACATTTTTGATACTAAATATCTTGGTTTCTTCTTTTCTAAAGTCACATTGTTCTGTTGTCTTACATAATTCCCTTCTGTCAACAACATCTGATGATATTTATTTTCCCCTGTATTTATTTGAATTGCAAATGGAATAGAGGACATCCAAAAGAAACGCAAGCAATCAGGTTACATTACTTTAGTATTGTGAAACTCAAATCACGTTACAGATCATTTTTTACAGGTAACTAGTTATTGTAACGAAAACATTTTAAAAGTATCCCTCCCAACCCTGACAGTAAATAATAAATGGTTGGACAAGCAATTGAGAAGTTGTATTTGTTACTCTTATCCCAGAGCCTTCCTGCTTGAATTCCTTTTAGATCAGTTATACAACCATGAGCAGTGCTTGAATTGGAATAAAAAAGGTGCCAGTACTCTAAATCAGCAACTGTTTCAAGTCAATGTATTTATACAGCCCAAAAAAAAGTATTTGGCTCAAAGTCATAGTATATCATATAATGCTGGTGGGTTTGTCTCTTTACTGTATATTTTAGAAAGGCTCACTGTACTTAAACAAAATGACTGAGGGTGTATCTGAGATTAGAGGGGGTGCAGTGGTAAAGTGCTATTTTTATAAGTGGGGAGTGAACCTGACACCCTAGGGGGGTCCGGGGGCATGCTCCCCCGGGGAGATTTTTTTTTTTTAATATTGAAGTTAGATGCATCAATCTGGTGCACTTTGAGAGCAAAATGAAGATATACTGTATATGGATATCTCTCAACATCCATAATGAAACAACTGTAAACAGATTTCCTTTTTCTTTATGGAAATACAAGAAATTAAAGACTAACTCCTACTGGCAGCTGGTTAAATGACTCCTCGTCCCTGAGTACACTCACCATCTTTCAGCAAGAAAGGAGAGAGGGAATCCTTGTCCGGCGACAACCGCTGTCTTTTCGCACTATTATTAAGCCACGCTAACATTTTCGAAATGCTAACGTTATGTGATGTCTTTTCTGCTCTAGTCTATCGCTGGGGCGCATCATAGGTACACTGGGCATATTTGTTGTCATGCGTCAATCAGGGCAGGACTGGGACAATAAGTCAGGCCGGGAATTATACAACCAGCAAGGCCACTACCAGTTGTTTGTGCCATTTTGCTAGATTTATTTGTCAATATTTACAGCGTTGCTTCCCATAGTGATAGCCCTCTAAATCTACTACCCCAAATTAAACATATGGAGATGATTACTATTTCAAAAAATGGGCAAATCTATTTAGGAACCTATCCATGTGAAAATATCTTAAGTGGGGGTGGACCTCAAATCCTATAGGGGGGTCCGGGGGCATGCTCCCCCGGTAAACCCGTTTTTTTTTAAATGTTGGACTTAAATGCATCAATCTGGTGCACTTTGAGGGGGAAATAAAGAGACTACACCCATATGAAACAGAACTGTATACATTTAAATAATCATAAAATCATAAGAACATGGCCATAACCAATAACATACCATATCCAATATGAAAAAACATTGAAACTTGTTTATTTATTTGTTTTTGGTTCATTTATAGTTGTGAGTGTGTCTGTGCTCCTGGATCAGCCTCTCCTGTCTCACTCCTCTCCCCCCTGCTCCTCTTCGAGGCAACAGCAAAGACTAGTTTTAGCTCTCAACAAGTTTATCTTACCTTTTTTCACCTAGTTAATATTTTATTTTTATTATTCATGCACATTTTACTAATCACTCCCCCTCAAAAGGAAATATGTGTTTACATAGATGGTGACCAAACCGTTTGAGACCCACTGAGAGAACTTAGACTAAGTTAACTATCTAAACACTCAGAGAGTCCTTTACCTCACCTGAGCTGTAGTTACCAGCCTCTCAGTCTGACAGCAGAGGACCCTCCCTCCACCTTGTTGTTGAAACAGCTCCTTATATCCGTCAGCGCAGCTAGCTAGCACCAGATGCTAACAACAATACACGTAAACGGTGCACGCGCTTTCTCGCTCGCTCGCACCACACATACAATAACACACATCCTCCCGAGCTAGAATGACACACAGAGACCAATCGAGGGCATTAGTATGATCTGTATGAAAGTGGCCATGTCGGCAGGCCACATCATGTAGACAGCCAGTCACCCTCTGTGAGGCAGAGGGTGACTGAAGTCAGAAGTGCCGGTACTGCGTACCGGTGAGTACCAGCCCAATTCAAGCACTGACATGAGTACATATGCTTCTGCAGTTGCCAGGGAGTCATGGAAATATTGCAGCTTAGAACACACTGTATGTATATGAAGATATTATCAGTGTTGAAGAGGACTCGCCCCTGTATTTCCTTGAAGACAGTGTTCTGCAACTTTGACTGCCTAAAAGCTAGTTAGCACATTGGCCGAGAAATCTAAATCAGAATCTCAAAGTAATAGATACATGGCCTTTTTTCTAACCCAAACCCTAAACCTGAACATAATACACATTACTAAATTGTGATGATTATGTTACAATATCTACATTTACTGTTAAATAACACCATTTTAGAATAATTTAGGATGGAGCCCTGTGGTGGCTAGACGCCTAAGCAAACCATGCATATTCTGTCTCCCTTTACTGGACACAGTCAGACAAAGGCTACCCTCAACGATGATTGTATTTTTTATTAAAGCATCTCAATCCAAAAAACAATCCAATGAAAATAGCTATTCTGTTTGGTTTCGTCACAACAACAAAAGGTTGGGAACCTCTGCTCTGTAGGTTTCAGGCTGTTCTGCTCCTGCTGTTGCTGTGAGCCATGAACTCCTGAACTCCTCCATTTATATTCCAGACTACAGCAAATGTAACATCTTAACTCCACACAAAACAAAATGCTGCTCATTGTTTATGTGCAGCATGAATGGATATGTCACTTGTGAGCGTTGTTGGGAAGGGCTACTTTAGAAACTCTGGTGCATTCATGTTGGTACAATGTCCTCCAGCTCCAGTGTAGTGTCTTCTTCAATTTGCCATCCTGTTTGAAATCGACCTATTTCTTGCGTTTTCCACTCACTGCTCAGCCCCCCAGCGTCAAGTTGACCCAGTAACCCCCCTGCAACACCTGGCCATCAGCCCACTGGGGGCTGAACAAGGGGTGAGGGTTCAACCTAATATTAGAAAAGACATGACGCCTATGTTGTGTGACTGGCATTGGATTTCAATTTGATTTCGCTTTAGAGAAATTTGGAAAATGGTTGGATCAAGTGTACACCCAACACAACAACATTTGGTCCCAGTGAAAAATATATAAGCACTTTTGTTTATTTGTATCACTTATCTGCATTGGAGGTTGCATCTAAAACAAAAGTCAGGTGAAAAAGTCCTAAAGAACTGCCTTAAAATGACATGAGATGAATCAGCAGATCCAGCTATTTATAACAGTTCTTTGTATCTGGCCTATGTTCTACTGCTATTTGAGTACATATTTTAACTTGGGTAAATGTATTTAAAGTAATAATCAATTGATGTGAGTAATTCCTCTTTTCATATTTCATCCACTGTCTTTTTTTGTTGTATATTCCGTACATATGCATCAAGTAAAAATGATTTAGTTTTTTACCATCAGGAAGATATTACAGCTCTAAAGCATCATCAAATAATGTTCTGCTCTTATTTCCAATCCGTTTCAGGCTTCCATCTGTTTCATTCATAATATGTCTGTCAGGCAGCAAGTTATTTGTTGGGGGGCATGTGTGATTCACAAAGGCAAATAGGACCAAAACAATACAGTTGGAATTTATTTGTGCTATTTGTTTCAAATCTCAGCATTGTGTATATCATAGTTTACAAATCCTGGCAACATGATTCTAAGTCTATATAATATTGTGTGTAGAGCGGCATAGTATCCAGCGCTCTCTTTTCCCGACATTGACTCCTAACATTATCGCCCAGCAATTTCTTCATGCTGTGTGTTCCAATTTGATCATTTTATTGTCTTCCACTCATTACATGCTTGGTTTCCAAGATTGTCATCTGCTAATTAAGAGTTCATTCACACCATGTGAAAAAGGCCATGGTTTCTGTTGTATTTAGTCGTGTGGGAGGACTTCATGTAGTAACAGGCCTGGTTGGGTAACGGATTATATAGCGGGATTACATAATCAGGATACAAAAAAAAGGTAAATTAATACTCTTACAGTAACAAACAAAATGTAGTTAGATTACTTTTACATTTCTAATAATGTTGATTGCTAGCAGTATTACAATGTTACTTAAAAAGTTAAAATAACATATTGTGTTTGTTGTAAAAGGAGCAGTTTGTATTTCTTCTCTGTAAACTGTACTGTTCTGTAGGCTAATATTTTAAGTGTGAATCTAAACTGCCTGAATCTGCTTTATGGTTTTCACTTTCTTTGCTTCATTTGTTCTTTTTGTCAATCAGTAGCTGTGCCCTTTATTTGTATACAATAGTGTGTGTGAACTTAACTGTATGTGTATCTTATTTTTCCAAAAGACCATATACAGCGGGGTTGACAACACGCAATCCAAAATAATAAGCAGTGGCAGGGGTTGGGTAAAAAAAATTACTCTGAAGTAAAATAATAAGTGTTATACTTAACTAGTTTTGGCTCTTACTTTATGCTCTTAAATGTACACTTTGTTACTCATGCACTTATATTGGCTAGCACTCCAACACATTTTACATGATAGGCTAAGGGGTGGGACAATCACAACAGAGCTGGCCAGCTAACCGATCAGAGCAGACTGGGCTCTGGTTTCAGACAGAGGGTGAAAAGAGGTGCTGCAGCACAGGCAGTATGAGAAAAATAAAGAGCTTTTTGAACATTAAAGCATGGAGACATGTCACGGTAGACTCTACTGTGACATGTCTCCATGAGTAGAGGCACAAAATACAAATATGAACCTGAAAATGAGCATAATAGGTCCCCTTTCAATAGACTATCTACATGTAGTTGCCATGATGACCAAAGGGGGTGGCACCGCAAGGCAGTATCGGTAGTATCTGTTCATGTGTTTCATTGTTGCTGTATAGACTACTGCCTGAATATGCTTAATGACAGTCAGGTTTTCCTATACATAAAATCACTGAGCAGAGAACACATTTTTGATACTCAATATCTTGGTTCCTTATTTTCTAAGGTTACATTGTTCTTTTGTGTTAAATAATATTCTTAAGAAAAACACATCTTATTGATATTTATTTTCTCTTGTATTTATAATAACCCTGACAACCCTGTGTATTGAGAAGTGAAAAGCGTCAGACGAGCCTCTCTGTTTAGCACGACCTTCCGCATGGCAATATCAGGGATTGGCAACACTTTGGTTTTTGTCACAGGGGGAACATGTGGGCAAGGGCACTCTGAGGATGAGCTCCCAGTAGAGACGGGGGGCATGTTATGTCACCAGATGAATTGATGAGACTATAAATGATGACATAACATAATGATGGCAGTCTTCCATGCCACTTCATCACCTCTGGGTTAGGACAAGAACAGGGGGGGGGGGGAGCTCACAGTATTTTAGATCCTTCCTTTGAGTAAAAGTCCTAATACTGTAATGTTAAAATACTCTATTATAAGAAAAATCAGTGCATTGACAATGGTACTTCAGTAAAAGTATCCGATTAAACAATTATTCAAATTGCTGCCATTAATTTGTTGTCAACCCACTCAATGGTTGTGGTGTACTTACATATCCTTTTGGATTGTTAAATCTACATCAAAACAACACATTTTAGAAGTTCTATAAATGTGTCAACAATTCAGAATGTAACAAGTAGTTAATATTATCTTATGATGCCATTTATTTTTTCACATTACACTATTGAGAATTATTCTTCAGCAGAGCCAATACTAAATAGACCCACTGACATCATTACTACATTTTGCTCTATAAAACAACCTCAAAAAAAGAATTCCAGCTGATGAATAATTCCAAACAATAGCCATAGCCTGCTTCTGTTAAACACCATAGTACTTTGCCTTTGGGCTTTTCTGTCTCATCTTGTAATTTAATTAAATCTATAAACATTCAGTGACAAAATTCCCTCCCTGTGCGTTAAGCTTCTCTGTCAACAGCGCAAACTTGAGGCTTTGTGTGCTTTAAGCTTGAGGCCTTCTATATAGACCAAACTAAATGAACGCTCCTTAGAGAGCGTTGGCAGAGATGGGATGTGACTCCTCGAGCCTTGAATCCTAATGACTTGTAAATAAATATATAATGTCATCACTTCATTAATTGTGCCATGGATCCCGCTGCTAGAGTGTTTCCTCTCACATCATGTCACCCTGTCTTTAACAGCACGGGGGCCTGATGTTGGTAAGAATGCCAGTATGTGTGTGTTTGTGTGTGTGTGTGTGTGTGTTTGTGTGTGTTTACACAAAAACTCATCAATCTAACAGTTGTTTCAGCTATTGATGTATCCTGGCATCCACCAATTCATCTTCAGAGATGAAATAATTGCAATACTGGATAAAACCACAAAGACAAATCACATAGATCTGTCATTCTTTTTATCGCCGGGAACAAACAATGGCAAATTGCTAGAGTCAACATTTGATAAACGACACGTCTGTCATCCCATATGAATAAATAGAGTCGTGGGACATTCCCTATGTGATAAATGTACAGTATGTTTTCCTGCCGAAACATGATAAAGTGATCAAGTCAGCAGCTTTAACATGGACTGTTTCATTTCCTTTTGCCAAGGATGGACAGCCTTTAAATAGCTCAATTAGCATTCTTGGCTTGAAGGCTAGACAAAGCTGGCAAACGTCTGTCCCTCAGTCTGGTAAAGTGCTCCTCCGTTCTGAAGATGTAGCCTCGGTTTTTCACGCTTGGGAAGCAGAGCAGACTGTAGACACAGACGCAGATGAAAGTGGCGATGTGAAGAATTCCGTCACGGAGTTGTAGGAAAATCCCCTTTTAATTCAGTCTGATCTGGGGTATTAAACTGAAGGAGCTTTGCCAATTTTCATTTAGCTCAACTTGATTTTCGGGTATGTAACACTCTTAGAGAATCTGCATATTCCCTACATAATTAGAAAATGCAGCTGTAGTACGTTTCAAATCCACTATTGAGAAGACCAATCATTTAACAGTTTCAAGGATTAGTTTGGTTCCAGTAGTAGAGCTTGGTTTCCATGTTGAGCAACAAGGACACACAAAGGGATCCATCTGTGATGCTTTCAAATGCAGATGTTGCCACTCCAATTCCTCCCAAACAACGATTAAGAAAATTATTTGGTTTTCTTTTTTTTCATAAATATTTTTAACGTTGGTGATAAATAGTGAATCATTTATTTAATTGATATACAAATTGAAGGTATTAACAACATAGGTCAACACAACACTAAAAGGACCTCAGAAAGTCGATACAGCAAATTCCCTATTTACCCTTTGGGTTTTTGGCTGTCTGACGACTGAAATATTCGCTCCACTTTTAGCTTTCTTCTTGGTCTCCACACACTCCTCAGCGACATTTCTGGCTCTTAATCTGCTAAATACTCCTCTTATAACTTTGTGCTTGGTTAACGGGGAACATGTAGTATGTTCTTTTGAGATGTTTGGCTGCCTGATGGATCTGGAAATTCCGTGTATATATTTGGTGAGACTATATCAACAAGTAAAACCAAAACAATAAGCTGAAAAAAGCTAAAATGCCCTGTAAAGCTGAGAGAAAATCAGATCCGGGTGATTATTATCTGCGGTTTTGTCATTTTTGTCAACACCTTACATAGTCATTTTACCCATTGTTAAAAAAATACTGATTACTTTAGTTGTACTTAAGACAATTACCCAGCTTTGTAGTAATTGTACTTCCCTTACAATGAGCATGTGACCTCTCTGTAATTACTGATAGGAATATAACATAATCATAGCTATTAAATTATACCCAATAAACCACTTTTTAAATTTAAGTTGGCAGACTGAAAATCAACAATAGCTTTTTGGGAATCCCAATTTAGATTTGTTTAGCATATAAAAAGTTTGACTTTGAACTTCTTTAAAGTTTTCCTCTTTACCAAAATGAAATCCTAGAAACCCCCAAAGGAACTAAATCAAATAAGGTAGACTTTAGAACAAAGCTCCAGATTTTTTTCTCATGCATTTTCCCACTGGAGCAACATGTTTCTAGTTCTTTTTTTATAACAGGTATCACTCACTCTATTATCGTTACATCAAATTCCTATCCTTTCAGCTTAACTGATATAGTTGAGCAAGTTAATTTAAAATATAGCCACAGTAAAAACCCTGAAGAATCATTATTACGCACCATTAGATTTGCAATCCAAAATAAACTGTCTCTTCAAGGGGATTTAGATAAATAAATTATCCATCTGCCTCACACTTATTCATATTTATAGTTATCTTGAAGGACTAATAATCTCGTCCTTCAAAAAATACATGTTTTTGTTTCTCATTTTTATCAAAATTTAGACCTCAGGTGAAGATCTATCTTTGGGGTCATAATGAATAATAATGCAAACTCGGCACAGAGATAATGAAGATACATGTTCTTTAATCGACTTAGCATTCTTTCATACCTAATTTTACTTTGAGGTCATGTTTGAATCCAGCTGGTCATTACTGTATGCTAAATACTGCAAGTTGGCTACCTCAAGGTTGAATTGATGTTTCTTTTAGGATAAGCTATTAAGCTAGTTAGCAAGGAAAATGACATAGATGAAAAACAGAGTTTTCATATTCCCCATATACACTGTTGTGTAAAGCCAAATGCACACAGATATTTTTTTAATCCATGTTGAGCATCTTCGACCCTCCGGTCACCTCACTGAGTTTAGGGTATTTTTCCCATCATGCATGGATTTGCGATTGCACACAGCGGACTACCTACAAATGTAATGACTCCCTGGGCTAGATTTCCTGAAATTGAATTCCAAAGAATAATCACCCGGCAATATAATGAGCCATTACCCATTTGCTAGAATTGTCTCATTTGTCTTCTTGAATGCCTATTACTTCATCCACAATGTATTATCTTCTACCATCACATTTCAAATCAGGCAAGTGTCCCGGGATGTGGTCGTATGGCCTTAAGTTTTACGTCCTCACACATGATCGTTTTTATCCTACCATATAGATTGATCAGCTTCAGGTTTAGTATCATTGGAATTACATTTACCTTCAAAGCATTACAGCAAGCTAACATTGTGGTCGATGGGCATGTTGCACATCCAACATTAATGTAGGAAATTAAAGTTTAATGTTCTATCAAATGCTCCAGAGGGACATTTTGAATACATATTTCTAAAATATGCCGATATACTTTCTGCCGAAGAGTAACTTTATATGCTACCTCTGAAAACTCACTTTGGATAATCAGATGAAGGAATATATATATATTATTTTTGTGTCGCGTACAACCAACAGTAGTTGAGTGGCTCTGCATAAAGACTGGCAACATGGGAGAACAGCCTGTCTTGTTGTGTCAAACAGTAACAAAATCCACCTACCAGCGCTTCCTGATCTCACAAATACTCATACCATAGTCTCCTGTATTGTATTGTATGCATGCATGGCAATACACCAATTTGAATTGATTGAGGGGGTTATGTTTCGAACTCTGTCTCGACCAGGAACTTCCGGAAGTTTTGTCTTTAACCTCCATTTAGTCATTTGTTTATTCGCCAGGTTATTACTTTTGTCGCTATTTTTATTCTTTCTGCTCAGCTAAACTCAGCTAAACATCTCCTAGCCGTATCCCAAGGGACAGAACAGGTATTTGTTGTCTTATTTAACAGTCCACAAGAAAACAAATGTGCATTTTCCTCCCTTAAGATTGCACTTTTCTTTTCTATAAGCTGTAGGTGTTGTGCCTTATTTTACAGATTTAGTTTGCAGTAAAAACAAATAAGAAGTTGGAGCCAGTAAAAATAATCACAAATAAAAACATGTTGCAAATATTTACTTCTCAATCTTTTTATATAAGCTTCAAAACTTGCACTTTGTTAAGAGTTGATGTACATATTTTGAAAGACTTAGGAAGAGAATCATGATCAGACACTATTGTGTCATCAACGCTTTAGTGTAGATTATTTTAGCCCTCTATAAACACGTAGTAAACTGAGATATTTTTCTGTTTTCTTTTAAAATAATCGAATTTAAGTAAAAGTGAAAACGCATAAAGTCGTCTGTCACGAGAATTGCTTTCTGTAGGAGCATCAGGTGCTTGTTTAGCACCCAGTGACACATTGCTGAAACACTAATGCGCCACTTCACATAAACCATATATTAGATGGTGCATGAGCTAAGTGGCCCTGTCTTCTCCGAGCCTTTCATACATATGTTCTCAGGCAGTAAGATGACACTAATTATTTGATTGCGTAAGTATACGTTCGCGGATATGCATGCCTTAACGGGGAAGGTTGTTTGTTTCAATTGTTTTTAAGGACCAATAATGTGAGTGTAGTCTTTGAAGCTTTTTAGCTCCCTCTATTTTTCCTCTAAAAATACATCCTAATTATGATATATATATATATATATATATATATATATATATATATATACCGTTTACCACAGCTGTTCCCACAATCTTTTAAAAGGGAATTTGATTAAAGGCTCTTGTGTGGCAACAATAAGCACGTTTTAAGAGTTTAACTATCTAGCCAACTATGATATTCTGGTATCTCCGGGTTAATTTCAAATGACGGCCTACTACACCCTGCCTTAGGGCTATAAGGCAACACACTCAGGAACACATTTGCTCTAACCAGCCAATGAAATAAAAAGGTAGAATGACAAATAACAAAGTATGAAAGGTTCATATTCCTTGATTTGTGCAACGATACTGCTGGGGACTTAATCATCTTACAAAATAGGTCATGATGGATACTTAAAATATAGAGGCAGATATATACGTATATGCAGATATCAGTCTCTGCTACAACTTTTCGAACATTGCTTTCTTGAACACACATATGCCATGTGAAAAAGATAACAGTTTTGGCTCATTTTATTTGGTCAGCCATTTAAATAGATGTGACTATAGATGGGCCCTATTATGCTTTTGGGGGGTTTTGTCTTTCCTGTAGTGTGTTATTTTTTTAATGGTCAGCAAAGGCTAACATCTGGAGTCCCACCAGAGGGAGTTTCTCTCCCACACACTCCCCGCCCCTGCCTGAAAAACCTAAATTGTAGTCCTTTGTTTAATTACGTAACATAGTGGCATCGCTCATTACACCTTGAATAGTGTAACATAAGTTAAAGCCAAGCTAGCATCGCTGTGAGTTAAATACTCACATCAACACGGTTAATGTTAACAGTACATATAACATGCTGATGTTTTCACATGTTAACCCTCTTAGTTTAGCATGTTAGCATGCTACCTTGCAAATAAGGACCTTTTACTAGCGTTAAGTCTGCATGAAAGTGGTCTACAGACTGACAGACGTTGCTATACAGTATAGACACTTCTCCAGCAAAGTGCAGATTGAATGATTATGTGTAAGAATAACACCACATTTGATGTATCTTTTATTGATATTGTGCTTTGTCGACATATCAGCTAACTGTGTCAGTTCTTCATCCCCTCTCCCCCTCGTATTCAGTACATTTTCTGAGATGATGAGAAATATGCCAGCTTTAGTAGGCAAAAAACATGCAGCACACTTTAGCATCCCTCCTTTGATCTCCTCTGTGAGTGATGTGCTTAAACTGCAATGAATGTTGAAAGTGTTGCATGTGCAAGTTTCCGCGCTCAATGCCACTCAAGCGTCTGCCATAAATTGGTTTCTGAGATAAGACATCCTCCTTCTTTCACACCACGGATGACTCAATCCCTGATCTTGTTAGCAAGCTTGATAGAAAGGCTCTCTGATTATGACCATAACTTTTGCGGTGGCACACGTCCATGGCACTGTGTAGGGCCCCTCCCAGTTGACATCTTAGCCCTCAACCAAAAATGTATTTTTACAAAGATATTATAAGTAATTGTTTTTAAGGATAATCAAATGTCATCAGCCATAAGAAATGCTTTCGCTCTCCAGGTGAGAATAATAATTGAAAAGCTTTTTGAAGTGCCAATAACTTTAAAAAAAATCCTTATACCTCAAAATGCAAGGGTGTCGACTTGTTTCTTGAAAGCTCCCTCAGACTCAACAATGACCCTGAACAGACATGACAATAATCAGAAGGCTTTTTGAAGTGCTGATAACTTTTTTAAATGTCCTAATTACTCCAAATCCAAGGGTTTATTGGGTTGGCTTGTTACTTTGAAAACTCCTCTACAACATCCTTGAAGAGCCATGGGGTATTGGAGGCTTAAAGCTTTAAGTGTTTAACTTGCAACAGAGAAATGGAGACGGGGAAAAAGAGACAACTTATTGGTCTGTAGCAGTTTAGGCCCTCTTTTAGCCATCACAGCTATTACACAGGTCATTAACTACATGCTGCTGCCTCCTCCATGCTTCATGTTGGAGACACCTGACCTTATTTTGAACTATGGAACATCTTCTGTATCTACTAACGCTGGGGAACAAGGGTTTTTCTAATCTTTTTCAAATAGTTTTTTTAACAACATAATAGTGTTTAATACAACAAAGAATGTATAGATAAGATAGACGTTGTAATTGATGCAATAGTATTGGGTTAATAGAGATGTGTATTAAAACTGCAACTGCGAACACTAAAAGATATATGCACTTTCTTTGATGTAAGGACAACGTTGTCCATATGCTATCCACATGTTATTCTAATTTGCCATTTGCCTAAAAATAAATCAAAGTATGAAGCTACTTCTTAGGGAGTAGAGTGTGCTATACAATGTGTTTTGAGGTGCGGTTTTAACTGTTAAACAGTTAGTAATATGAATTAGAGGGGAGAGAGAAAAAGAATAACCAGTAAAAACAAAATGGTCTGACATGATAAGATATAATCAAATTATAGTAGCTATCAATTTAAATGTAGATGGAAGAGAACGCCATTCACAAAGCAGAACGAAAGAGGCACAATACTCCATTTGTTTGCTCACTAAAAACAGTCCTTTTCTGAATTGTGTGAAGCTCTTTTTTAGAAAAGATGGTTAAGTCATTTCAAGAAAGAAAGAAAATGGACTCGAGGGCAATTCCACAAAATTAAGAAAGAAATGAAAACCAAAGAGTGGCTTTATACTCATGCAGGACTCAAATGCTTGTGTTTGTGATTCAACAGCTTGAATGAGAGCTTTTTTCTTTCAACTGACACGCGATGCTACAGGAGTCCAGTCGTTCGTACATTGTGCCTTGATAGGCAAATCTATAAATATACTTATAAAATACTAACATGAATTGATAGTCATGTCACACTGTGTGTTATGTCGGATTAACTTCACAAAACAAATGAGATGAAGTCATGAAAGGTTAACATGCTAGTTTAGACAAATTGAAGCTAAAAGCAGACATTTTTAAAATGGGAAATGCATTTCTATAGAGCTTTTCCAGTCTTTGCAACCCCACAAAGGGCTTTACACATGCATTGTTACAGAGGAAGAGGCTGCCATACAAGGTGCCACCTACTCAAGGAGACTCACATTCACACAAACTCACATACAATTTGGGGTGAAGTACCTGGCCCAAGGACACATTGTCACAAGATAGGATGGTCCTTTATTACATTACATTGCATTTAGCTGACACTGTTATCCAAAGCGACTTACAATAAGTGCACTCGACCAACAAGATACAAACTTGAAGAAAACAGAATCACATAAGTACATCAGGTTTCAAAGAGCTAAAACATTTCAAGCGCTACTCAACTGGCTTTAGATAAGCCAGTCCTTTATTAGTATATAAGTGCTTTGTTAGTATTTCTATCGCTCGAAGTGGAGTCGAAAGAGATGAGTTTTCAGTCTGCGGCGGAAGATATGCAAGCTTTCTGCTGTCCTGATTTCAATGGGGAGCTCATTCCACCATTTTGGAGCCAGGATAGCAAACCCACGTGTTTTTGCTGATGGGAACTTGGGTCCCCCTCGCAGTGCGGGTGCAGCGAGCTGTTTGGCTGATGCAGAGCGGAGGGAAAGTCAGGTGTTAGCACCAACAGATTGAGACAGAAACAAAGTTAGTACAAAAAATAATAAACAGGTAGTAACACAGGGGTTGACCACAGGGGCTGGGAATCAAATGACTAAGCTTCCAATATCAAATACAATCAAAATGTATTAATACAGCACTTTAAGGACACAAAAGGTAACAAAAAGTGCCTCACAGAACCCAAACAATAACTAGTGCTCCCCTGTCAGGTAAAAAAAACCCACTTAAAAACCAATAGAACCAATAAACAGAGGACTGAATAAAACAAGAATAACAAAAAAAATAAGAATAAAATAAGGAACAAGATAATAATAAAAAAGCATCTAATAAATACTATTTCATTCAAAGCCAAAATAAAAAGCTGGGTCTTGAGTAGGCTCTTGAAAGTATGATCGCTCTGTGAGACCCTCAAGTCTTCTGGGATGCTGTTCCACAATCATGGTCCGTAATGATAAAGCGACTCCTCACCGTGGGTTTTTGTGTTCACTTTAAGTATAATTGAAAGGCCAGGAACAGAAGACATGAGGCTTCCAGACGGGTCATTGGTTAAAAGCAGATCTAATAAATATCTAGTCCCAAGACCATTTAGAGCTTTAAAAACCAATACAAGTATTTTAAAATCAATATGAGGAGTTGTTGGAGACGAAAAAAGTGGACGACCAATCTACCTCTGAGACGCAGCCGGATCATTGTGTTGGTGCTACACAACGAGGATTTTCTCTATTTGTTAAGACACACATACTGTATATGAAGCGTCAGGGCACTACACTTTGCCAGGTTCTTTTTCTTCTTTTTTTTGTATTCTGTAACAATACATAATTGTTAGTGCACAATAAAAACCTTGACTTAAACTTTGTTATCTAAGTTTAATCAAAAGACTTTACAGATGTGTTTTTCAGATCAAAATGAGGGTTGAGTTGGAAGATGGACATAATGCAACTAGGGTTGCAAAATTCCGTGCATTTTCAAAGATGGAAACTTTCCATGGGAATTAATGGGAATTAACGGGAATAAACTGGGAATTTTCCAAATTAAAGGTTGGCTCTTCATAGGGAACTTAAATATAGTTGGGGAAAGTATATTATAGCATAATCTTGACTAAAACAAACAGATGCCATTCAAGTACACTTGCATATCCATGCCATTCCTCAATCACATGCACACAGCACACTGCTTACTGCAAGGCTATTGAGACCACACCCCCTACAGGAACTGTGCATTCCTCCATCACATGCACAGATGATTTATTGTGGGGATCTTTGAATGGGGGTTGCATTTTTGTTCATTTCTGAATGAGTGGGTTTGGGGGGATGAGTAATATATAACTCAACATTCATGTTTTTGTTCTTCAATGAAACAAATTATTGTTCAATAAAATAATTTTTTTTAATTATTATTATTTTTTAATTGTATTGAAAAAACTAATTGTTTATATTTATGCTTGTATATGATACAATTCAATTACATTACCCTCCATTCCCAGTTAGTTCCCATACATTCCCATAATACCCATTATTCCAAAATTAACTTCCCATGGAAATGTAACGGAAATGTTCCGCCCCTTTGCAACCCTAAATGCAACCAATGAGACCGAAAAGACCATTGAGCACCCTCCCTTTTACGAGCAGGTTTACCATGTTTAGCTTTGAAACTATAGATTAGTGTTCTAAGTCCTTAGACCCATGCAGTATTAAAGGGGCCCTATTTAGCTTTTTGTGGTTTTCGCATTCCTGTAGTGTATTTTATAGGTTGTTGTGCATGTAAATGGTCTGCAAAGGCTAAAATCCCAAAGCTCCCTCCCGATGGAAATTATCTCCCACATACTCCCCTCCTGCCTGGACCATTGGGCTTACTCACGCTTGTATTGGCTAGTGCTCCAACACATAGTACGTGATAGGCTAAGGAGCGGGACTTCTCAAAGCTGTTGACCTATCACCAGTGTTGGGCTAGTTACTTTTAAAAAGTAACTAGTAATAGTTATAGTTACTGCTCTCAAAAAAGTAACTAGTTAATTTATTAGTTACTAAATTATAAAATTAACTAGTAACAGGTTACTTTACTTTACTTTAAAAATAATAACAATACAAATACAAGTTTGTGTGTGTTTTTTTGCTGACTAGTTCTCTGAAGGCAACAGACTCGACCGTTGCGATAGGCAGCATGTCCTCAACAACATACCTGGCAATCAATCTATTTAGTTGACTCTGGGTGACATGTGGCGATTTAAAAAAATCGTTTTTTGGCTGTTTAGATGGTGTTGCTCCATCTGGGTCACTGCAGGGGTTGAGACGGTGGGGTCTTTGGCGACTAGTTTTATAGCCCCATGTACATTACTTAAGTGCTTCAGGAGATTGCTGTTTTTCGATGTGGACAATGCTTTCTGTCCTGCACACAGTTTACATTTTACCGTAAGATTTTTTGCGTCCTTTATCCCCACAAATTGAAAATAGTGGTTATATTTCCAAGTTGCAAATGCGCTGCTGCTCTCGCTGATACTTGCATCTGCCATTGTGTGTGTGCTGGTGGTGAGCGTTGCCGATTGTGAGTTTGTTAGCAATAGCATTAGCAAGTGTTCGTGTGTGTGTATTTTTCCCATAAGGCAAGACCCGCCCAACTCTGTCTCTGATTGGCTTAGCCTGAAATGTTACTTTGTAACGCGTTAGTCCCAATACTGCCTATCACAACAGAGCCAGAAAGCTAACCAATCAGAGCAGGCTCTGGATTCAGACAGAGGGTGAAAAGAGGTGCAGCAGTATGAGAAAAATAAAGAGCTTTTTGAACATTAAAGCATGTAAACAGTCGAGGCACAAAATACAAATATCAACCTGAAAATTTGTGAATATGGGCCCCTTTAAATATTTCTATATTTTGGTTAATATTGCACAATTTACATTTTCATATAAATAATCAGAAAGTTTATAAAGTTATCGCCCCAAGCATAACAGAGATTTTTAGGGTCTTTCAGCTCGTTATTTTGGTTGTATGGTCCATTACTGTTTTTGTTCAGTCTCACTGCACTAATAATTTCCAACTGCAGTGACAACAATAAGTTAGTTGGTGAAAAAAGTGTCTATATAATTGATGTTTGGTAGATTTCTTCTAAGGAGTTAGTGGAGACAAAAACAGTTCTAAATGTAGAGTGAATTGTGCTCTTAGATGTCAAAACATAATAACAAAAACACTTGTCACGCTTTAGTTGCTTCTGTGGATATTGTGGCTGATATACTATTTGACAGAACACAGTATTAGCGTGGTATTACTTTTCCTCTCCAAACTAATTTTGTTTTGCTCATCAGTTGTATAGACATGTCATAGCACAGATGATTATAGCTTTGCTTTTTCAAATTGTATGTCAGCTGTTTCTCTTGTACTAACACCCAACAAAGAGAATGCACTCTCAGTGTATTAAGGTTCATACATATAATTATGCTGTCGGGTCAAGCTGTTAAAGGATAGGTGCCAATAAATCCCACTCCACTGTCTTTGTTATCAGTCTCATCCTGCTGAGAAGATGGCAATGAAATGCCATGCTGATGGCCTCAATGTAGAAATCAACTAATTGCAATGACTTTCACAGTCCCAGAGCCCCTGTCCATATGTCCATTTGGAAACCCCCCTGTGGATTCACAATATGTAACAGCAAATGACTTTGACTCTGAGAAATTGATGGCATGCTGGCAAGGGGCTTATTGACTTGGAGGAAGTTGTATTGATGAGAAGCACGACAGGTTTTTAAATTGAATCCTTGACTGCCTCACAGAGAGTTACTGAGGGGACTACAGAAAAGCTTTGCTAAGATTTGTAAAAGGTGACATACGTTTTTCTTTTTTAAGGGTTGAGCACTCTTGCAAGAGGTCAGGCCGAAAATGTTCATGGCCCATTTAGTACTGAACACATCAGTTCCAATGTACCATCTGTGTTTTTCTCTACGAAGAGATGAAATCCCAGAAAAGCACAGCTATGTGACAGGGGGAGAAATGTCCCGGCAAAGTTTTGAGAGTGCAGCGCTGCACATAATTAGATCCCAGACATCCACAGGGAGTTACCAAACACACAGCTCTAATGTCATCATGACTGGGCCTCTGATAAGGCCAACACTACTGTCAACAAGCAGTTTGGATTAATGTTCTAATCTTGCGTTTTTTAACAATTGTGAAGCTGGTAATTGTACTCTTGGAGATCTACTGATTAAACCTAATTGCAACAGCACAGGATCAATATAAGCAACATGGCCCAATGGATGACCACACTAGTCTGTTAGTTGGTTAACAACCTTGATTCAGACTGAAATATCCTAACAACCGAAGGGATCAATTGCCGTGATGTGTGGGTATTCTTGGTCTCCAGAGGACGATTCCTCCTGGCTTTGGTTATCCCTTACATTTTCCTCTAGCGCAATTAGGATGTTAATGTTTCTGGTACAGAGGCAAAGGATTAGGATTAGGATTAATTGTATTAACCCCTTCACTTTTCCTCTAACTCGACAATCAGTTCAACATTTAAATGTGTCCAATACTTTGGTTTATGACTTATTACCAGGAAAACCTATGGAATCCTTATTAGCCTTACCTGTAGTTTGATTTTGAGGTAATTAGCAAATGTTAGCGTGGTCCACATTTCTAAATATTACCATAATAGAGTGGTGCAGGAATGAGTGCAAAAAATACGTCATCATGGCATCACTATAGAATTGTCCCTCTAACTTGCTTAGTTAATGAATGGTTATCCTCATTATGGTCAAGAAAAGCTGTGAATAGTTACAAAAGTTAGGGGAAAACTGTGAGCAACTATGAGGTTTTGTGCGGAGAAGGTGGACGAAAACAGGAATTCGATTTAACTCAATCAGTGCAGAAGGACCTTGTATGAGATGTTTCTGCTTCTCCTGTGTGTCATTATAATGCAAAGCGACAGCAGCAGTCAGGGGCCCAGAAAGATGGAGTGACACAGAGGGGGAAGAAAAATGAATGTGGCAACAATAAGAGGATGCCAAGAATGTCTGTTGAGGATAAGGACGACATTGGAAATGACAAAAGTGGGTGCCTGTGATGTGGTGTCAACTGAAATGGGAGAGAAAAATAAGACGGAAACATAAAGAGAGTGAAGGAGAACCGAGAACTCAGCGAAAGTTGACTGAAGTTCATGATACACTTTATTATTTTATATTTATATGTTATTATTTTAGAAATCCCAGATACCCAGTACAACAATTAAATAATAGTTTGACATTGCATATTCAAACAAGGTGATAGCACCTTTTTTTTCTTCTGCGTTTTCACTGTATTATAAAGTAGACACTTTTAGGTGTAGGTGTTGCATTATATTTCAACTGACTTCATGGCTGCATGTCAAGCTGGTCTTTGAAGAATGGAGACCATAATGTAGTACAAAGGCCTTACTAAATGTTTTTATTGTGCGTCCCCAGGGCAGGATATTGAAAACAATTTCATCACTTTGGATTTTAAAATATACTCTAAATCAGTAGCTACTGTGGCTACATGGGGTGTGATGAGTAGAGACACAAAAGCTTATTTCGTCAATGTAATGCATAGTGCTCTGCTTGCATTCAAGCCTAAGGCAATGTTTAGTCATTTCATTCAAATGAAACACAAATGGATGGCTGTGTAGTTTTTGCTTCATTAGACCCAAACCTCTGCAGCCTTGCCTCTAAACATCTTGCATTCCCTCCAGAAAACTAATTGCAGCGTGTGAGACTCTTGTAGCAAATATAAGAATAAAGGATATCAAAATATGCGAGAGAGAGATTAATTGTTCCCTTATTCATTTTGTACCTTAGTTCTGCTTTTGATTTCCATCTGTGGTTGCTCACATCATTGCATTTTTGCAGATATTTTTCTCAATTTGCTCATATGCAATCTGCACTCTGTTAACACTCTATATCTTGCATGTGTATTAGGGATGTGCATCTCCATCACTGAGAAGGTGATGTTAATAACTTGAGCTAATTCAAAAGCTGATATCACACTGCTGAACAAGGGACGATTAATTCCTGAAGAGATTCATTTGAAAACAAAATCAGTTCAATCTAAATAAGGATTACATAATGCTTCCTAAAACCTATATTTCTTAGACTACAAAATATGTAGTCATGGTCATGAGCCACCTATTCTGAGGTTAACTACATTCACTATATTGATTTGGCACTCCGACATTACTGTTAAGCCCCATGCCCCCGCCCCCAGGGGCTAAACGCAACATCTTGCACGAAACAGCGTCTGAGGGCTTCTTAACATTTAACAAACTATGAATGTGTCATACCCACTTAACGGGAAGAAACTCAGCTAACTGATGATATGAACCATTTTTACCGAAACAAAACACAACCCTAACACCAAGAGTGTGAATTTGCACTTAGCGAAAGAGTGCTAACGCACATAACTCACAGTATAATTATTTTACACTTCATCGGGTCTGCACCAACAAGATATCGTATGAAAGCTGAGATTCCACAGATTCCAATGGTATACGTATCATCACTCCACGACCAAAACTTGCGGCAGCGAAGGCAAAACCAGGCAACACACAATTTAGCTTTACGTAGCCAAAATGGCAAATACGTCTTACCTTTGCTGTTTTCTGATCAAAGGTTCTGCTGAAGGTGGGATACCTTGGTTGGTGATTGGCTAATGGTTACACAAGCCAAAACATCGTTATGACGTCATAAAGTGGCCAAAATCTGATCAGCTCATTTTCAGACAGGTTTTTATAGAAATGGATCAGGACAAAAAGTGAGAGAATCTTTTTCCTGAAACTTTCAGAATCTCTTTACACGGAGGGGACACATGTTGATGTAGACGAGACATGAACAAGTGGAATTTGCATAATAGGTGACCTTTAAAGCTACAATTTGCACTGCTTCATTGCAGCATCAGTAGCAAAGATATTTGTCACAGAAGTGCCCATGCCATAAATAAACAACTTCATTGCCCTTTTTTTCCTCTGCACACCACAAAACTAAGGATTGATTTTTAAAGCAAGAAAGAAAGGTAACACGTAAAGAAAACACATCATGCCGCCCTGGTGAGATACACAACCTCTCTCACCCTGGTGCGAAGGTTCCCAAAAAGAAGTAGTTGCCAGATTGCTGGAGCATGAAGCACTAACAGCTTCGCCCAAGGCTAACCTCAACCTTTTCCAGTGGAATCGAAGAAGAGATGTCTGGTGAATTTCTCATTGTTTATAGTCTCATTTCATGAAGAGATTAAGAGTGAGTCTCTTGCTTGGTGAAACAAGGAAAAAGCAGGGAAGCGAGAAGATCATTTACTTCTTCTTACAAAATGAGCTTTCCTCTTAAATGAGACTGTATGTGATTTAACCCCAAGCCTGTTTTCCAGGTCTCAGGCTCGAAAATGACCTTTCCACCACAAATGACAATAATTTCATTTCTAAAAGGGTTACATTAATAATATTTGTTCTCAAAGTAATGATAAACCTGTGAGTTGGATATAGAAGAGTTAGAATCAATATAGATGTTTTTTATTTTAAAGAAAATTCAGATTGAACATGGTAAATTATAGTGTCCGTCCAAAAATCCTTTTTTACTTATAGTGAAAACTACCCTTGGATGATGGGTTAGTAGACTAAAAGCTTTAGCAACCCAAAGTACAACATATAATAAGTACCCTGTATCAAGATTGATGCAAAACAAGTGACATTTGATCTTTTTAGAGAGGTTTAGCAAAACAAACTCCACCTCTGGGGTAATTTGGGCTGATCTGGGCGTATTTGTTGTTTCTCTGGAACCCATTGATTCCATCGTGATTTTTATGATTGACATCTCTCGCCGTTAGAGCCAATATAATCAAAGGGGAATTTCCACATACACACACACGTTAACATTGAGATGTGGGGGCTATGCGCACGCAGTTTTCCCAAAGCGAAACCTATCATGCGCTCTGAAATCTGAAAATGTAAAACTAGGTTTATTGCTGATGGATTATCAGAAATCATTTCAAAGTGACACGAACACATTGGATATAACCTATGGATTAACCTTCAGCAGCGTTTTTATCGTTTTAATGCCATTGAAGACAACTTTTGATCAGAATAACAGCTAAGGTAAGAAATTTGCCGTGTTTGCTACCTAATGCCACGTGTTGTGATGTCTGTTTTTGTTTCTCATGTCGCGAGTTTTGATCATGGAGTGATGATACTGATACCTATCAAATCTGTGTAATCTTACGATGCTCATCGATGGGTTGGATGTGCATCTACGATAAGTGATAAGGGTGTTATTCCGTGAGTTCTGTGCTAATGGTGCTCAGGGCTAATTCAGAGGCTCAGCGTTAGTTTTTTGCAAACAATTGTTCATATCATCAGTTAGCTGAGTTTATTCCCATTACATGGATATGAAACATTCATAGTTTATTACATCTTAAGAAGCCCTCAGACACTGTTGCTTGCAGCTGTTGTGGTTTCGGCCCCTTCGGCGGGTCCGTGGGGCTCAACTTGAGTTTAGCCAGAAGTAAGGTGTTACACAGAGTGAGTGTAATTTCTATAGCCAGAAAGGGTTGGGTTTGAGGTTTAACAAGGTGTTATTTTTGAAGAATGTACTTGATTCCAGATTTCAATGGATATGTTACATCCTGGCCTTTTTAAGCTTTTTAGGGTTTTCCCTTTCCTCTCTGCAAAGGCTAAAATCCTTGTGTTCACCTCCATTGGACTCCTTTATTTACTTCTTTAATATTAATAATAATACATGGGATTTTTATAGCGCTTTTCCTAATGCTCAAAGACGCTTGCTGTAGCATAATGAAATCACTTTAACACTCCCGCTTCTATTGGCTAGCACTCTAACACATACAACCGATCAGCGCAGACTGGGCTCTGGTTTCAGACATAGGTTGAATCAAAGATCATACTCGGGGGGGAAATGTGGATGTCTAAAACATAAATGGGAGGTAAGAACTTCCCAGCTAGCGGGGAACGTTCTCACAACTTTGGCTAACGTTACCTACAGGTTCTAATAATGTTTTAAAGAAACATTGTAATCTGATGTTCAAAGAACCTTTTTAGGATGTTTATTATTTCAAATAATGTTCCTATAAGGTTTAAGGTTAACTAAGACATAACATGTTAACTGCAACATTCAGAGGATGTTTTGAGGATGTTATTAAGGCCTGAGATGACAGAAAGTTTGTTTATAAACCAAACATTCTAAGGATGTTTTTTGGACGTTGTTGGGGTAACACATTAAAGATGTTCTTTATAAAATGTTCCCTCCATGTTACATGATAACAAGCACATAATTCATGATAAGCTGTAAGCAGATATTTCATGTTTGCGGTGGCATGTGAGAGTTCCCAGCTAGACATTTTTGGTTCTCAAAAGATTCTGAGAATGTTACCATTCATTGTTCTAGGAATGTTTTCAGCGGGACGTTTTATGTTGGTTCCCAGAATGTTCTTCTGAAAGGAAGGATAACTTTCTCTAAAAACGTTTTTGAAATGTTTGGTAATAACCTTTTTAAGATGTTTTTGATAACATTGTTAGAACATTATGCCCTACTGTTCTTAAAACGTTTTCAGCGGGACATTTTATTTTGGTTCCCAGAATGTTCTTCTGAAAGGTAGGATAACATTCTCTAAAAACATTCTTAACATTTTTGGTGATAGCACAGTTCAGCACTAAAGGACAAACAATGGGAACAGCACTCGTTTGTGACAGATGTGCTGGAGATGGAGAAAATGCATTTTGGAGTGGGAGATAGCGGACATGGTCACCACTCTATGAACAGATAGTTGTCACTGTATAATAGAGAGAAAATATGCCCTGTGTAGTGCACGTTATACCGAGGGTGATCACAGCTGATATTTGTGAAAGCTAACAAAGTATCAGGAAATTGTTGAACTTCATAAAAATCATGTTATAATAAACATGATTTCTCATCCAAGTTTGTCATACATTTCTTTATTACAACATGTTGTTTTTACAGATTATTATTGTTATTAATGCAATTTAATATTTGAATCGATTGACACAACTAGTAAAAACCAAGTATCAGTTGAAACAGAAGTGTTTAAACTGAAGCAGTCGGGGAAATGAATCAATAGAAGTTATTTAGGTTAAATCTGCTCATTTGTGCTGAATTTATACAGACGTAACAACTAGTCAACAAGCCATTTGTAATCTAAGTGTCCATCTAAAACAGAAACTGCTTTGTTGTGCATGTAATAAAAGCAGTCATTATCAAGAGATCGGTCACACAAACGATATAATTTAATATGAATATATAATTACTCCAGGAACATCATGCGTGGGCAAAGGTCACCAGATATCTGTGGACTAATTGCAAGGTGGAAAAGCTCTAAGTGCAAATTTGATGACAGCCTACAGCCAGTAGTCTTTTATCTCAACTCCTCTGACGTGAAAATGATTGGATTGGTCCATAACACTAAGCGGTGGATATCCCTTAAAGTTCCCCTGGGACAGGCCTAAGCTAGATGGACAATTCATCTTAACACCTCTAGTATAGATCAAGTGGAGTTAATGAACTCCTCACTGGGTCTGACCTTTTATAAGTTTAACGAAGCGGGGAAAAATTGTGGTAGAGCTGAAATGTGTGTTATTCTAAGAGGGATAGAATGACATACTGTAGGGAATATTATCAACGCATTTAAACGATATGAAAAACAGGCCTCCATCAGGTGTTTGTGTATGTTAAGGCGGTGGAGGCGCTTTGAGTCTCAACAAATGTGGAATGGGTGCTATTCGTAATGATGTGGCATATCCTTCTTGATGTTGTTTTGAATGTTTTACAGTCACGTTGACTGTTTGCTCTTAGTTTTGTGAGGCTTCCTGTCTTCCTGTCTCCAATACATGGAAAGCAGGTGTTTGACAGCTGATGGGTCTTGCTCCACTGGGAGCGCCTGGCTCATATCTCCCCTAATGAGCTACATGAGAGGGATTGTTTCTTTATCCTTCATTTGACTTTACAACAAAAGTGAGAGTCTTAACAAAACTCTGCTGACAGGATGTGTTTACTCCTTAGAGGCAGAGGAGAGACAAGTTGCATCGATAAGGTCTTTGAATGTGGTGTAATGCTTTTCCCAAATTAATGTTTTGGCAGTTCCATCGTCTGGCTGCACTCTATTGCACATTTAAGTTGCTGTATGTTCAGTTTGGAGAATTGGTGGCATTTAAGTAGTGTCAGAGATATTGAGTGTAGATGTTGAAGAAAACCCGGGAATATTGATTGTGGCTGCTGCAGTACGTGTCACTTTTGATAATACCACTACCTGAGAAATGTTGAGTGCATCAAGGTTTTATCAAAGTGCAATATACAAGTTGAACAGAAGTGCAGCCCAACAATATATTATAGTTGGTCTTTTAGCAAGATTACATGTTTTCAGAGAAAACAAATAAAACCAGCACCATAATCCTTCCATTAGAATAGAATGAAATAGCACAATATTTACAGATAAATTGTAATGTGACTAATCCTGGTGCATCCTGAGGTAGGGATATGTGAAGAGCAGTATACTCGACAATGAATCAGCTTAGAATCACCCCAGAAGGATTTTTACTTTGTATGTTGAGCTCTGAAGTGTCATCTTTTTAATGATAAAGTGATATACTGTAGCAAAGGACCTTCAGATGTAGCCTTATGGAAACAGGTCATAGGATAACTTACATTTGTGAGAGATATATATAAGGACAATATGTTTGCATTGATAAAATAAAAAAAGCCTATTATGTCACTTTAATTATTTTAAATGCAGTAAGTAAGATGCAATAATTGTGATTTTGTTTGCGTAAACAGCTTTAGAAATAAATAAAACATATAGCTGCACCCTAAAAAGACTTTACTGATTGAATTATGACTGAAGATCGTCAGCTGTCTTCCTCTTCTGTGTTTTTCCTCCAATACGTAATGGCTGCAGCACCTTTGACAACTTCTCTCCACATATCAAACATACCGGTAAGCCAGCATCGTTTGCTGTGAAAGCAGATAACTCTGTCCACGCAGAATTAAACCCTGTGTTCCTCCGATACTTTTCTTTTTCTTTGATTTATCCATAGTTTGCTCATCGAGCCGGGGGTCAGATTATTCACCTGCAAGAAAAGGCGCTGGTGAGGGACCGTAGCCGGATATGACGCATATTTTAGTTGACCTAATTAAAACCGTTTTTAAAAAGAATGTGTCACAGTATCACCTCAAAATACAAGACACGAAACATTTTCAACCATGCAACAAAATATAAATAGTCCTTCCTTCTTATTTTTGTCTAAGCTCAAGGGAGCCAGAGTAGAGGGCTTAAAGAGCCGCATGCAGCTCGAGAGCCGCGGGTTGCCGACCCCTGTCCTAGACAGTTGCTTAGTCGTGTTTCGGTCCACCTGATAAATGTTTGAACACTGTCGACCCACCTTTGGTCTCTGTTTTTAGAAATATATGGCTACCTAAGACAGAAACAAGAAAGTAACTCAAAATGTAAATGTAATGCACCCGTAGGCCTGGAGCCAATCCAGGGAAATGTTAAAATCCAATTCCAAAATGTAATAATTCATAATACCCATTATTGAAAAAGTTGTTGCTTGTTAGTCAAATATGCAGTTCATGATTTATTTGCATTGCATTTGATATTTGCAACAGCCTTCCGAGACACACTGAATATTCTCAGTTACAAGTTAATAAACAATGTATCGTCAATAAAAAAGACTTTTATCATTAATGCACAATGAACTGCTTCTTTCTCTTTCCTTAAATGAAAGTTCATTTTTGGAACTTTTACATTTTGGCTTACTTATTTCCTATTGAGAGCAACTTCAAATACTATAGTTGCAAGACCACCAGTGTCAGAAGCGTCCAAAAAGCAAGAGCCATACAATATTGAACAAGGGAAAAAGCTAATTTACTTCGAAGGTGGGTTGAAAACCAAATGAAAGCACTGCAAGAAACAAGGACGGATAGAAATTATCCTATTATCCACTGTATGTTCAGCCTGTCATTTTTTATATGTGGGGTAACAGGGTGAGCATCTCCCTAAGCGGATCGCTCTGTGTCTTGTCTATTAATAACAAGAGGTCAAAAGAACAGGGGCAGAGAAAGTTGGATCCACAGAGGACAAATGTTTTGTTAGGGAAACCATATGGTGCACTAAGCACTCGTGGAACCTGAGGAGACTGAGCCACAGCTGAACAGGATTGATTGTATTGAGCTACAGGCATGGAACGGTAGATATAAGTAATAGAAAAGCAAGTGGGGGTAGGAGGTGTTTATGTGCTCACCATTTCATTCCTTTATTCCAAGAGGTGATGTAGCTTGTTGTGTTGTTGATGGCATGAGGTATGGTACAAACACCACTGCCTCCTGGCTCCAGTAGGTGTTTTAGTGGAATAGAGTTGAACTATCCATTTAGTACCAGAGGGGCAGTCCATGACCCTTTCTTCCACCACTCCCCCGCTCCTCCATCAGCCGCCCACGGTGGCAGCCATGATGAAGGTTAGCTCTGTGGCTATTCTGCATTTTCTACACTGAACCGAGCCAGGGAGGACTGCCAGGTTATGCGGGAAAGAACTCCGGTACAGAGCTGGTTTCAGGGCAATCTTTCATAATGCAAGCAAACAAACAGTTGTTATTTCTGTTTCCATGGTGCCTGCACACTACAAGTCTATCGCAAAGAGATTTTAATTTGCAGGAGGGCCATGGGATTTCAACAGGAATACAATGTTATGCAGTTAATAACGCAAGTAATAGGAGAAATATAAGCAGTGGTGATTTATGTAGTAACTCTCAAATTGGCACTGATAGAAAGTTTCATTGTACTTAATTAATCCTAAGAAGTTACGCTTTTCACATCATGTTTGGAATACACAGAGATGGTCAACTGACGTATTTGTGAAGTGTGATTTTCTCTGAGTGGTAGCCTACTGCAAAAATGTGCTTACAATCCTAATATACTAATATCCGATGCTCTGCAATGATCCTCACAAAACACCAGTTGGACAACATGTTTCTGTAACATGAAATTACTTCTGGGAATGTAGCCTGTGCTAATAGCATCCTATTTTATTTAAAATGTTGCTCCTACTATGAAGGGAGACTTTAGGTGGACCATGACTTTTGGAGCATTCTTAGTTTATGCCTGATTCAACCCATGATGTTCCCTCAGCTGTAAGATTCTAACACATAATCAACAACAACCAAGGCTGAAAGTATATGTCCATAATTAATGCTATTAATGCATTACGTCCATGTGAGTGTATGCAATCTAATTGCAAACATCATTTTCATTCATCATTATATTAAACATAATGATTTGATTAACAGTACTTGATTAATAGAGTTGAGGAAAAAAATAGCGTATGGCTTAATGCACATGATATACATTTGTATTTATATCAGTAGGAATTGCAGAGAGAAACATTTTTTTTATTGAGACATGAGTTTATATCAAAAATATGTTCTCATAAGGAACAGGCCAGTCGGTGATACATCTGTGCAATGCATTCGTAAAACCTATGTCCCTTTTTAAAGTGACACCTTTCTGAACAAAATAATTTGAATCAGAGTGGATTCTAACCAAGTCCCCAAGAAGAGCGCTGGCTATGGAAGCAACATTTAGTCATAGTAGCCACATGGTGGTACTACAACATCGGTCTTAGGCACGTGATGCCATTAGGCCAAAAAATACTTTTTCCCATTTACTAACATTGGGACATAGACGTCTGTAAATCAGTGAATAACACTTGAATTGACCTTATTTAAATCATAAGGTCATACAAGTTGTAAAATGCACTAAAAACGAAATCCAGAGTTATTTTTCCTCTCCATTAATCTGACTAAACTGAGAATGGTTGTGAATGTGACGCTTTGGATTGGAGGCGGAGTTTGAGAAAAATGAAAGTGCTCACGCTCAAAGACCATAAGACCGCCCTCAAATCTAGGGATAATACGGGTATTTTTGTTCTCGAGAGCCATTTTGGCTACTTGTGCCACCGAGCATCTCCAACCCTGAATCCAGTTCACTTCATACATCCATGATTCCTCCACACAGGCATGTCGTCCATACATCTCTTAATTGTTACAGAAGTGGGAGGGGCTAAATAGTGAGATAGAAATGCTCGTGATGGAAGAAATTATTTATAAAGAGGGTGATTTACTCTAAATGGTGGTTGCTAACCTTTTTCATTTGGGATAACCACGGTTGTGGTCATGATTTAAATAATAGAGTTTGTGTGCTATTTTATCTGAGCATTCAAGGTCATTTTCTCTTACACATGACAAGTCACCGCCCTGAGGAGATGAGTCAAATCTTATTGCAGTCACGCAATTCTGTATTATCCATCACCTTCCCCCTATTGGCTTACCAAAAGAAGGTTTACAAGTCCATCAGTGCTATTCTCTTTTAATATGCAGCTAGGGATGAGAATGTAAAAGCTCGGGAAAAGGATCTTTGAAAAGATTTTGCTAGCCAGACAGTGGCGGTGATCTGCCATTAGTGCGCAGAATGATTGATTTCTTAGAGAGGATGTGTGGCACTGAAAAAGAAACATTTACCCCTCGGGCAGGGAGGCGGCATTAATAAAACATTATAGGGAATGAGTCGCCAGCTCTCTGAATCCAGAGTTTAATGACTGTTTTCCTCTCTTTATATGTTCAGACGCTGTTCCTTGAGATTCTCAATTCTGAAAATATGCAAGTTTTGTAATCCAATGGAAATAAACTATGTTAACTTTGCCAAATGTAACATCTGACCAAACGTTATGAATAGTGTTTGCATTGGCATTTCATTTTGAGTCATGGATCTTCTTTCTATAAAATGACTTGTTATTCCAGTCATTGCCAGTGCAGGTCTCAAATGTTTCCATTCATTTTGAAATGGAAGGATATTACTGTCAGTTTGACACATTCATTCAAAACCAGGAGCTGATATTCCAAAACTGACGCACTGTTTACCCAACCACGATTTGAAGTTAATTAACTCTGCTAATATTTCTGATGTAATCTGCTGTTTGTTGTTTGTTTGTTTGCTTGAAAAGCAGCATCTCTTTTTTCACAATGAGCGACGCAACATCTTAGCTCTATTAAAACGATAATTATAATAATTGTTTTCCTGTGAAAAGCCTTTTGTCCACATATGATGTCCCTATGACCATCTCCTAGTTAAGTTATTGTTTAGTCAAATCAATGTATTTACATGTTAAGCCCTTTTTTATTGGTTCACTGCTCAATTCTATCAAATATCTTTAATTTAGACTGTTCCCTAAATGGAAATAAAGGACAGTAACATAGGAAAGAATCACCTATCCATGTATTTACAAACTTCCTCGGCTGCAGGCCAAGCCAAGAAGCTCAGACCTCGTTTCCCCCTGCAAAACCCTCCAGGAAATCCAGAGACATTCCCCGGCGAGATAGGAATTGTAATCCTTCCGATGTGCTCATGGGTCTACCTTGGGGTCATCACTCAGTTTGATTTCTCCACTGAGCCACTTCCTGATAGGAATTGATGGTTCTTCTGCAAGCTGGTACAGCATCCATGAGTTTAACCAGTCCTTGAAAGGGCCTCATTCATAAAACACATCTTGAGTGAACACGCATCACACTGTGCCCTCCAATATTATGGAGGGCACATGAAGGAATAGACATGGTGTGATGTTCAACAACAAAACATTGTATTCCCTAAATCCAAGGTCTTACAAATGTTTTGTGTCTCTTTTAAATCATTTACGAAAGGCACTTCCATGAACCCTATTCAGGTCTTGAAAATTCCAGCAGACCCTCTAGTCCCTTTTAGATAATTCAAACCACCACTCTTATCTAGTCCAGAAGTCTATAATTCCATGGTTATTTTTGCCTGATCTCTCTGCAACATTTGAAAGACCGGTCAATGCTTCACGAGGTGGACAAAGTACAATGTACTGCGAAAACAATAGGGAGGCACCTTAAGCCGAGTTTTACTAAAAGTTAAGCTGATACAACAACAGATTAACATGTACTGTAACTAAGGGAGCAGGCAAGTTAGTACAAAAGCAAAAAAACAGACAGGAAACATGCGAAAACCACGGACAAGGCAAGAACATTGATTGGACACATTGAAAAGTAGAACCATAGCAGGGAACATAGAGAACACCAAGACAAGAATATATACAAATTCAGAAAATTCACAAAAGAAAGACAAAGCTGGAGAGGGCAGGCAAAATGGCAGCAGGGTATTTTCACACAGGTGGCTAGATCGGGGTGTGGAAGACAATAACAAAGGTGGGAAAACAAAAAGACAATGAGTAAAACAAAAGAAGACACAAGAAGAGAATACTTTTCCAAATAAATCAAAAAACACAAAAACCAAGATCGTGACGACGACACTCTAAGAATACGTGATCAATTCTTGGTTGATAAACCTTTAATGAATCTAAATCTTTAACCTAACCAAAGCTATCAAACAAACATAGAAGACAAACAAAAGTACAATAGTAGACTCTGAATTCTAGTGGAGTAGAGGTATAAAGAAAAGCTGAAATACCCACGTCAAAATCTTACAAAGTACAGTACTTGAGTAAATGTACTAAATTACCTTCCATCACTGCACTGAACAAACCAACACATTCTCACTCCCAACTCGGCCTATGTTGACGTTATGTCGTTATGGCCTTTATCGTCGAGTTTCAACTATCAGGGCGTCCCATCGACTTGCATAGAGCTCCCTGAACGTTGGTAATAGACGAGTTGGGATCGCGGAGATATGCTCTCCGCAGATCTATTCTCACAGCGTTTATCAACCTTTTTGTTACTCAATATCAAGCCTATTGTTTTTACTTCTTTATTTTAATTGAATAATGTAGGACTTTTGTTGCCGTCAGTTATGGGGAGAGTAGGGGCTCAGAATACTGAAATCTGTATTGTTTCATAGTTTTTTCCTTCTAATTTTGTATTTTCTAAACCACACACTGTTATTTAGTCAAATATAACACACAATTATCCTTGTGTTTATTTATTTGTCTGAATAATAAACACAAGTTGGAGTCCGTCAGGACCGAGGGTCGGAGCAGCTCATAGTAGTCTAGTTGCTTTAGAGAATTTTACACCTGGAAGTAAGTATTCTCTCCGCTTCGCTTGGCAAACCCCGTGATAGTCCTCAAGCTCTATGATTGGATGTTTGAGTGTGCGCCAAGGGTTACGTCGAGCGTCGAACAACACTTTGAAATGGGATGGAACCATGGCACACTGTCCAAAACTGGATTTGAACGGGTCCACCCCGTCCCCCCCTCCCCCACCCCGTCCCCAGAACTACACATGCCGGCTATTGTGTGTTTCACAACATGTTCTATGGCACATCTCTACTGGGAGTTGTAGTTTTAAAAGACGTTTTCGTATTTCCCATAATGAGAACTTGCCAGTATTAAACTGTGTACATCCCTGGAGGTTTAGGGGATAGGAAACACTCAAATTTAAAACATATAATTAATAAATGGGTGAAAATCGCTTTTGCCCATAATGGGCAGCATTAATATATACCCACATGCCAGCTAAGGTCAGAAGAGCTTTATTTAACAGCTGGTCTTATGTCTGTGACCCCTCCTGTTGGTCATTGATAAGCCTGAAACATGCACTTGTCAAGGTTCAGAGGCAAATATGGCAGTAGCCATCGATCATCTTAAGATAAGATATACTTTATTGATCCCAAGTTGGAAACATCTGCGTTACATCAGCATGTGTAACAGTTGTAAATATGAAGTGGTGTTTATTTGTAATTCGTTTAGTATAATCACACAAATTATGTGTTTTATATTTAATAATTCTGTGTTCTTTATTTATTAATTGTTCAATACCTGACAAGGTTGAAGATGAAAAACTTGGGTCGCAGGTTCCTCAACAGTGCATTACAAGACATCTATCAGTATGTATACCTCCACCATTAAACTGTCGTACAGATGTAGCGTTTCATTTCAGGCGCCTACCGGTGCGGGTCCGTGATCTGCACGGGGTGGGCCCCTGCTGAAAAGGAAAACCCCCCCGCAGGACTTGATACGCCCCCTTGATAAATAAATGTAATTTTAATGAAACCAGCTGCAATGCATCATGGATCCACCAGGGGGAGCCGTGAAAAGCTGCCACACTGGAACTCATGTGAAATAAACAGCTGATAGATCTACAGGTGTCTGATATAGCGGGTATTTATTAAGATCCATATGTCACGGATAGGATCATATTCTGTGCTAAATAAGAGAAATGTAATCATTTTCAAAACATCACCATGATTTTATTCAACAAAATAATGTTGTTTAATTCACGTAGGTGTAAGTACAAAACCATCGCTATGTTTTTTCATCAGGAGATGCAGCCCGGCTCAAACAAACGATTGTCAATCATCATCCTCACGATCATTTAATGTATCATATGTTCGCGAATTTAAATGAATGCCACGTGAATCCACGTGAGTTTACAACAACAAAAATAATCGCTTTGTTTTTATATCACATCCGACCGGAGGAAAATGCAGCACGGCTCTCACTACCGATAATCCTAATCCCACGGGAAAACAATAATATGTACAGTGTTAATAGTTTACTGTATTATTAGTGTCTAATATTACTGCTATAACAATCACACATTGAGTTGCTAAAATCAGACCGTTGTTTTTTTTTAAACAGTCTGAATGAAACGGCAGCTCTCAGGTGATCAGGTGTGTGTTTACCAGTGTTGGGACTAACGTGTTACAAACTAACGCACACAACTACCTTTTGCGGTAACTAATAACGTTACTAGTTAAATATTCCCATTCAGTAACGCCATTATAGTTACTGTGATTTAAATGGGTGCGTTACTGCGTTACATTATGTGGTCCAACTGAACCGAATCTCCATGCGGATGTAATTTACAGGCGAATACAGCGATGTCCTCTCACAGTACCATGGAAAAGTGAAAGTGACCAGAGAGGAGTGATGATTGGTTAACGCGGGGTAACATTTCAGGGTAAGCCAATCAGAGACAGAGTTGGGCGGGTCTTGCCTTATGGGGAAAATACACAGACACACAAACACTTGCTAAGGCTAACACACACACATACACGGCAACGCCCACCACCAGCACACACACTATACAAGTTATTGAGCCGCTTCCGCTCTACATCCTGAACTCCTCCCTTCGATGCAATGCACTTCCGTTTTGGCGGACTGGGTTTGTTTTGCTAGCTAGCTCCGTTGTGCCGACAAAGCACTGATATCGCAGAGACAAAGAGGATATAACAATTACAACATGAAGAAAAGTGGTTCGGGAACTACGTGTGCGGTAGTTGGTTGCAATCACTCGAGAAAGCACCTGAACGAGTGGTTAGATAGAGAGTGCTACGACCACAAACCAGCACCCAGCACCCAGCCATGTTGTTCATTAAATACAGATAAACACAACAAATACTGCATGCATTGTATTTTTTAATATTATATATGAATATTTTCATAGTGATGTAATTGTGTGGGCTGCTTTTATATTTTAATTTGTAATACCTGTTAGGATTAAACATGTGATCTTTCTTGTTGAAGCCATTTCTTTAGTTTCCTCTCAACAATTAATTCATTCAGTGTTATTTATGTACAGTATGAGCTTAATATGAATGATGAACTGTGTTAAAAGAAATTGTAGCACTCTAAGGAACATATGAAATGCAATAACAGTGCAATAATGAAATTTAATTACATCAAACTTTATTTTCACTCAAACAGTACAGGCACATATGATATATTGCACAGCATAAAGAGATCATGTAAATTGTGCATTATGTAAACAACAGACAACTGTTGGCTCCTGTGGGCATGACCTAAATAAGGCAGTTTATTTTGGTTTTATGCTGGGCCACGTCGTCATGTTATCCTCCCAGTTTTGCACTGAATTCGGGTGGGGGAGAGTAACGCCATCTCCAGTCAAAGAAGTAGAATCGTGTTCCCAAGCTAGCATCACTGTTAGCATCGAAATCGCTGTGTTTACACCAGTGCCCGTCTGACTGTTTACATCGGTTTACACCGACAGACGCTGTGCAAAAGACTTCCGGCGGAAATGAAGTGCATTTGTGTAGTGTCATGGCGCTACCCGTGTTTTGGCGCGTAAACTTGTCTATGGCAGATGCAAGTATCAGCGAGAGCAGCAGCGCATTTACAACTTGGAGATATAACCACTATTTTCAATTTGTGGGGATAAAGGACGCACAAAATATGACGGTCAAATGTAAACTGTGTGCAGGACAGAAAGCATTGTCCACATCGAATAACAGCAATGCCGATCTCCTGAAGTCGCCAAAGACCCCACCGTCTCAACCACCGGCAGTGACCCAGATGGAGCAACACCATCTAAACAGCCAAAAAACTATTTTTTTAAATCGCCACATGTCACCCAGAGTCAACTAAACAGATTGATTGCTGAAAATAGTTTGTTTGTCTTCAGTGTCAGTCTGACCGTTTATTATTTATCTAATTGTTACTGCCAAAAGAGTGTAGTTCTTGTTTAATTGTTACACTGCCAAAATAGTGTAGTTTTTGTTAATGTGTACACTGTGGTGATTGACATTATTCACCCACGGATCTATGGGTTGGGGTATTGTTCTGCACGGATATTTTAGTGAACCGGACTTCCTGTTTCCGCCGGTCATCGCTTCCTGGGCATGAAGTTGTTTACAATGGTTTTCAGATGCTAAATAAAAGTCTAGCTTGTACCTTTGATACCCCGCCTCCGACTCCCATCTCTCGGCACCACAACACTGCCAAAAGAGTGTAGTTGTTTTTATTTCATATTGCACTACTTAGAACTGGATTGTTGAGGCCACAATAGAGATGCCCGCTTTATTGTTATTGCACAGATTACAGGTACTGAGACAACGAAATGCTGTTTAGCTTCTAATGGTGCAACAAGCAGTAAAGTGAAAAGTAATGTACACAATCTACAGAATAAAATATAGAATTAATTGAATTTTGAATAAACAGTGAGGGGTATTAATACACTAGATATACACAGCAGCCTGTGAGCAGTATTAACAGTGTGTATGAATATGCTAAGATATATAAAGTATGAAAACGGTAAGCAATGCAAGTATAGCATACATGCCAACCTTTCCAAATCCAAAAGAGGTAGGTTTGCACGTGGCAAATGTGCACGCCCGAATTAGGTAATCAGAAGAAATGGAACCCCAGTAATTACATGTATAAACCATGTATTTAACATATATTGCATCATTTTATGCATTTTTCAGAAAAAGTGGTAGTTTGGTAAACAGTGACATCAACGACATGTCTGGTCTGTAAAATGCCCGAAAAGTAAAAGAATGGAAGATAAATATCCCAAAGACTCCACATTTTATTAGCCTATATTTTTAATGTGTTTCTGGTCCTCTTTCAGTTGAGACAGTGTAGATTAAGGATGTGTCAGGATGTAGAACTCTTGTGTGAACATTGGATAAAGCCAGGTTCATATTCTTGTTTCATGTTGTTGACATATTAGAGTCAAAGGTTTGCACAGAGCGAAATATCTTTGTGTTGCGCCATAAATCAGAAAATACTGCATTAAAAAAGTAATTTCCTGCATTTTTAAACTGATAAAGTGTGATATAAATAATGTACAGGCTTTCAGATTGCTGTAGTTCACTAAACACATTAACGACATGTTTGGTGTTGAAAATGTCAGAAAAAGTGAAAGAATGGGAGATAAATATCCCAAAATCCCAAAATGGCATTATATTTTGTGTGTGTTTGTGGTCCTCTTTCAGTTGAGACACTGTAGGATGCTTCCGGAAAATACCAAACACTGGATGTCTTTCAGTCGCCAACATGTGTTTTCGAGACACTGATATTAACGGGGGAATCCTGCAGGACTCAAATGCCTCGTCGAGGGTAACGCTGCCTTTCCCGCAGCGTTACCCCCGGTCTGCACGTTGTTTCTCTTTCAGAAACACAGAGGACTGTTTGTATGATGCGATCACGCTGCAAACGCATACTTGTCAACCCTCCCGATTTTCGTGGGAGACTCCCGATTTCATTGCCCTCTCCCGGTTTCCTCCCGGGGTCATATTTTCCCGCATTTCTCCCGATTTCTGACAAAATCAGATTTACACCTATGATTTAAACACGACTGTTTCCACTCAGACTTTAATACAGCTACACCATTGTTTGGTCTCCATGGTAACACGTCTCTTTAGTAGCGCGCGCAACTCAAAGTCTGAGAGGGTGAGGCAGATATTCACAGAAAACAGAACAAGAATCGACAACTACTCTACTCTCTGCTCACTCCTTTCCTGTAAAATACAGGTCCAGCCCACACATATGTTCCATCAAGGACGGTGCTACAGGCCGCAAGGCAGTGCACTCACAACTACAATAAGCATGTTAATGTTAATCTAACAGCTCCGGCGATCCCCCCCCCCCCCCCAATTTTGCATCCCGATTTCTGAAGTCTAAAGGTTGGCAAGTATGTGCAAACGGTGTCCACCAAAAGTCGAGTCCAGTGTCTATGGAGTGTCATTTTTATTTGTTATAGTTTGGGAAGATTGAAAATCGGTAGGGAAAGCCAGCTAAGTCGGTAGACGGTAGACAACTGTCAAAAGCGGTAGACTAGCGCCCAAATCTGTAGGGTTGGCAGGTATGACTTAGCATAGTATAAAATATATGGATATTAATTTCATGATAAACATTGTGGAACAATGATGAAAAATGTGAATGGAAGTGCGACGTAAAACTGACACAAAACAACAACAAACTTTTGCTGAGCCAATGGAGAGTTTCATCAGCAGCAGTTAAAAACCACCAATGAGCGCTCAGCTCGAGATACCAGCGAGTCGAGAGAGTGAATTATATCTGCATTTTCTCTTTTGAGAAGCCCCCACCCCCCATGTTGCAAACTCTTTGTTTAAAGCTAATTGGCCATCGGAATGCGTGGAGTAAGTCTCCCAAGGGGGCCAGAGCCAGAGCAGCCAGAGCAGCTGCAGCCAACAAGCTGACTGTTGCTATCTGTAAACTATGCAGCTGAAACATAATTTCAGCCAATCAGCGTCGTCAGATCTGATGCTCAAAGGGCGCCCTTTCAGCGCCCTGACCTGTGAGTTGTTTAGACTCGTATCCAAGGTGACGCTACAGTAGGGGATGACTGCTTCTGCAGGTGTAGACTCCGGTGCTAGTGGATCGCCGGAGCTGTAGATTAAAATTTGCATGCTTATTGTAGTTGTAAGGGCAATGCCTGTGGCACCATGGAGCATATGTGTGGGCTGGACCTGTATTTTACAGGAAAGGAGTGATCAGAGGGTCGAGTGGTCGATTCTTGTTCAGTTTTCATCTTCCTCACCCTCTCAGACTTTGAGTTGCGCGCGCTGCTAAAGAGACGCGCTACCATGGAAACCAAACAATTGTGTAGCTGTATTAAAGTCCGAGTGGAAACAGTCGTGATCTGATTTTGTCAGAAATCGGGAGAAATGCGGGAGTGTCCGGCGAAAATCGGGAGGGTTGGCAAGTATGACACACACACACACACACACACACACACACACACACACACACACACACACACACACACACACACACACACACACACAATGTTCGTATTTAGTCTCCCGATTTTAAATGCCCTAGTATGGTTTTGTCACCATTTCCATAGCCCCACCAAAAATATTTTCCACCAGCCGCAACTGTACTGTAGTCAACTTCATTAAAACGTTATTAACGTGCCTAAACTCAGTAATTCACCATTTCTACGCATGACGACACACTTTGTCCGTGTTTGGTTCTCTCACCGCACAGTGAAGCGTTCCCGCATTGACGTCACTTCCGGCTTCCCCCAAAACTTCAAAATGAGTCAAAGGAATTTCCCCGCGATGTTCGAAATTATTGATATTTATCGGAACGGTATCGCACCTTCTTTTTTAAGCTGACGGTTCGAGATGACTAGTAGCCCAATATTTCATTGCACAACAGTTGTTGGGATGCTGTCACAGGCTCTTTAAACTGTCGCACTTTCTGTTGTTTCTATCGCGCATTGCCGGTATGAAAGGGTCTGTTGAAATATCAAACATTTAATAAGTGAAAAACAATGAACAAGACTTAACGTATTAATAATAATTAATTATATTTATTCCGTTTGGATGTAGGATTTTTGACTTTGTTTAGAGCAGTGATCTTCAGCAGAGAGCTAAGTGCTGTCAGACCGGACCTAACCCTGAAAAGTATTATCAACTGAAATTAATCATTATGTTATTCATATTAAATACATATTGTATTTTTACAACTTGTATTTAGAAATACTCTGTTTTAATTATTGATGCATAGGCCTAAATGTGTTCATCCATTCAATGTGGCATCTGTTATAATGGGGTTAATGTAGGATATTACTTAATAATACAATACATTATAATATATGATATGATAATTATATTTGAGTTTTATTCATTTCTTATTTCATAGTTTCTCATTATTATTATTTTTATCGCTCATCTTATTTTTGATTTTATTAATCTGTGTGAATCTGTGCTATCCTGTTTTTCACTCTTACCCTGTTGCTGTTTGAACTACTGAATTTCCACACGGGGATTAATAAAGGTCCATCTTATCTTATCTTAATGTATAAATTGATTTACTTCAATCTACTGTGCTGTGTAAAAACACCCCAACAATATTACAAAAAATACACTGCATAAAGCAAACTTTTTACTTTATTTGATCTAAAATATTGATGTTTTTTCATTATAGTAGCCTGTGAAAACCATAAAACAAGTGATTAAATGCTACAGTATTCAGCAAACACAACTGCAGAGCTGCAAACATTGCAAACAGACTAAGTTCTACAACACCCAGTTGTCTTTGTGTATTTGTGAATGAAGCGCCATCTCATGGTTAAATCCTGTAATTGAACAAATGGGGAAATTTGGCAACGCCCTTTAGCAATTTGGCAACACCCCCAGCCACTGGGATCTGCTGGGTTTTTGACTGGGACACACCCATGTGAGTCCTATCTGGAGTGCTACATCTGCATATACTGTATTCTGCACATTTCATATACTATCTGCATACATCTTATAAGAGTATAATACATATGTATAATATCAGTTAAAATAAGTACTTAAACATACAGTAGTTAACATTGCAGGAAAGCAATATATTAGTACTTTGTTAGGCTTAATATTTATACACCCAAAGCTTTTTTCTTATTCAAAATAAGACCTTAACCTAAAGTATTCTTTAATGTTTAAATAATAATAATAATTATTAGTTTGTCTGTCTGTGTCTCCTATTAATATCTAATAATAAAACATAATAAAACATGCTTTAGCCACCAGGTGTCCCTTTCCCTCAACTGTGCACCGTTATGGGGGAAACATACCAATAATCTACCAATTGGATCAAATATAAAAGTCAGGCGAATTAGTATTGATACTGCAAGGAGACGTATATTGTGAAGACCAATTGAAGATGTTGTTTAATTGCTGATATATATCACATCACATCACATAAACACCATATCCCAGCGTGCATTGCGGCTAAAGCATCCAATCACAGAGCTTGAGGACTCATCACAGGGTTTGAGCTAAGCGGAGAGAATACTTACTTCCGGCTGTAAAATTCTCTTAAGCAACTACTATGAGCTGCTCCGACCCTCGGTCCTGACGAACTCCAAAAGTCCGACATTATACAATCAAACAAATAAATACACACAAGGATAATTGTGTGTTATTGTTGAGTAAATAACAGTGTGTGGTTTAGAAAATAATACAAAATTAGAAGGAAAAAACTATGAAACAATACAGATTTCAGTATTCTGAGCCCCTATTCTCCCCATAACTGACGGCAACAAAAGTCCTACATTATTCAATTAAAATAAGTAAAAAAATAAGAGTGGCTTGATATTGAGTAAGAGAAAGGTTGATAAACGCTGTGAGAATGGATCTGCGGAGAGCATTTCGCCGCAATCCCAACTCCTCTATTACCAACGTTAAGGGAGCTCTATGCAAGTCAATGGGACTCCCTGATAGTTGAAACTCTACGCTAAAGCCCCCCCCCCCGTGCGTTGGAAAGTGACGACAGGGACCCTGACATAACGTCAACATAGGCCGAGTTGGGAGTGAGAATGTATTGAACAAACTGAAACGTTTACTTTAATTACACTTATTATGGCAACAGATTATGTCAATAATATTAAGTTGTACCAAACACATCATTCAAGTCAAAGTTTCAGTGTACTACACACCAGCCTTAGATGTTGGCGTGTAAAGCCAGTGAATGGTTGGTTGACTAGAGAGGCACTTAATAAATGCAAGTTCATTTACTTTTTATGTTATTAAAGAGCCAACCCTGGGGGGGTTATTGTGTGGTCTCTCTTTCGTACTAAAGCTTGAGAAGGATTCTATGAATGGTGTAGCTCCTCATCTGGGACCAATTTGTCTTCGGGAACCTACTAGAAGACATTGCCCCTGACAACAAAGCTTCCTAGGTAACCGAGGGTTGCAAACATGTCCACCATAATAAGGTAGGATTGCAGATGGGGGACTGAGTCCCCCTTAATAATGTGTTGTCATCCATCATATCTGCTTTTCATTTGCATTCATTGATACCTAGGCCTAGGTAGATCAAAACATAATGAATAAGTGCCAGAGTGGAAGCTGGCAGCGTTTTAGAGTGGGGATTTGAGTGAAGCCTGCCATAATATAAAAGATGTGCAGTAGCTGGCTAGGTGCCACATCCCTGCATTAAATAAAGTGCACTTGTGTGCTTGCTTAGTGGGTTAACAAGGCACTCTCCAATGAAGAATCAAAATGCCCCTAGAGAGAACAAAGGCTCATTCAAATGCAAGCCTTTCCAAAAAGTCATAAACCTGTCAAAAAGAAAAGAAAAGGGGTACAAAAAAAGAGCTAACCTCTCACATTTATATTTACAGGGAATGTAATGCTTCTGCCTTGTGTTTAAAAGAGATATTTTGAGTTTGTATTGGCAGGACTACTGTCTTCCAGATGATAATGGTTGTCTTATACTAAAAAGAAATGCTTTTGCTTGATGAATGGTCTGCATTTTGGATACATGCCAGCATGTCCTGTTGGTGTACGTGTTTGTACAGCCTATTGTATTCTTTAAATCTGAAAGATTTCACAATTATCTTAGAGGTTGCAAACACAATGGATTTCAATCATTTAGCCATCCTTTGTGGCATCTATTTCATTGCAATCCTCAGCAAAGTAGACACATTGAGCCTACGTCAATCCTCCTTGCATCTTTATGTTCAACTCAGAGTTCCCGTTAGAATATTTTTTTGCCGGTCAACATGTGCGTTAAAGTTGAAATCTTCAGGACAAAATTTGAAAAGTGCCGGTCAAAGGTCTTCTTTGTTATTTATTGAGCTTTAAAACAAATTGATATGATTCGATATTAAAACAACTAATTATAGTAGATTAACTACATTATTCAAACTTGTACAGTAACTTATAATAACACAGGAATAATAAACGGAGCGCTCTCTCCCTCTTCCCTGACAGACTATCTATAACTCGTTTTGGTATTTTGAGAGAAGCATTCGGTCTACAATGACAGAGAAGAGACTGTCAAGTTTGGCTGTTCTGTAACGATCAACAATATAAAATAGTTGTGTTAATTTAAACGCACAAGGGGTTCTTGAATGAAATAATATTATGAAAAGGTAAACAGAAATAATAAACGGATAATCTGCTTTTTCCCCAAAATAGTCCCCACGGAAATATATTAACTAAAGGCTATATGCATACATTCAAAAAAAATAAACAAAGACAGGTTTCCTGCGTTATTCAAGTGTACTGTATTCACAGTTTGAGTCAAACAAAACCTAACAAAAAGTCCACTCACTATACACTGAAATGGTCTTTTGGTCTAATCCAGACCATAGTTCATTGAAACACAAAAAAAGGCTGTTGCTCCTGCGCCAGTCGGCGTCAACAACAGACATATTTGTAGTGCCTATTTAGGCTATAATCCACAAAAAAGAAAACAGGATGATCCGCGTGGCACAAAGGAGCGATCTCACCATGCGTTGGAGAGAATCTCTCTTTCTCTCTGTACGCGTCCTCTCCAAGGAGACGTTCTTCCAGGTCGGTCTATGCAATATTCCCATATGGTTATTTTCAGTTATTTCCCCCTGTTGCATTTAAACATATATATACATGCTGAGGAAAACTTGAATATCTAGTTGAATACCCGCACTCATGCTTCCTCCTCCCGTGAGAACCACCCCTGGCATCCCGGTGACGCGCCCACTAAAAAGCCTCTGGGCACGCCGCAAAACGTGAATCTGCAAATGAGGCTTGCAAAGCCACACCCCCAAACCTTATACAAAAGTGGACATTAAATGACTGTAGTTTGCGAGGATGCATCATAGATTTTCATTTGAATCTAAAATACCTGCCTTAACCTTTTCCCCTGCCCCTAAAGTTTATAAGAAACACTGATATCAATCTGCGACTGTCACAGATCCCCCCCCCCCCCCCACCGTTGGTATGAGGGGCTGCACCCCGAAGTAGGGCTTTAGGTTGACCACATTGATAGTGTCCATTTTCTTGTTTTGGCCGTTCCACTTTATCTGGTAATTGATAGGGCCTAATTTTCTCACCACTGTAGCTGGACCCGACCATTTAGGTGCAAGCTTTGCTGAGAAGTTCTCTGATGCTTTAGAAAGTGGGTGAGTGCGGACCCAGACCAGGTCTCCCAGCAGGAGTTGTGCACCTCTCCTGTGGGTATTATAATACTTGGCTTGTCTGGCTTGGCATACTCTAACTCTCTTTTTTACTTGTTCTACCATTTTTTGTTGTCTTTCCAGTAGCGTATATGTAAGTTGATGAGGTGGAGGTGGAGGGCTGATCAACCTCTCCAGTGGGCCTTTCAGGGATATTCCGAGTGCCAGGACTGCAGGTGTTTTCCCCGTTGTCTCATGATAGGCAGCTTTGACGGCAAAACGAAATTCCCTGATCCACTGATCCCAGTTCTTATGTTGTGTCTCCACATAACATTACATTACATTACATTGCATTTAGCTGACGCTTTTATCCAAAGCGACTTACAATAAGTGCGTTCGACCAACAAAGTACAAACTTGAAGAAAAAATAATCATATAAGTACATCAGGTTTCATAGAGCTAAAACATTTCAAGTACTACTCAACTGGCTTTAGATAAGCCAGTCCTTTATTAGTATACAAGTGCTTTGTTAATAGTTCTATCGCTCAAAGTGGAGTCGAAAGAGATGAGTTTTCAGTATGCGCCGGAAGATGTGTAAGCTTTCTGCTGTCCTGATGTCAATGGGGAGCTCATTCCACCATTTTGGAGCCAGGATAGCAAACCCACGTGTTTTTGCTGATGGGAACTTGGGTCCCCCTCGCAGTGCGGGTGCAGCGAGTTGTTTGGCTGATGCAGAGCGGAGTGCACGTGCTGGGGTGTACGGTTTAACCATGTCCTGGATGTAGGAAGGGCCAGATCCATTCGCAGCATGGTACGCAAGTACCATTGTCTTGAAGTGGATTCTAGCAGTTACCGGAAGCCAGTGAAGGGAGCGGAGGAGCGGCGTGGTGTGGGAGAATTTAGGAAGGTTGAAGACCAAACGAGCTGCTGCATTCTGGATGAGCTGCAGAGGTCAGATGGCACATGCAGGTAGACCAGCCAGGAGGGAGTTGCAGTAGTCTAGGCGTGAGATGACGAAAGCCTGGACCAGAACATGCATCGCTTTCTGGGTCAGCTGGGGACGTATCCTCCTGATGTTGTAAAGAGTGTATCTGCAGCAGCGGGTTGTAGCAGCTATATTTGCAGTGAAGGACAGTTTGTTATCTAGGGTCACACCTAGATTCCTTGCAGTCTGAGTTGGGGAAACAATCGAGGTGCCGATGTTAATTGTTAGGTCAAGAGTGGGACAATCTTTTCCCGGAAGGAAAAGCAGTTCAGTCTTGTCAAGGTTGAGCTTGAGGTGGTGAGCAGATATCCACTGAGAGATGTCAGCTAGACAAGCAGAGATGCGTGCGACGACCTGGGTCTCTGAGCGGGGAAAGGACAGAATTAATTGGGTGTCGTCAGCGTAGCAGAGGTATGAAAAACCATGCGGGCTAATGACTGATCCGAGCGAGTTTGTGTACAAGGAGAAAAGGAGGGGACCAAGAACAGAGCCCTGAGGGACGCCCGTAGTTAATTGACAAGGGTCGGACCCTCTCCAAGTTACCCTGTAGGTGCGGTCTTTGAGGTATGAGGTGAGGAGGGATAGTGCAGAGCCTGAAACTCCAAGTTCTTGGACATAAGAAGCAATCATCGTTTTGATGGTCCGGTTGGACCGTTCCGTGAGATTAGCTTGAGGATGATAGCTGGTGGTGAACCTTTGTGTGACTCCCCAGGATTTACATAGGTTGGCCATTTCATGGCCAGTGAACTGCGCTCCCCGATCAGAAACCAACTCACGTGGGACACCAAAAAGGGTGAAGATCTCATCTTTCAAGACGGCGACAATCTTGTGAGTTTTGCTGTCTTTTAGGGGAAACATCTCAACCCACTTTGTGAAATAATCCACAACCACGAGGAGAAAGCAATTGCCTTTTTTACTTCGGGGAAAAGGTCCCATAAGATCAATCCCCAGCTTTTCCCAGGGCTCCTCCACAGGGGTAGGCTGCATGAACCCCGCTGGTTTTTGATTATCGGCCTTGTAGGCCTGGCAGGTGTTGCAACACTTTATATGGGCCCACACATCCTTCCTAACAGACTGCCACCAGGCCACTTCAAGGATCTTAAGAAGAGTCTTAAGCCTGCCCAGATGTCCACTCAAGGGATGGTTGTGGAAGTACTCCAGAAAATATGTTACTAGACTCTTGGGAACCACTAGCTGATATTTGTCTACCCCTATTCTCACAGGCGACCGCCGATACAGAATACCCTGTAACACAGTGTACCCTATCCTATCCGGCTTACAAATGGCAGCAGACTGTTTTGCCATGTCACTGATTTCAGGGTCCCTTTCCTGGGCCTCTCGTATGTCTGATAGGGTGTTTGGTAAGTCAGAAGTACAGTGAGAGGTGTTTGAGGTAACATACGCAGTTGCGGATGGATGTGCAACCGCTCTGGACAGGGCATCAGGCACAATGTTGTGCAGGCCTTTTCTGTAGTGGACCTAAATTGAAATTGCTGGAGTCGTAAGATCCACCTAGTCAGCCGGGAAGAGGTCTTCGGACAATTGAAGGCCCAAGTAAGAGCAGCATAGTCTGTGTATACAGTGAATTATTTTCCCTCAAGTAAATGTCGCCACTTTTCAACAGCCCATACAACAGCTAGACATTCCTTTTCTGATGTGGAGTAGTTACACTCGGCTCCTCTCAATGCCCGTGATGCATAAGCTATCACCTGCTCCCCTTCCTCAGTAGCTTGGACTAAGACTGCACCCAAACCGGCGTCACTAGCGTCTGTGTGCACCTCAAAAAGAATTGAGTGGTCAGGTTGTGTTAGGATGGGAGCACTGACCATAGCCTGTTTCAAGTGTTCAAAGCTTTGCTGGCATTCTTCGCTCCAGCTCCAACACCTCTTATTAGTGCCTCTCACACCCATGCTCCCTCTCTTGGTACTGACACTCAGGTGTCGGGTCCTCATATTAGTAATCCCACTCCTACTCATTCAGTTCCCTCTGCTGGGGTTTCTATCGGCCGAGCAGAGATTGCCAGAAGAGAACTTGATACTATTGATGCTGCGCAACACGACAGGACATCATTCACTGATCTACTTCCGCTGGGACAATCGCCAGGGGTCATTGACAATATAAACCCCATCACACCTTTAGGAGCGGTATGCCGCCATACAACCAGTACGCTGGTGGTGTATTCAAAGTCTGTCATTCATATGGAGTTCCCCTCTTTTGGTGGTTCCAGGGAGGTTGGAGAGGTTTTGAACTTTGTGGATCACTGTGAAACATTCTTTGAAGTTAGGCCATTATCAGATGCAGAGCTAATAGGGGCTTTATCTGGGGTTCTTAAGGGGCCAGCGCATAGTTGGTGGTGTGTAGCAAAAAGCACAGTACACAACTGGCCAGAATTCAAAGAAGCTTTTCATGCAGCTTTCCTACCTCCTGATTATCTCATGGAAGTGGAGGAGAAGTTGAGGGATATGGTGCAGTTACCCGAACAGTGTTTGAGGGATTTTGCCTACGATTACCGAGCCCTTTGTCTATGATGGATCAATCTGCGACTGTCACAGTACTCAGCATTGATTCAAAACGCACTACCTTTGGATCTTAATAAGTTGGTGAGCAGTGGCGGACTGGCCATCTGTAGAATAACAGAACGGCACTGCAGCGAGGCTCGCCCCCCCTTTGACAGTTCACCAGCCCCCCCCCCCCCCCTAAGCATTTGAGCATGTCACATGTTTTAACAATCAATTACTGAAATAAGCCTTTGATTATGTTCCGGCTCAGAAAAAAAAATTATTTGCAGACCCCTGGTATACTGTATGCCATTAAGCAATCAAGCACAACAGCTTACAGTGGCCTCTTCACAGTAAGTGGTACCTCAGTTAGTGGAATGTTGTTATTATCCACTCCTCCAGACTGTGCAATGAAAAATGCAGCTTTTTAAATCATTCATCCGCTGCATGAACCTGTTGCAAAGATCTACATTTATAGCCGCAATCATTTAATGTGTTAAAATAAAAAAGATTCTTCTCACCTGTTAATTTGATCCGGCATTTACAAGTTCTCTCCCATAGATGAATTATTATCCTTGTTGAGTGGTGCAGTGATTACGTATTGCTGCCGGCCGACCCGGAAGATAGAATCGTATTTATTCCCTCGAGAAAAAGCAGTGAGATTTCCCCACCGGATTTGGGTATACTGCAGGAAGTAAGCTTTGTGAGCACGTCCATAATACTTCACACGTTTTGTTCAGCAGGTTCATTTCATCCCATTAACACCACTTTGTGATATTTGAAGCGTGAATGCAATCGGCAGAAGTAAAAAGCTAACATTGGGCTATTAACAAACTACATCATGGAGTCATCGCTGTGCATCACCACCGCTAAGATAAAGGCGGAATCTTTTTGGTGTGATGACTTTCAGTAGTTTATTTAATCACTTGTTAGTAACCCATGAGTCGATTATTTACTGACTCATTTAATGTTGAAGAAAAAAACTCGAACATCTTTTAAGCTTTTGTTTGCCACAGACCTTATTTCAGGCTTCAAACCACAAACACATTCAGACAGAAACTGTTGACCTTGAGACTAGGAAACCAGAATTTGTAAAATAGTTAGTCTTTTCCGGGTTTTAGGACCCATTGCTGCACCATTGTCCATCGGTTGAAAGAGGTTTCGTGAATGAGGTGGATGTTTTTTTTTCTTTTTCTTTTTTGTTTCTAAAAAATGGCTGAAGGGGTATGTGCCAATAAGAGGGTCAATGGTTTCATACCCAACCCCTGCAGTCAACATGTCGAAATGTCCTTGGGAAAGGTACTGAACCTCACATTGCTCCCGTAGGCATGTCTAAAGTGTAAAGTACATTCAACATGTATTTTTAATTGTTTTAACCCTTTTTTGGAAGGGGGGAAATACTACGTGACAGTTATTTAAGGACAGTGAAAGCAACTGTGCAGCTGGGATAGCAGTCAACAAGGATTCCGTAGTAAATGGTGCATTAGATTTAATTTTATGGATTCAATAGCTTCTTTGTTTTCAAGGCTGTAAGCCATTCGTCATACTGTTTATTTCCGATGTTTTGAGAGAAACCATTTGTATATTGAGGGCAAACTGTAATCTATTTTTATAGGACTTACGCATCAAACACAAAGTGACCGTGTCATTTAACTGCCTGTTGTTCAAAGGCTTTGCAAGGTTCACCAACACAACTCTGCCTCCTTGACGCTTTCTGCCTCCCACCCTTCCACCCCCTGCTCCAGCTTGACTGGAGAATTACTGTATTTGGTGCAATTTGATGGACTGCTGAACTGTGAATATGCTACAGCCCCAGACAGCTGTCTTGCCCAGAAAGAAATGTGATGGATGGGTAGGAGAGCATGGGGGACATATGGAAATGACCAGGCATGAAAGCAAAGAGAAATTATGTGCTCCTTTGTTTCAATAGCCCCCCCCCCGACCACACACAGGAACTTTTGTGGTTTTTATTTTGCTGTTACTTCCAACAAGTGGACAATGTCAGCTGTTTTATCTCCAATGAATCAATTTCCCTTATTTCCTACACCTTTTTTAATTATATTTTAATACATTTTCTAAAAAGTATTTACAAAATAAAAACGATTGAAGAAAACCCTTTATTTATCCCCAAGAGGAAAGGTAGTTATTCACTCACATTGTAATATATACTCAGTACAACACTTTATATTTGATGGTCTGATCAGGAGTTGAACCGGGGACCTACGGTTCCCAAGGTCAAGCACAGACTGAGCAACTGTCACATATTATGCTCATTATCAGGTATTCATGTCTCCATGCTTTAATGTTCAAAAAGGTCTTTATTTTTCTCATACTGCCTGTGCTGCAGCACCTCTTTTCACCCTCTGTCTGAAACCAGAGCCCATTCTGCTCTGATTGTTAGTTTGCCAGGTGTTTCTGGCAGGGGGGGAGTATGTGGGAGATAAACTCCCTCTAGAGTCCCTTTTGGATGTTAACCTTTGCAGACCACATGCAAAAAACAACGACTATATAGCACAGAGGGAAGAGAAAAGCCCAAAAAGCATAAAAAGGGCCTCTTTAACAGATTGAGCTAATTTGTTCAAAATGTCCTGCACCTAATTGAGACAAAAATTCATCTATAAGGAATGTAACGTTTCTCTCTGGAGGTCAGTCATATTGATGAAAAAACAACTGAACTAATTGGAATGCATTTATCACGACAGTAGCGACATCTGCTCAGTCTCCACAAGCAGTGTCAGGTCGTAGAGGCAAGCTGGGTGGCGCTGCGCTGACAGCAGCCAAAGATCAGGATTGACAAAGTGGATCACCATCCCAGATAGAGTGGCAGCTAAACATAATTTCCCAATAACTCACCATATATTTGGCAATGCCTTAGTCAGCAGAAGGCCTCCGGGCCATCAATCTAATCCGGGGAGATTGATCCACTGAGTGTGTTTGCGCATGTGAAAAAAAAGGGGGAGATAGAGAGAGGAAAAATAGAGATGCAAGACATGTGACTGCGTACATGAGGCTGACAGGGTGTTGAAAGAGCTTTTTGTGGTTTTATTGTGTGATAGCACAAATTAGTGTGTGTTTTGTGCAGGGTTGGAGGCGTTACTTTAAATATGTATTCCATCACAGTTACTAGTTACCTGAAACTAACATGTTCTCATTTTCTTTGTAACATGAATCTATTTACGTAATTTGTTATATGTACTATATCCCTAGGGGAATACCTTTTTGTATCCTGATTACGTAATCTCGTTACATCTCATCCGTTACTCCCCAAGCCTAATTGTGTGCGTCATATGCATCCAATGAGAGATGTGGCTCCCTGATGGTTGGTGTCAGGGAGCCTTCAGTAGAGTCTCCACATGCCAAGTTAACGCTGAGGAGGTGACTGGAGGCTGCCTCATGTGTTGGCTGTCTGAAAGGTCACTAGCTGCTCCAACCCCTGACAGGCTCATCGAACGCATCCTGCTAACTGTGCACACATGAAGCAGGACGTGACATATACTCCTTAATATGTACTCCAAAATATGTGTATGTGAAAACTTTAATATACCTCTAACAGTTTTTTCTCAATGCTAAGAAAAATATGCTTTGAATCACACATGACTAAAATAAATGGACACCCAAATAAACTAATGAAAACAGTGTGTTCATATTGAAAGCACATATTAATGTTCATGCTGTGCTGAAATAAAATACATATTTGATTAAATTAGCTCACAAGCTCACAATTGGCTAAATTGAAAAAATAAGTATAATAAGTCATGATATATATATTAATATATATTCTGCAGGTCTCCCTTGAAAAAGAGATCGTTGATCTCAATGGGATTTTCACCTAGTTAAATAAAGGCTACAAACAAACAAACAATATAGTGATTTTACAAATGCACTAGATTTCCATTACTTTATATCCTCTTGCCTGTTCAATATACCTGTGACATAAAGTCATTTACATATGGAGGCTGACAGTTGCAAACAAGGTTCAAAGGCCCAAAACACTTACATTGAGAGGAACGTGCTTGAGATTCGGAAATAATGCAAATATGAAAACTGCCAAAAAACACGCAAATTAAGAAACATCGTCACAAACTTGACAACACAAGCGCAACATTTACTCACAGGAAGTGATGTTTTCGCTCTTAGCTGGCAATGATCATTCGCAGTACCAAATCATTACAAACTGCTCAATTCACCCCTGATCAATGCATGGTGACTTATTTTCGACACCAGTATATATTAGTTCATATCTTATAAGCCACATGTGTAACAGCTTTTTTTACACTCATGTGTTTACCAGAGCAATCGCTTAACTTCTGTAACGAAGCGAGCATAGCAATCATTGAGTGTGAGAAGTGAGCATTCCACATGCAACTTTTTTACCCTTATGGGTGCACCCTATGGGTACTCATAGTGCATTTCTCCATACTTTGCATGGGTCACAACGTTTACAGTTGTCTTTACAGGCTGTAAAGAGCTGTTTTGAAGCTAACATGCTAATGGTTTACAAGGACAATATTGACTATGTTCAGCATCTTAGCGTAGTGCGCTAGCATGAAATCTTAGTTGACACAAATAACATAGTCACCATAGACTCCAGGTCACCTTTAAAAAAATTATGATTTGCAACTGTACAAAGTCACATTCTTGCAAAGTCCGAACCACATCGATTAAAAGACCAATTTCTGATTCTGTGAAACAACAAGCCCTGTGTTTGGAATGCTGCTCTCCGGCCATGATGTGGTTTGTTGTTGGGATGGGTACCAGCTGCTTCCATTATCTGGCATGAAGGAGAGCTTGATGCTACATTTTAACTGAGCTTTGTATTCATCCCCATAATACATCAGTTGCAAGCTTTGTGTTACAAGAACAATATGCCTAGTGAAGTTGTTGTGGGTGGTTATTTCACTATATCATACATTCATATAATAAATATCTCTAAAACATTTCAGAAATAGTATATACTGTAGATAATAGTGTAGAATATCTCAATTGTGTTATATGGTCTTTAAATATGTCTGTTTTATTCTGGTTCACAGTATTTGAGAAATTGTTTTATTCAGTTGCAATGTAAAGCCTATATCAGTTTTTATTGATGCAATAGCTTACTGTTTGTGCTTTATTTCTAGGAAATATAATCAGGAGGCAGTGTAACTTTTTTCTCTAATGTAATGTTGCCATTGAACTGATAATACAATGTTCACAGAGAATCTACTCTGCCACAGTAAATATTTAATGTTTGTATACAAATCATGTTGTGATCTTTCAAATCTAACAGTGTATAAAAGCAGGTTAGATTTGATTACAATCACATTCTGGGCCACTGCAGAGTCGAGTTTTCCAAGCATAGCGGCAAGTATTGGATATAAAAGCCAAAATGAAACATTGATTTTAGGGGGAAATTACAAAATCACAACACTTTTCTTCACATGATGTGAGTTTAAAAATGTGCACTTCTTAGCTTCCACACTCCAGCAGCTTTGTTTAATAGATTTTCACAATGAACATATATTTCTGTCTCCTGGGGGTTTAAAAGCAAACAAGCAGTGCTTTCTATTTCCTTGTCATATAAAGACTGGGAGGATTCATAGCTCTGTGTTGTTTTTCCTCAATAGCTATATTAAATGTTTTGTTTGTTTTCTCCTGAACACAGCTTTCTTGTGTTCACCATAATTCAACAATCACCTTTTGGGCCAACAACCAATATGTTAGCACTAGTACCAGTTGGACTTAAACGCATGCAAACAAAAGTCTTTCTGTTTTTTTTGTTTTGTGCATTCACTGCTGATACAGTATCCTCCTGGGACCCAGCCCATTGAAAATGGCCACTGTAGTGGACATTGTCTTAACACGCATCTGCTTTGACTCTTTTGAGCTACTCTATCAATCTCTGATGTACTGCACAGAGGACATCCTGGTCTTTCCAGTGATATGTCATTGGTTAAAATTGCATGCTGGGAAGTTCCTCTTTCTTTTTATCCAAAATGGCTGGCATACCAAAAACGAAATGTTATAGAAGCAGGAGGAGAAGTCAAATATTGTTGAATAATTGTAATGTTTACCATGAAAACCATATATGTTCTTGTTTATTAACATGTGAGGAACTATATAATTAGTTCTGAAAGCAATTAAATAAGTCAAGTTTTCAAATAACAGCCCTTTTATAAATGTCCATTCTAGTGGACGTCAGGACCATCTTCATGGACTTTATGACTCAATATTGTTGCAGGAGACGGAACTGAAGCTGACATTTTCTGTACCAGATAGTTAAGGGAGATTAAGATTTTGAGCTCTCAGATGATGAGAGAGATGAGGATTTCACACCTGGGATAGAAGAGGGTCAAGAGGAAGGGGGGGAAAGATGAAGGAGGCTCCATGAGCGCACAAATACAGACAGAGAGACAGATAGGGACGAGCTGGAAAGACATGGCCCCCTGTGAGCCAAGAGTAGCACGTATGTCTTATTGTTGTTTTTATTTTAAGTGGAGCCATGAAAAATGAGAATTGCCTCAGACAGCTTTGTTTCTATGAGCATGGTCAAATGCAGACCACATCCATAAAACTAGTCAAGACGACCCTACAGCCCATGCCGACTGGAGTCAATGAGGTACTTTTCCCACTACATTGACTACAAAGTCTTTGAAGATCTGGAAAGATTCACCAAAAACCAAACTAGTTTTTTCTTGACCAAATAAACAGCAATGTTCAGATCAATTACTTATTCATGTTTTAAATAAAGGTGAATGTATTCTTGTATTAATATCACTCGATAGCCATAAAACGATAGTCTATCTGTTCATTTTGGCTGTCTTTTCAAACTAATATGGTCCTGACATCCTCTACAGTGGACATACTGTAACATTTAAAAATAAGATAAAATAAAAAAAAGTCTAAATTGTAAGATGTTTTTTTAACCCTAAATAGGTGGGAAATCACAAAAAAAAAGCAAATCGGAAGACACTTTTTTTCCTCGGGTCTCAGGATCATGTTTGATTTGTAGTGACATTGGGCTGCTTCTACAAGCAGGACTGACTCCAGGTCACCTTTAAAAAAAATAATGAACTTTACAAAGTCACATTCTTGCAAAGTCTGAGACCAAATTCTGATTCTGTGAAACAACAAGCACTGTGTTTAGAAAACTACTATTTTTACACAGATTTTAAAAAATCCTGATGACTTCGATAACCCTCTAGTGCTTTTAATTAATGATGTATTCAAATCAGGGATCAGTGAAGTGAAGTTGACCTTAATGATTTTGTTTCTCCGCTATGCAGGAATTTTCAAATCGGTTCTCTTTTTTGCGGTAAAAAAAATGTGAGGAGTGAGCAACCAAAGTATATCCTTTTAGAGGCTGTTGTGCCTTTTAATGGCAATTATGTTGGGCTTTTAAGGACCAAATCCTTCTTTTAATTGAGCACCAAAGTCGGCAGCTACCGTGCCAGATTTAATTGAGAAGAGATGTCTGTCTCAGGATTGGTCGACTCAACTCCAGTGGTCCTCGGAGTCATGCGAGAGTCAATGAAGTCAATAAAAGTCTACAAAAATGAAAGCAGGCGATGGAGATGAGGGCAGGAAAATGGCCAAAAGGGGGAAAGACGCCAGGTGGAAATGAAGCAGGAAAGGTAAAGAGTTGACAGAGAAAGAGAAGTGGACGATCAGAGAAATGGAACTTAAGGGAGATGTGTCCCTATTCAACTGCCAGTGAGTCGATGTGCTGCTGAATTGCACCTGATCCAGGAAGAGCAGACAGTTCCCCTCCTCCGAGAGAGTTAGGGCCTTTAATCTCTCGACTTGATAATGAGAGCTCAACCTCAATAATACATCAGTTCAATGGAGAAAGTTAACAGCAAAGGCATCATTCTTCATTGCAAAATCCTGACACTTTTATTATCTCGTTTTTCTGAGGATCCCTATTTATAGCGTGCTGGTATAGATACAAAGAACACAGCAGTAAAGAGAGGCAACTCAGGAATATGTTCAACAGAAAACACCACAGTTCCAATTGTAACGTTTAGGTGAAGCACTGAGTTATACAGAAGACTTGCAGCCTCTTTGCAATACCTGTTTTATTTCCTCACTGTTGTTTTCCCACACCAACCAGTCACGTTGCAGTTCACAACCTTGTCTATCCAGACTCATTTAATATAAGCAATATAAGTAACAAAGGTAAACATTTTAATTATGGAGAATTGCCCATATTTCAGAATAATGTTGGATATATATAATATAATTATATTATTGGTTCATGTATGTGTTCATCATTTTGATGTTGCAGCTGATAAATAACAAGCCCATTTGAGTACTGTAAACAGCTGGATGGTTTAATTGATTTTGTACTGATTTGTTAATGATTGCTCGTGAAAAAAGAACCTTCACAAAAGACTATATAAATACTAAAATAATAATTATTGGGAGTCCAAAAACCTTAAAGTCTTCCCAAGAGATCCATGGCACCATGGCAGGGGGTCCACAACATTTGTCGATATTTACAGATAGGAATCACATGCACGAGTACATTAAGATAAACTATAATATGACATTTCAAAAATACATATTTAAAGGTGACCTATCATGCAAAATGCACTTTTGTACGTCTTTTATACATGAATATGTGTCCCCGGTGTTCCAGGGAACTCACCAAGTGTCAGAAAACACAACCCTCTCTATTTTCCTCCATACCCAAATCTCTTAAAAAGGGGCTGCAACGGATCTGATACAGACTGATCCAGATTTCAACACTTCTGTGACGTCACAGAAGTGGCGCTACGGCTATTGGGCAACTCCACCAATCAGGAGGAGACTGCCATGGACATTGCCGTTCGAAAGCGCTGGAGACGCTGTAGTACATATGCCAGGCCTGTAGATGATGCTGTTCTCACAGAATCAGCCCATGCAAAGACAGTGTTAAATTGACCGAAATGAGTAATGGCTAAAATCCATGATCTGTTTGGTATTTTGAAAAATAAAAAGTATAAATATGCCTTATATAGGTATGGTCCTAAACTATATTATTCAAATATAGCATGATAGGTCCACTTTAATTATTTTAACTTAATAAAACTCAGCTAGTTTATTCTTGAACGTTTTGTTCAATATGGACTATTTTAGTTTTTCTAGTTTTAATTTTCTCAAGGTTGACAGAATCAATGTCATATTTGTTTTATTAGACTCATAAAGTAAATCACATATGAAAGACTATAGAAATAAATACATCTGAGAGTTAAAAGGGTAAATGTCCTTTGTAACATTTCACCACTATAACAACAACTGAGGGGTCGCAAACATTACTGAGGTTCAAGCAATCAGCTGCTTTATGAGTTTTTGTCAAAGTAGCACCCTCTTAAGGTCAAATCTATATGCTAGGTGAAATGGAAAATGTATGTGTATACACATATATATGATTCCACTCAATGTTTTCCAGTGAGAATCATGCTGTCTTATTTAGAGACTATATTTATAGGGATGAAAGAGAGAGATCCAAGATCAATCGAATTCAATGAGTTTGAGGTGGACTGCCATCATAACAGGATGCCACCTCTCCAGGTTGTTTATCAATGGAAAGGAAATGAATAGGATGGACTCATACAAGCAGAGCCTAAATCAATCAAACAACTGGACTGAGCTCACAACACTGAAGCCCAGGAAGAGAGCGAGCAGAGATATGTTCAGGGGAGACTCAGATTGTTCAGTGTGTGGAACAGGCTCCTTCAGATCTATCTATCAGTCAGAAGCCAGTGCTCAGTTCTTCACAGTCGTGTCGGCATCTAGCCTTGGAGGGCAGCAGTCTGTTTAGGAAAGGACAGTGTGGTCGAAAAACCTAAAATATGTTCCATTCCTGTAGGACTCAAAATGCTTATTTGAACTGCAATTCTCTATATTTCATCATTATTTGTTTAAACTGCACAAGTTTGTATTTGGTTATTACTTCCAGCAATTATCAACTGGCTGTTGTTTAATGGTATATAGTTTGCTTTTTGAATGCCATGCATATAGTATGCTCCTTTTCATGTTCAGATTTGTATTTAGTGCTACTGTGACATGTCTCCATGCTTTAATGTTCGAAAAGGTATTTATTTTTTTGATACTGCCTGTGCTGCAGCATCTCTTTTCCCCCTCTGTCTGAAACGAGGGGTTGTGTATAGTAACCCTTGCTATACAAACACAGGCGGAGCCCTCTACTGGACTCTAAGGGTACAGTGGGCAGAGCCCCGATGTACGTATACACACGCAGTCGTCCCACAACAACACTTTTCCATCTCACTGTCTCTGATCGGCTTTCTGGTTAGCAGCTGCTGCGCCTCACTCACCTCTCCCTTGGTCGTAACCGTGGAGAAGTTGGGTCTGCGGCTGACAGAGCACACTCTGACGCGCTTACCTCGCAAAGGTGTGCTATGACGTGGATTTTCTCCCTGACGAGGGGGATGGCGAGCTATCAATGATAACCTGAACACCTCATCTTTCCGCTACCAGTGGTAGGATTTTGAGAGGACCTTACAGGAACTGAAGAAAGAACTATTTTCTTTTGGGGGTTTATTTTTATTTTAGTTGGGGTGCACCCAAGTGTCAAGCGCTTTAAAGACAATTGGAATTATTTAGAAGAATGTTGTTTATTCCTGTGTCAGTATATATATTTTTTCCTTTATAAAATCTCAGTATTCACTTCATTCACTCTGGTGTTCGACTTCATTTATTACCCATCCTTTAAGAACCTGGAATACTGGTCCAGTTTTCACACACCTGACAGACTGGTTACAGAGGTATGATAACTATTTCTTCTTCAAACGACATTCTCTGCTTCAGTTGTTGCTCGCTCGCTGAAGAGAAAAGGATGACGGGAACAGGAGGGGTGGCCGCCTTACGGTGGGCTTGTGCACGCATTCAGGTAGGCCCGCCCCGGGGCCGGCTACGTCCATAGAAATCTCAGTAGGTGAATGCTTGCATGATAAGGTAGTACCCATAGAGTCCAATAGAGCAGTGGTTCCTAACCTTTTTTCCCAAGAGCCCCCCCAAATGACTCCTGTTGGAAGTTGCGCTTAATTACCGCTGTTGCGCCCCCCGCCCCCCCCTTGTGTGTGTGGGGGGGGGGGGGGGGGGGCGCAACAGCGGTAATTAAAGTTTCAAAGTCTCAAAAATGCTACAACTACTGTCACAAACTGGATGAATGTGAAGTATTTTGTTAAAGGAGGATGAAAGCGTAATTAAGGAGCACTATTGGAGTGACTTTGATGGTTATTGGACTCAGGATTCATTCATTTGGATTCCCACTGTACGAATAAATTAAAGGACGACGCAAGTGGAAGCAATTCACAAAGATTAAACTGTTTAAAACACATGCTCAAAGTAAGCCGGATTTTGTCGATGTGTTTATTTGGATTCAAAAGTTGTAAATAATCTACAAAATGGAGGAGACCGATCTGATCGGAGCAACTGACAAATAATCCAACTGAAACCGGCATGGACAATGACTATGTTTTAAAAATGCACTTATCCAGACAAGCCAGGTTTGGACACTTTATGGGCAGAAGAAACATTTCTATTAAAGAAAGAATTATACATTGCTGTCTTTTTATGCCTTTAATACTTGAATTTGTATTCAAATTAATTAATCAATTATTTTGTATATGTTATTGTAATGTATAGACAAGGCTTTTAGTGACAATCATGTATTGCGTTTGAATACATTTTTTTTTTTAAAAGTCTAAATATGATATTTGGCCTCAAATCATCTGAGGCCTGGCGCCCCCCAGGTTGGGAACAAGCGGCAAACTCTGGGGAACAGCCGGGACGCCAATACTGAAGTGCAACACACTGCAGTTCATACATAGGCCGCTAGGGACTGACTGCAGAAAGGAGCAATTTCCATAGACCCCCATGTTAAAATGCCCAACTTTACAGCAGAAAAAAACATGATTTCTACCCATGGATGCAATAAATATTATTATCGATATAGTTAGATTCCACCTTCATGATTATTAATCTGTGAGTGAATTGTTTTTTAACACGACCCTTTTATTTTTAGGTCTTAACGTTTTTGCATAAATTAGGGCGTGGTCACATTGAGTGACGGCTCTGTGAAGTGACTGCTGCTGCTAGCTTCTTGTCTCTCTGCTAGCTGCTCCGTGAAGCTACAGGCACTCTGCCTGTTCAGCTCATCCAGGGAACACAACTTGCCCCCGGCCGTGTTTGTTTGTTCTTCATGCTTATATATCGGGCTATTGTGACTCGCTCTGCGGTTGAAACAGACGGTGCATGAATGCGATTTTGCGGTAAGTGAAATTCGAGTACTTATTTATGTGTTAATGATTTTAATCAGCTACGTAATTAATGTTAAGGCTTGGGTTAACGTGTAAGCGAGTGGTAGCTACATCGGTGCTAACGATGCTAATAGTAGCCTCCAAGTTAAAATCATAGACTACATTTATAAAAGTTAAAACAAAATAGACAAGTGTTAAGTGGGATAATACTGTACAACAAATGGCTTCCGTTTGAGGTTGATAAAATAAGGTCATCCTTGTAACTTAGAGAGATATTTTATTATGTAGGTAGGAACTGTATGCATCGCTAAGGTTAATTTAAATTGGCTATGCTCAAGTATATAGACAAGCTAATGTCGAAGTAGTGTATGTGAAATCAACCTCACAACAAGATGTGTGTATATTACAATTATTAATGTCATATTTCAAGATGATTACTTAGATACAGACAATATGGTTGGTTGAGCTGGAGTTCATTATTGAGCTTACACGTTAACATCTGAAGAACAAACCCAAACCTTGTTGTTTTTATGAATAGTATTACCAAATTGGTATCAAATAAACAGTAAGCATTGGTAACACAACTTCCAAAGTTACAGTAGAATAAAAAGGACCCTGACTCGGACAATACACAATCCAACATGTTCAACAGAAGAGAATCAGTTATATTGTTTGTACACATGGTACTTTACATATATCTGTTTGTTTAAGGTGTCCAGGTGATGCAGACAGGCTGGACCAGAGTGTGAGAGACAGAACTGGACTCCTCACAGCAGTGAACTTCAGCACAGGTACAAAGACTCTTTTTTTCATACTGTACAAAGAATCAAGAAAGATATTGGTTTAAATAAATGAAGTATTGACTTTAATACACTGATATACATTCCATTAAACAATACTAAATACTAGATCACCTACACATCAGTTAAGTTGAGGGTTTTTTCCATGCAAAAAGTTACATTTAGATGTTAACAAGCAATGTGATTTTGTCAGCTTTCTAATTTAATGTATTAAAGGCAAAGATATTTAACACATAGTGAGAACTGCTACTATTTATCTCTCAATATTGTCTTTAAAAAAAGTGGTAAAAGTTATTCTTTCAGTGAGACAACAGAGCAAGCTTCTACAGTAGCACTACGTTTTGATAACAGTTAAATATTATTTTGATAATAACATATATTTCAATGTTGATGAACTTCATACTGTTCATTCATAATCGGATTGTCTTTGTAGCTCACATGTTGAAATAAAAAAAAAACATTACAATTACAAAATAATTATATCTACAGCCCCTAAACACACAAACACACCGCTTTCATAAATAACACACTTTTTCTGCAATAATATGTTTTATGTTTCCTGTAATTTTTGTTAGGAAAGGACATGCCTGAAATACACGACATTTTCTCCTTCTCTGAGGGTCAAGAAGAACATCCAAGAGGAACATTAAAAGCTGATGTTATGAGATTTTGAGACCAGTACACTAAGAAACTACTTTTAATGTAAAAACAGTCAGCTGATCGAATGCACCTATTTCCACATCTACACTCCAGCAGCTGATTATTTCTATTTGCCTCGCTTTATGAGCTTCACATCACTTGTGCCTTGTACCACAGAGTTTGCATCGTCACAAATAAATGGGGCCAGTCTTCAGTCAGATGTGAATGTGTAATCTAACATTTTCAGTAAGAATAATGGACAAAAGGAGTGCAAATACAATTTATTGAAATGTGAACCAAAAGTTAATCAAATATTTTAAATAAAAAGCACATATGGACAGAAGGTGTAAACCTATTAAATGTATAAGTAAACACATTTACTCAAATAACGTGACAGACTAGGCCTGTGCAGTTGGTATCAGCTTTGCCCAGCATGGGCTCCTCCATCAGGCCTGGTCCTCCTCACAGAGGAAAGACCCTCAGTCCTCTCCAAACCAACAGACAGGACGTCCATCACACGGAGGTTTCTGCCTGAAGTCTCTGCAGCTCTATGGACACCACGCTGTCTCAATCCGTCCACACTGAATATGAGAGGGGGAAAATGAAAAGAATAAATGCTTTAGACAATAAGAAACATAAAGTTGACTGTTGAGTTGCTCAGTTTTTTTAGATTGTCAATTCTATTACTGTATAACTAATATATCAGGTTAAGAGGCACATTCAAATAAAGATTGGTCTTTAAATACATGTTGTCTTTTGAATTGTTTGTCTAAAGTCAAGGATCTAGAACTGGTACTGAGTTTTAATGATACAGTCTGGTTATTATGCTGTTTGGAGGAGGCCTCACAGGTAAGAGCACTAACTACCTACCATGAAATGTACCTTAGCTTGATTTAAATGTATTAAACGTATAGTTAAGTGATATCAAAATATAAATAACTAATGTCATGCAAACATATTAATATTTGCTTGATTCCAGTGTTGAATTTAGCACAATTGCATACAAATGTTAAGGGATTTTAAGATTCTGAAGTATTATGCTAAAAACTCATTAACTTAGATTATTATTTATAGTTTTGCTGAATAGTTTCATGTCCGCTTACCTTAGAAACGTAAAATGCCACGGCAGTGTGCAGATGGGGAGCATGTTAGCTTAGCTTGGTAGCTTCAGCTAGTTCTGGAGCTTTCAGCTCGGTGGCAGCAGGGTTGCGTTCCGATAATCCAAAAATCAGCTCCTAAATTCTAACCCTGTCTCCTATTCCTTGAACTCTGAGTGAAACGTCACTGGGTTAAGGGATAGTGGATAGGAGAATTCAAAAGGACTTAGGAGAAGAGACTGTAGTACTTTAGAGAATCCGAATGCACTTTCACTATCTAACGTGTTTATGATGCGCCAGCGGACGTCATTGTGTGCGTCTGCTGCTTTGGTGAAACTATGGAAACTACAGTGTTCTATACAACGGACTACATGGATGTTTAATAAGAACGAGGGACTCATCTAGAGACTCTGCACCGTGCTCTGATGCTGTTGTTTTATGCTTTATGAACGTGGACAACAGAGAAACATATTCTTCATGACCAAAGTTGTAATTGAAATAAAAAAGGAAAGTGACATTTATGTTCGTCACCCTCTCCCTCCGGTCCACATTAATACAAATGATCCCATATGTATGATTGTATAAAAATATCTTAAAATCAATACAAATGTATTTATTATAAATGTTAGTCCTTAACACCTATCACTGTGTATATCACCATTCAAACATCTTTTAAAAGTTGAACAAACCCCACACAGCTCAGTGAAATGTTGACTTTATTTGATCATTTCAGTAAAAACTAACGTTCATATTTCTCTTTTTAATTATAATACTGATGAACGTTCAAAACAAAGAACTTTGGCAACTTACCACATACGTTTTAAAATGCTTAATAAGCACCGTAACTTTCAAGATATAATTTCTCCGTCATAATCGTTTGTTTCCGTGAACGGCCGACTGTTGTGTGACGCAAATGCTGCGGCTGCAAGGCATTGTGGGGCAGCATTTTCTCCTCTCCTTCCGGTAACGGCCCGTCTACACTACAGGCATCGAAAAATGCTTTCAACGCTTCGCCCATTCACTTGAATGGGGTGACGTAGAAGATTTTTAATCTTCGCCGAACTGCATTGTGGGGAGCATGGCATGGCTTTGCAAGCATCACGAGCATCTATCGGCGGCTCGATGCTTGGCATCAGCCAATCAAATCCCGTTTATGCAAATCCCGCCAATGCAAGCGCAGCCAATCAAACCGCGTGCAAGCTGGGAGAGCCAGACCGCAGTTCATTTCCTCATATTCCAAACGAGATATTAAGGTAGCAAATCAATCGGTTCTTTACGACCAGAACTATTTACCGGGATACAAACCGGAGCAACCAGGCATGGAGGGAGGTGGCAGAGACAGTGGGTGAAACTGGTAGGGTTTTCGCCGGTTTGGAGAGTTTATATCCAGTTTACTTCGTTTTAACATTGCTATTGCTTTGTATGTCGGGGGCGGGAGATTCATGTGATTGGTTGTTGGTCGCGTTGCTCGCCAAAAATCGCCAAGCTTCAGACACTCCCAGCTTCAAGATTTTTTGATGCCTATAGTGTAAACGAGCCGTAAGGGAGGTCCAGTGGTTCCTAAGCTAAAGGAGGTTAATAAGGAAGTTTGAAACCTCCTTTCCTTTCATTTTGAGAATTGGAACAGCACTTAACATGGCTGCCACTGACGTACTTCCGGGTCATTTCACTTGGTTAGGAATGTTCCTGAGCTAAATGGACTATTGGAACGCAACCCTGGTCCCGCCTCGGCTCTTTGTCCTTATAGGCTAGTTGCAAAAGATGGCGTCTATCAAATTCCGGCGGCTGGGTGTGAGCCTGAGTACTTCCGGTCTTCGGTGTGGAGTTGTTTGGGGAGTTAGCGATATACATACGATAGATAGAGAGAGAGAGAGAGAGAGAGATAGAGAGAGAGATAGATAGATAGATAGATAGATAGATAGATAGATAGATAGATAGATAGATAGATAGATAGCAAGATACTTAGCATACAGATAGCGATAGATAGCATAGATGATGAGCGGTAAAGAAGAGCGATTGGCCTTCCAGCGGGTAAGAAAGTCTGCACTACATTGCTGTGTGCCCCTTTGTACAAATAAGTCCCGTTATAATCGGGAGATACGTTTCCATTCATTTCCTATTGATGCTGAGGTAAAGGCTCAGTGGCTGATCAAGGTCCGTAGGGACAATTTCAGCCCCACAACAAATACCTGTGTGTGTAGTAGGCATTTTCGACCAGGAGACTTATTGGTCACAGCTGGAGGACTGAACAGAGTAAAGAAAGGAGCTACACCTGTTCTCTTTGCTTGGAATAACTACGAGCTACCTACACCAAGACGTAATGTTTGGGAGCGTCGGCCGAGGGCAGAGAGTCCCACCCCGGACTTGACAGCTGAGTACGTGTTGGAAACACTTGCGCCGCCGGATCATGACTACTCTGTAAATCCAGCGACAGCAGTGAAGGCAAATCAGGTGGCCGACGAGAACGAAGCCTTGAAAATCCAGGTTAGGGAGCTCCAACACCAGCTGGAAGTGTTACAACTGAGATCTCGTTTTGGGATACAACGCCTGGCAGGGTCGGACGAGGACATTCGTTTCTACACCAGGTTTGTTTATAAGGTTTGTTTATAAGGCTATCAGGATGTTGTTATGGCCACTAGTTTGATAAACACTTTTCATGTGGGGAAGCTAATTTAAGAAACAAAACTATGTCTAACATGAACAATATTACATTCTTAGATTTGCCACATACAAGCATTTCCTCGCCTTTTGGAAATTGGTGGAGCCTGCAGCCAACACCAAGATGGTGCGGATCACCAACGCCAAGGCATCTTCTGCCAGCAGCTCGGATTCCTCTCAACCATCAACAACGGTAAGCTGCATACAAGCATGGATGTATATTAATAATTATGCACGCTGCGCACTATACCACCGTTTAACAAGTGCATCACATCACTCACAAAACACACACACACACACACACACACACACACACACACACACACACACACACACACACACACACACACACACACACACACACACACACACACACACACACACACACACACACACACACACACACACACACACGAAAATGTGTTACAACTGTACCCGGTCTCCCCTATAACAGTATCTACAGTATGCCTAACACTTATTTGTTTTCACAGAAACTTCCACCCATAGATGAGCTGCTGCTGTTCCTCATGCACCTGTCAGTGGGCCTACATCTGAGGGATCTAGCAGAACGGTTTGGCATTCACCGCACCACAGTCAGCAGAATTATTTCCACCTGGACACACTTCCTCTACCAACTGCTTGGAAGCAAACGTCTGTGGTTCCCACGCGAAGTTGTCAAAGCTCACCTTCCACCAGAGTTTTCAGCTTTCCCTGACACACAAGTGGTGCTTGACTGCACTGAAGTATTCTGCCAGACTCCATCATCTCTCCTGCTGCAGAGTGAGGTGTTTTCTACATACAAGTCGCATGCTACATTCAAGGCCATGATCGGCATGGCACCACATGGCGCCATTACATTTGTGTCTGGCCTGTATGCAGGATCTATAAGTGACCGGGAGATCTTCAAGCTGTCTGGCATCGTGAGCCTGCTCACACCAGACATGGCGATAATGGTCAACAAAGGGTTCCTTGTGGACAATCTGGTTGAGTGTAAAGTGTACCGGCCTGCCTTTCTGCACAAAAAAACCCAAATGAGCAGGGAGGATGTCAGGCAGACTCAATCCATTGCACGTCTGAGGGTCCATGTGGAGAGGTGCATCAGAAGAGTCAAAGAGAACAAACTATTTGACAAAGCCATACCACTGTCTGTGTGTGGAAGCATTGAGGAGCTCTTCAATGTGGCTTGCTTCCTGGTCAACTACCAGAACGGACCGCTGGTAAAAGCATGGGCAAGCCTGGGCAGCAATTAGTGATTGGAATTATGGCTCTTTGAAGGGAAAAAAAGCGAAATAATCACCAGGATGATGATTGACTGTATTGCCAGACCTAATGTCAATAATCTTCTTTGTAAACAGGACACAAGTGCCATATCCATGTCAGTGAATGTACTACTTTGAATTTACCCTCTGTATGTGTTAAGTAAATAAAGTTGTCTTGCCTTGAATGAAATTCCCGCAACTCTTTATATTAGATACTGTGTTTTTAAGTGGCGATGGAGATTATTTGTTGACCCTGCTTTAAAGGATAGTTTGCCTTTACAAATGGTGCGCTTTATCACTGCCTGGGTTTTGGTTGAAGTGCATCCAAATGCTGCTGCGTTTGGCTCATTTTCCATTTTTCATTTTCAAAAGAATCGGCTAATGAATATAACTAATATATATATATTATATATAACTAATGAATTATAACCTCAAAACAAATGCACAAAAAAATAACATAGGACAATACATAATATAATAAATCCACAATATGATAACATGATGTAGTGTGGTACACTAATGTTTCATTTCATTTCAAACCTTTATTTATTCAGATTGTTCCCTTGAGATCATATATCTCTTTTACAAGGGAGACCTGCAGCAATTTAAGTTCCACATGAAACATAAAACAACATAAAAACAAACAATAGAGGATATCATACAACATATTTACATACTTATCAACATTTACAAATACCCATAGTTTCAGAAAGCATTTCACTTAGACGTGCTTTAAAAAGATTTAGAGAAATAAAATTGCTCAATTTAGCTGTAGACTGTTCCAATCTATGCTATCTATCAGTAACTATATTGCTATCTGTATGCTATGTATCTTGCTATCTCTCTCTCTCTCTCTCTCTCTCTCTCTCTCTCTCTCTCTCTCTCTCTCTCTCTCTCTCTCTCTCTCTCGCTATCTCTCTCTATCTATCTATTTATCTATCTATCTATCTATCTATCTATCTATCTATCTATCTATCTCTCTCTCTCTCTCTCTCTCTCTCTCTCTATCTATCGTATTTGTATCGCTAACTCCCCAAACAACTCCACACCGAAGGCTCACACCCAGCCGCCGGAAGTTGATAGACGCCATCTTGTGCAACTAGCTTATTTGGAGCAGGCTGGAGTAGGCGGGAGTTGAACTCTGACGTCACTGTCGAGCCGTTAGTGGCCGAATCCGCCTACTAAGGGCTTCTACTCTGCAGAATCCTATGGGTGACGTCACAGACCCTACGTCCATTTATATATTCAGTCTATGGTTGGGAACCACTGCAGTAGAGGACGGAGCTGTGAGAGATATAACCAGAGCCCAGTCTGCTCTGAATCATTAGCTGAATGGCTCTGTTTCGATTGGTCAACCGCTTAGATATGAACCTTACCATATCAAAAACAATGAGTTGGAGCGTTAGCCAAAAGAAGCTCCAGTGTTAAATAGTGAAGTCATTATGTTACGGAAGTAAACTATGGAGTCATGGAGACGTAGGTAGGGGGGCAGTGTGTGGGAGAGAAATTCCCTCTGGAGGGAACTTTGGGAATGTAGCCTTTGCAGACTATTTACATGCAAAAACAACTATATAACACACTACTACAGTAAAGGGAAAAAACCCAAATGCATAATGGGGCCTCTTTAAGACAAAATCAAGGGCAAATGACTTGTTTGTGTACACATATTCGTAGTCATGACAGTAGATAACGCTATAATGACAGTAGATACAATTTAATTATAGATATTTAAACAATGGATGCTTCACACACATCACATCTATAGCATCAGCAACATTTCAAGGTGGGCAACAATGATAAGTGTCATAAATTCAGTAGTCGACAAAATGTGAAATATAGTAAAAGTCTCCTGATTTATGGCTTTGAATAAGTTCCAGAAAAGTGTATTTACAGTGATGTGAGACAATTTACATTTGTGTGAAATGTTTTCATTATTAGCTTAAGCCATCTTAGTCAAGGCCGATTGTCGAACCTCAGATTGAGGAGGAACAATGCGGATTCCGTCCTGGTCGTGGAACGACGGATCAGCTTTTTACTCTCGCAAGGATCCTGGAAGGGGCCTGGGAGGACGCGCATCCAGTCTACATGTGTTTTGTAGACTTGGAGAAGGCGTATGACCGGGTTCCCAGGGAGTCACTGTGGGAGGTGCTGCGGGAGTATGGGGTGAGGGGGTCTCTACTCAGGGCCATCCAATCTCTGTACTCCCAAAGCGAGAGCTGTGTCCGGGTCCTCGGCAGTAAGTCGGACCCATTTCAGGTGAGGGTTGGCCTCCGCCAGGGCTGCGCTTTGTCACCAATCCTGTTTGTAATATACATGGATCGGATTTTGAGGCGTAGTCGTGGGGGAGGGGGTCTGCAGTTCGGTGGACTAAGGATTGCACCACTGCTTTTTGCAGATGATGTGGTTCTGATGGCTTCATCGGTCTGCGACCTTCAGCACTCACTGGATCGGTTCGCAACCGAGTGTGAAGCGGCTGGGATGAGGATCAGCACCTCCAAATCTGAGGCCATGGTTCTCAGCAGAAAACCGATGGACTGTCCACTCCAAGTAGGGAATGAGTCCTTACCCCAAGTGAAGGAGTTCAAGTATCTCGGGGTCTTGTTCTCGAGTGAGGGAACAATGGAGCGTGAGATGGGTCGGAGAATCGGAGCAGCGGGAGCGGTACTGCAGTCTCTTTACCGCACCGTTGTGACGAAAAGGGAGCTGAGCCAGAAGGCAAAGCTCTCTGTCTACCGGGCCATTTTCGTTCCTACCCTCACCTATGGTCATGAAGGATGGGTCATGACCGAAAGAACGAGATTGCGGGTACAAGCGGCCGAGATGGGTTTTCTCCGCAGGGTGGCTGGTGTCTCCCTTAGGGATAAGGTGAGAAGTTCGGTCATCCGGGAGGGACTCGGAGTTGAACCGCTCCTCCTTCGCGTCGAAAGGAGCCAGTTGAGGTGGTTCGGGCACCTAGTTAGGATGCCACCTGGGCGCCTCCCTAGGGAGATGTTCCAGGCACGTCCAGCTGGGAAGAGACCAAGGGGTAGACCTAGAACCAGATGGAGGGATTATATCTCTTATCTGGCCTGGGAGCGCCTTGGGATCCCCTAGTCAGAGCTGGTTGATGTGGCCAGGGAAAAGAACGTTTGGGGCTCTCTGCTGGAACTGCTACCTCCGCGAACCGACCACGGATAAGCGGGAGAAGATGGATGGATGGATCTTAGTCAAGGCCAAACGTGCTTTGGTAGCTTTCACGAAACATACCTTTGACATTTCACCACCTTAGACTACCATGAAACCAAGTGGACTGTTATGCTAAATCAAAAAAGATTACCCTCTGGGGGTCCTAAGGTATCCCGTACCTATGCCTATGGACCAACATAAAACATAATGCCCCCCGGGAAACGGAAATTGCTGGCGCGGAGGCAAAAAAAGGCTATCCAAGGCTATAAAGCAGCCATAAATAAAAATGTCTCCACATGCAGAAGCCATACATCTTATTTTGCATTCAAAGGGCCTTCTGCGATGCTGATCAATTTGAAAAAAAAAGATCAAATGGATACTCTGTTCCCACCTCTTTCCCCTTGATCTCTCTCTACCCTTTCTTCCTGTGGTGCAAAAACAACAACAGCAGAAGTAGCACAGGCTCGCTTTGCTGTTCTGCAAAGCTTTTTGTTGGAATATCTCCTCATCTCAGTGGCATGAGGAATTAGAGATTCATTGGAAGCATCCACTGTGTCTCAGCGGCTGACAGAAAGAATAAATGTGCTTCTCTTTGTAACGATCACTTCAGGCCTTCACCATCTCCCTAGCCCCCGAGAAAAGGCGAGAACAGCACATCGGCAGGCACTGATGGAGTCTCTTAATGAGACCTAATGGTCCTAATACTCTGCGTCAATACAGAATGCTTCATTTTCCGTCTGCATTCAAGGTAACAAAATAGATTACACTCCAAAAGCACAAGGTGCAGATTGATTTTTTATTTTTTCATGCTGACAACAAAGATAACTCCTCAGACTGAAAGACTGCGCACTTTGCTGATTTTTACCACCAGCAAGAAAAAACTATTCACACTTAAAGATTAGACAATGGGGGAAAATCCAATGTTCCTTTATCATGGATTTCCTATTTCAATAGCAAGTATTGACACAAAAAAACGGATGTTGCTGCTACTGTAGATGATCTAAAAAAAATGCTTCCAAGTTGTTCGACATCTTTATCTTGTTTATTTTAAATATTTTTAAGAGGTGACATGACTTTTTGTCTGAGCCAACATTTGGCCTTGTATGCACCAGAAACTATCCGGTAATCAGAAGTAAATCATGTTCCTTTAGTGACAAAATAGTTCACAAATACAGTCTGTATTAGGGCCTTATAAGTAATTAAAATTGTATTGAATTTGCAATACAGTATGAAGTAGTGCAATATCAATATCAAAGTAAGCGCAATATTTTTAAGAGCAAAATCTGTGAAAATACCTTGATGAAGTATTGTGGTGCTGCAGAGAAGTCCCAGTATTCTAATTTATACTTAGGGGCCTTTTTATGCTTTTTGGTGTTCCCCCTTTTCTCACCCAGCTGCCTGAAACGCCTCCATTGGACTCCTTTGTTTGCCTACGTAACATAGTGACATCACTGTTTAACACCGGCGCCTCTATTGGCTAGCGCTCCAACACATTGTGCCTGATAGTCTAAGGAGCAAGACATTCCCGACAAATCTCTAAGAGGTTTGACAATCAGAGCAGACTGGGTTCTGGTTTCAGACAGAGGGTGAAAAGGGCAGGCGGTATGACCAAAATAAAGACCTTTTTGAACATTGAAGCATGGAAACATGTCACAGTGGAGGGAACAATTCCAAATGTGCTCCTACAAATAAGCATAAAAAGGGCCCCTTTGATAAAAAGTCCTTGTTCGGTATATATAATTGGTAATATATAGTTGTAGTACATTTTTCAATGACAATGAAAATGTTTCTGATGATGAATCACAACATCTATCTAGTGTTGACAGCTTTTGCTCATTTCCCATTTCAAACACATGCTGCCACATTTAGACAAGACATGAATTAATGTAGTATGGTGTATTGGGTTTGCACATGTCATATCTACCCTAAACACGGACATTTGTATCAAGGCACGTGTACTGTAAAGTGCAAACTGAAAATCAACATCAGTAGAGTATTTATAAGCATTTGACTCCTCAAAAAAAATGGTCTGTTCAGTATTACATTTTCTTTGTGCAGCATACTCCATTATTTTCTTGTTTTCAGTGATAAGCAACTCCTGTCTCATGTTGTTATTATTCTTACAGACTTTCCTTAGAGATTGGGATCAATGTTCATCATTCGGATATATTCTGCATCCCACAAACAAAGCGATCCGAGCGCCTGAAATCCATTTTGATGAGTTTGCTGTAATTTCTATCATTAGCATTTAGAGACAGAACAGAACAGGCATCAAGTCTCATCTTTTCTCCACTTCTATGATCAATTGAATATCTAAGTAAAAAGTAGCATGATCAAAATTAGAGCATGAACCAATCCAATCAGGCTTTCATCTCCTTTTCTCCTTTCTACTGAATGACCTCTTCTTCCTCTAATTGGTTTACGTAAAGCCTCTCACAGCTGCACTGAAGCTTGGCTAGATAAGTAAAAGCTCTTACTCTTTATGTTGTACTTCCCCATGTTAGGATGTAAGGGCTTTCATTCAAGCAACGTTTAAGTATGATTAAAAATAAGTTATATTTCATATACTGTGAAAAAAGTCCTTCAACGTTAATTCAGGCTAATTGATTGCTCAGAGTACAAAATCAACCGAATGTGGTGTTGTGTGGAGCTAAATAGTCTTCAAGATCTCAAGTTCATTTAGGAGGTCAATTAGTTATTGATTAGACTAAAAATGAAGTCATTGTGCATCAATTCCATCTGCATGGTAAACCAACCCACTCTCACTCCATAAACGTCCAGGAGCGACGCTTGGTCAGAGCCCGTGGCGTGCAGTTGTGACGCTCCTAGGCTCCTTCAGCTTCATAAAGGGACGCAAATAGCTTTCAACTGATTGCAATGTATTCCTATCTGCGGCGGGATTTGACGCTCATGGAAGCACGGCATGCACCCGGTAGTAAGTATTCCCCTTACTGTCGATTGATTTTACAGTGATATCTGCACTACTCATCGACTAAAACATACCAGATTATCCTTGTTAATTACACAACATTGATTGGTTTAAATTGTGTGCAATGCTTTTGTATTTTTCCCCTTCGATTCGGAGAAACAAATATTTTTTCGGAGTAAAAGATGGCAGAAGACACTACACTACCCAGAATCCCCAGCTATCGTTTAGGACTACACTATCTGCTCTGTTTGACAAACCCCGTGATTAGTTCTCAAGCTCTGTGATTGGTTGACCTCCAACTGCATTCCATATGAAAAAAAAGCGTTTCGTAAAAGATAAAATCATACTTTATTCAGCAGTGCTTGCTTTACTCTTTGAAAGTCATCACATGAATGCATTGTAATAAATGGTTTGGTTGCATTTAATATTACAAATCTTTCATAGTTCTTTATTTTTATTTATCTACAGAGATCGGGCTCAGAATAGACCGGAAACTATTCTTTTACCGTTCAGTTTGAATTTCACAATAAAGTTAGTAGTAATATTTTGTTTTGATATTATTGTTTTTTATTAACTACTAGACCGCTGGATCATGTTAAGACCATCTTTTCTGTGTTGCTGTGGGTTTTTTCTATCGCTTTTGTGTTACAAATATCAAAACAATAACTAAATATATCCGTCGTAAACTAAACCAGAAACAGCAGTATATTTTATTTTGTTAACACTGTAAACTTGACAGCTTTTTAACCCAAACCTCCTACTGGTTAAAGCACGTTATTACACGTTTAGAGTAATGCAATGCAGGTAGATTGTGTTGCTTTTTATTAATGACTGTTTAAAATGCCTTTTTCTTAATGTCTTTTATTATTATTAACTACTTGTTACTTGTTGCTAGGGACGCTGCTATCGATATTATTTCTGTTATGTTGTGCAACTGTTTAATGGTGTTATCTTTATTGCTACCCCCTTCCCCGTCAATGTATAGTGTTGGTCAAGGGTGTAACTTTGGTTTGAGAAGTGGGGGGATACAAAACAGGGGGTCCTCTGCAATGAAACATTGTTCTCGATTTAATTCCATTTCCTGCCTTTCTACAAATATATATTAGGGACTATGGTGTTAACTAATCCAAGAAAAATGTGTAGTGTATATAATTAGTGTGCAAACTTATCTATCCATGAACCTGTTTTATTTGTGACGACCTCACATCCTATAGGGGGGTCCGGGGGCATGCACCCCCGGTAAGATTTTTTTCTTTAAATTGAAGTTAAAGGCATCAATCTGGTGCACAAATTAAGAGATTTATGGATAAAGCTCTCAACACTCATATGAAACAGAACTGTATATATTTAAATACTCCAAAAGCCATTAGAATATGCTCACAACCAATAAGAAATCATTGATATACTCCTCTCTATATCTTTATCTTACCTAGTCTGCATTCTTTCTTTTTATTTATGCGTATTTTACTAATCACTCCCCTTCCAAACTATGTTTTTAATTTTTGACTGACATTGGATTTATTTTTAACTTATTTTGAACAACTATATTAAATAGATGGAAATATTTGTTTTGACCAAACTGTTTGAGACCCACTGAGATAACTTAGACTAAAGTTTACAATATAATCACTCAGCGAGTCCTTTACCTACCTGAGCTGATGTTATCTCAGTCCGACAGGAGAGGACTCTCACTCTCCTTATTGTTGAAACAGCTTCTAATCTCCGTTAGCTCCGAGCTAGCACCAGATGCTAACAACAACCCCGTAACTCTCTCTGTCTCTCTCTCTGTCTCTCTCCCACACACAAAATGCGCTCCTGCCACACACACACACAGACGCTCCTCCTTGACGATGACCACTAAAACACATTTGAAAAGTGGGGGGGACACAAACGGGATTTTGAAAAGTGGGGGGGACATGTCCCCCCTGTCCCCAGTGGAAATTGCGCCCACGTTGTTGGTCCACAGCGCAAACGTATTAGTTTAACAAAATCTGCATCTAAAATTGTGGCATAGATAGCCAACTTTATTTTCCCCTGTGCAATTCTCCATTTACTCAACAATAACACATAATTATTCTTGTGTTTATTTATTTGTTTGATTAATAAACACAAGTTGGAATCCGTCAGGACCGAGGGTCGGAGCAGCTCATTTGCTTTAGAGAATATTACACCCGGAAGTAAGTATTCTCTCCGCTTCGCTTGACAAACCCTGTGATAGTCCTCAAGCTCTGTGATTGGAGAGTATGCTCCGAGGGTTACGCTGAGCGTCGAACAGCACTTGAAATGGGATGGAACCACGGCAGACTGTCCAAAACTGGATTTGAACGGGTCCACTCCGGCCCCCCACTCCCCCACCCCGTCCCCAGAACTACACATGCTGGCTATTGTGTTTCGCAACATGTTTTCTATCTATGGCACGTCTCTACTGGGAGTTGTAGTTTTAAAAGACGTTTTCGTATTTCCCATAATAAGAAGTTGCCAGTATTAAACTGTGTACATCCCTGGAGGTTTAGGGGATAGGAAACACTCAAATTTAAAACATATAATTAATAAATGCGTGAAAATCGCTTGTGCCCATAATGGGCAGCATTAATATATACCCACATGCCAGCTAATGTCAGAAGAGCTTTATTTAACAGCTGGTCTTATGTCTGTGACCACTCCTGTTGTTAATTGATAAGCCTGAAACATGCACTTGTCAAGGTTCAGAGGCACATTTAGCAAATATGGCAGTAGCCATCGATCATCTTAAGATAAGATATACTTTATTGATCCCAAGTTGGAAACATTTGCGTTATATCAGCATGTGTAACAGTTGTAAATATGCAGTGGTGTTTATTTGTAAATCATTTAGTATAATCACACAAATTCTGTGTTTTATATTTAATAATTCTGTGTTCTTTATTTGTTGATTGTTCAATACCTGACAAGGCCGGAGATGAAATATTTACATACATCTTATAAGAGTATAATACATATGTATAATATCAGTTAAAATAAGTGCTTCAAGATAGTTAACATTGCTGGAGGTATGCACAAATATTGATAGCTGTCTTGTAATGCACTATTGAGGAACCTGCGACCCAAGTTTTTCATTCATTGCATAACTACACCGTTTTTGAATATGATAGCCTATGTCAATAAACCTTAGAAAATCTTGAAATCTTGAAAGGGATGTGCAAAATAGTCATTATATACAGTCTTTAATTAACTATTAGTAGAGAATAACGAGTAATGAATATACTTTATAGGGATCCTATTAATATCTAATAATACAAATAATGAAATTCAATAACATGCTTTAACCACTAGGTGTCCCTTTATATCAGCTGTGCACCTTTATGGTGTAACAGCCTATCTACCAATTGGATCAAATATAAATGTCAGCCAAATTAGTGTTGATACTGCAAGGAGACGTGTTGTGTGAAAAGAAATGTAAGATGTTGTTTAATTGCTGATATATTTATGATCCACGTCACGTTTTCAGTGTTGGCGGCATTTCCTCATAAGTCTTCTCATCAGGGCTCTATAAATAGAGAACTATGGCAGATATGTAATATTTAATGCAGCCGAACCGTGTATTACAATGCCGTTATGTGATGACTTTCAAAGAGAAAAGCAAGCACACTCGGAATAAAGTATTATTATTTTTTTTTAAATGTTTTCGGTCTGTTTCCGGTATTTGTTAATGACGATGTGATGTGAGATGTGAGACTGGAATTGCACAGGGGAAAATAACGTATCTATGCCACAACTTTAGATGCAGATTTTGTTAAACTAATATGTTTGCGCTGTGGACCAACACTATACATTGACGGGGAAGGGGATCGCAATAAAGTTAACACCATTAAACAGTTACACAACATAACAGAAATAATATCGATAGCAGCGTCCCTAGCAACCACCTTGGTAACAATGAAAACGTTCTATGGACGCAATTTCCTGAAGTAATCTTCATAATAACCAGCAAACTAAAGATCATGTACATCCACTGCACACATAATCTGAAATAACAACTCATATTTCTCGCATCAAATGACATCAAAACGCATTTTAATGGCCAAACTAACTTTAAAATAGGCATTTTCCACCGAGAATAAAACAAAGTTCGGCCATGAGAAGCCATTGGAATGAATGGAATGCAGTTGGAGGCCGACCAATCACAGAGCTTGAGAACTAATCACGGGGTTTGTCAAACAGAGCACATGGTGTAGTCCTAAACGATAGCTGGGGATTCTTGGTAGTGTAGTGTCTTCTGCCATCCTCTACTCCGAAAACATATTTGTTTCTCCGAATCGAAGGGGAAAAATACAAAAGCATTGCACACAATTTAAACCAATCAATTTTGTGTAATTAACAAGTAAGTAAGTAAGTAAGTAAAAGTTTATTTCTAAAGCACCCCTCCCAGCACGAATGCACAGAGTGCTGTACAAAATATAGCAGTCAAAACAATTAGGCCAATATGGCACTAAGGCATAATAATAACAAAGCATAACATGACAGGAAAATAGAATAAAAACTTAAAAACAAAACATGAAACCAAGTGCAAGAGGACCAGTGATCGACAGTGACAGGACAGTGACGTGATGAACGGCCTAAGACTGCTCAAACGCCTGCTTAAATAAGTGCGTCTTTAGGTGTCCCTTGAACAGGTTGAGGGAGGGAGCCGATCTCAGGACCGGGGTAAGTGCGTTCCAGAGTCTAGGGGCGGCCGCCCCAAACGCCCGGTCCCCCCTGGTCTTTAGTCGGGTCCTGGGCACTGCCAGAAGCCCCTGGTCAGAGGACCTCAGCGAACGAGTGTTTTGGTGTGGTGGAATGAGCTCGCTGATGTAGGCTGGGGCTTGGCCGTTTAGAGCTTTGTATGAGATAATCAGGATCTTGTACTGGATCCTGAAATGAACTGGTAGCCAGTGCAGGGAGGCTAGAATGGGGGTGATATGGCAGGATTTTTTAGACCTGGTGATTAAGCGGGCGGCAGCGTTTTGAACCAGCTGCAGACGGTGAACAGAGGCTTTGCTGAGACAGGTGAAAAGTGAATTACAGTAGTCTAACCGGGATGATATGAATGCGTGGACAGCCATTTCAAGCTCTGCATGAGACACAATGGACCTGAGTTTAGCGATGTTGCGGATGTGGAAAAAACAGTTGCGGGTCAGTGAGGAAACATGTTTGTCCATGTTCATAGCCTGGTCGAAGAACACCCCAAGATTTCTGATGTGGGGGTGAACGTTGGTGGTGAGGGGCCCCATTAGGTTTTTTACCTTGGCTGCTAGGGAGTCTGAGGCAATTATAAGTACCTCTGTCTTCGCCGCATTTAGCTGGAGGAAATTTCTCCCCATCCAGCCCTCAATGGCAGCTAGACAGTCCAGTAGGATGTTAATTTTCTGCATGTTTTGCGGAGTGAAGGACACATACAGCTGGATATCATCAGCGTAGCAGTGGTAGGACACACCCTTAAAGCTGCTGATGATAGAGCCAAGGGGGAGCAAATATAAGGCCCAGAGGAGTGGGGCCAAGATGGAACCCTGTGGTACCCCACAGGGTAGGGGAGCAGGGTCAGAAGTGAACGGACCAACGGCCACTGAGAATGACCTTCCTCCGAGATATGAGGAAAACCAATCTAGGGCTCTCCCTGAAATGCCCACCCACTCTCTAAGCCTATCCAGCATGATGCTGTGGTCCACAGTATCAAATGCTGCGCTGAGGTCTAACATGATCAGCACAGCGCATTCACCCGAGTCTGCAGCCATCAGGATGTCGTTAGAGACCCTGAGGAGTGCAGTCTCAGTGGAATGCTTCGTGCGGAAACCAGATTGAAATTTATCTAGGGTGTTAGTGTTGGCCAGAAAAGCGTTGAGCTGGTTCGCAACAACCTTTTCAAGCACTTTGGATGTGAAAGGCAGCTTAGAAATAGGTCTATAGTTTTTTGGGAGAGAGGGGTCCAGGTTAGGTTTCTTAAGGAGGGGCTCGACAACCGCCTGCTTAAAATATGAAGGGACAGAGCCAGATTCAAGAGAAAAGTTAATGATGGAAACCAAACCGGGGCCAACAGAGTTGATTGCTTCTTTCAGGATGGAGGTGGGGATGACATCTAGTGGACTGGAAGAGCGTTTCATGGAATTAACTATGTCAATGAGATCTTGAAGGGAAATAGGGGCAAAACAGTTCAAAGTTGAATGCCTGGCTGGGCAGGTGGGGAGGGGGGAGAGGGAGGGGGAAATGCTGGCTCTCACATCCGCAACCTTGTTTACAAAGAACAAGAGAAAGTCATTACAATCCTCATTTGAGAAAACAGGGATGGGGGGGAGAGGAGAACTAACAATGTTGTTGATGGTCTTAAACAGGATGCTAGGATTGTGCTTACTGGATGTAATGATATCAGAGAAGTAGGCTGCCCTGGCATCTCTAACCATGTTGTTGTATTCAGACATAAGGTCCTTTAGGTAAAGGCGGTGCACCTGGAGATGGGTAGATTTCCAGAGACGCTCTACTTTACGGCATTTTCGTCTAAAATTGTAGATGTTTTCATTTAACCAGGGGGAGTGGTTAACTGCTAACAGCTTTCTAGTAACCATGGGGGCGACCTCGTCTAGAATACTAGAGCAGTGGGTGTTAAAGGAGTTAACCATGAGATCTATGTCGACATGGGAGGGGTTTACTATGTTGCTGTCAAATTTAGAGGCGAATTTATTCGCTGTCAGGCTGTTGATAACGCGCGAGCATTTAACTCGCTTCCCCAGAACAACGTCATTATCAAACAGTGTGTTAAACAGGACACAATAATGATCAGAGACAGTCAACTCTTCAGTGCAAATCGAATTAATCTTTAAACCAGTAGTAAATACAAGATCAAGCGTATTACCTTTTGCATGGGTGGGACCAGAAACATGTTGCGTAAAGTTAAATGATTCTGTGACATTCAAAAAGTTTACAGCAAAGGAGTCCGAGCTATCGTTGACGTGAACGTTAAAATCCCCAACCATCAAAACTCTATCAAAGCGGATGATGGAAGCTAAAAAATGTCCGAAATCCGTAATAAAATTTGCGTTTCTGCCCGGAGGGCGATAGATCAAAATGCAGTAGAAAGGGTTGGCGCGACCAACTTTGGAGACTGAGACCTCAAAAGTGGAGAAAGTTCCGCAGCTCACTGAACGTGTAGAGAAGCCGTCCCTGTTTATTATGGCAAGGCCCCCGCCTCGGCCTGTTGTTCGCGGGACACAGGAGTAAGAGCAGTCCGGGGGACATAGTTCGTTGAGAGCAGCAAATTCCTCGGTCTTCTGCCACGTCTCCGTGATGAACAGAAAGTCCAAGTCCTTAGATGTGAAGAGATCATTCAGAGCGAACGATTTGTTAGCGATTGAACGGGCATTCAACAGACCCACGCTGATGTTATCGGAGCCGGCCCTCCCGATGGTGGAAGCCCGAGGTAGAGAACGCAGACACCCAGGCACTGAAGCCACACTGGAGAACACTGCGCGTCTTCTTACCGGGACGAAAGCCGGGAGCTGCATCGAGGAGGCAGGTAGAATTGGACGGAGACAGGACGGTCTCACAGTACAGCCAGCCGCCGTGGATACGGCGAGGAGTGCAGACCAGGGACGATCACAGGTAAGATTTCTCAGTCTCACCGAAACGCCCGCTCGTCTACCCCGTCTTCGCGTACGCTTCGTCCGGGTGCAGCCAGGGCAGGGAGCCCAGACAGCCCGAGGCAGATGTTGGCGTAGGGCGCCATGAGCGCTCCAGAAATCATAGTGGTGTTGCACGGGGGATAACGCTGAGAAACCGATATCCAGCAGAGTCTGACGAGCATAAACTCTAGCCGATTTGGCACTTTTTAGAAAGGACGTTACAAACAAAACCACGAAAAACAGAAGAGGTAGGAAGCGAAAATGACGAGCTGCCAACACAGGCGCGGCCATCTTGCTTAGAGACA